>NW_027507718.1:544238181-544658520 GCF_037356315.1 Lithobates pipiens
ACTTATGACAGAAGAAGACTGAGGACATACTGTGAGTGCAGTCACCACACTGCCCCACACACCCGCTGTGTAAATGATGAAGCGAGTGGTGCTGACGCCATCAGCCTGCTTCATAGGGAATCATTTTTGTTCTGTTTGTTTGGTGACCGTTTGCTGCAACTTAAATCACTGGAACTGTTAGCAGGAAGATTGAGCTACTAGAAATCCCCTGTGAATTGTGTCCTATTCAGGTGCCTGTCTGCAAATACTTCAATCTTTTATTAGCAAGAGATTAAAATTACCAGTATAGCCCAGACTGAGTGTTATGCAATGCAGTAGTGCTCGGAGCTCAGGCTGTGTGATGGCGTCCATGACAGCTGGGGCTAAAGAGTAGGTGGGTTGAAAGATGCTGGCTGTTCATCAACCATGAAGACTGAGGACATCTAGTGGTGGAAAAGAAGTATGATGGGGGACAGCTCCATATTGCTGGAGAGTATTGCAGCAGAAGTGTTTTTATTTATCCAAACTAGATTATTTACTTTTAACATCTTTAAGTTAGAAAATGTCCTCTACAGATTGACTTTTTCTTTAACAATCACATCTTTTCTTTTAGGCTGTTATTGCTCTCTACTTGAAGCAATCACTTCTGTTGATATTGTCACAGATGGGGTTTGTATCTGCTGAGAGACACAGTCCAGAAATCGCAGGCGTGCAGGGGGTCACTGGGGATACAGAGGTCATTGGAGACACAGGTGTGCAGGGGTCACTGGAGATTCAGAAGTCATTGGAAACACAGGTATTCAGTTTAGGGGTCAGTGGGGACACAGGAGTCATTGGAGATGCAGAAGCACCAGGGTCACAGGAGTCATTGATGACATAGGAGTGTAGGGGTCACTGGAGATGCTGGGGTCATTGGAGACACAGGTGTGCAGGGGTCACTGGGGATTCAGGGGTCATTGGAGACACAGGTGCGCAGGGGTCACTGGAGATTCAGAAGTCATTGGAAACACGGGTATTCAGTTTAGGGGTCAATGGGGACACAGGAGTCAATGGAGATGCAGAAGAACCAGGGTCACAGGAGTCATTGGTGACATAGGAGTGTAGGGGTCACTGGAGATACTGGGGTCATTGGAGACACAGGTGTGCAGGGGTCACTGGGGATTCAGGAGTCATTGGAGACACAGGTGTGCAGGGGTCACTGAAGCACAAGGGTCACAGGAGTCATTGGAGACACAGGTGTTCAGGGGTCATTAGGGATGTAGGAGTCATTGGAGACACAGGAGCGCAGGAGTAATTGGGGATACCAGTGATATTGGAGACACAGGAGCACTATGGCCATAGGAGTCACAGGAGCCATTGGAGACACATGGGTCACTTGATTCATTGGGGATACAGGAGTCATAAGGGATAAAGAAGCTCCAGGGTCACAGGAGTCATATGACACAGAAGTACCAGGGTCACAGGATTCATTGGAGACATAGGAGGACAGGGGTCACAGAAGTCATTGGAGACACAGGAGCATAGGGGTCATTGGGGATACAGGAGTAATTGGAGACAAAGGAGCACGGGAGTCAGTGGGGATACAGGAGTCATTGAAAACACAGGTGTTCAGGGTTTACTGGGGACACGGGAGTCATTGGAGACACAGGAGAACAAGGGTCACTGGGGATACAGGAGTCATTGGAGACACAGGTGTGCAGGGGTCACTGGGGATACAGGAGTCATTGGAGACACAGGTGTGCAGGGGTCACTGGGGATACAGGAGTCATTGGAGACACAGGCGCGCAGGATTCATTGGAGACATAGGAGCACAGGGGTCACAGAAGCGCATGGGTCACTGGAGATACAGGAGTCATTGGAGACACAGGAGCCATAAGAGCACAGGGGTTACAGGAGTCATTGGTGACACAGGAGCGCAGGGGTCACTGGGGATACAAGAGTCATTGGAGCCACCGGTGTGCTGGGGTCTCCGGGTATACGGCAGTTATTGGAGACACAGAAACACAGCACAGAGATTAAAGGAGTCATTGGGGACACAGGTGTGCAGAGGTCACTGGGGATACAGGAATCATTGGAGACACAGGTGTTCAGGGGTTACTGGGGAATCGGGGATACAGGGGTCATTGGAGACACAGGTGTTCAGGGGCCACTGGGGATACAGGAGTCATTGGACACACAGGAGCACAGGGGATACAGGAGTCATTGGAGACACTGGTGCTCAGGGGTTACTGGGGACACAGGAGTCATTGGAGACACAGGAGCACAGGGGTCCCTGGGGACACAGGAGTCATTGGAGACATGGGGGTCACTGGGGATACAGGAGTCATTGGAGACACAGGGGTCACAGGGGATACAGGAGTCATTGGAGACACAGGTGTTCATGGGTTACTAGGGATACAGGAGTCATTGGAGACACAGGCGCGCAGGGGTCACAAAAGTGCATGGGCCACTGGAGATACAGGAGTCATTGGAGACACAGGAGCACCAGGGTCACAAGAGTCAAAAGAGCACAGGGGTTACACGAGTCATTGGTGACACAGGAGCGCAGGGGTCATAGGAGTCATTGGAGACACAGGTGTTCAGGAGTTACTGGGGACACGGGAGTCGTTGGAGACACAGGAAAACAGGGGTCACTGGGGACACAGGAGTCATAGGAGAACAGGGGTCACTGAGGATACAGGAGTCATAGGAGCACAGGGGTCACTGAGGATACGGGAGTCATTGGAGCACAGGGGTCACTGGGGATACGGGAGTCATTGGAGCACAGGGGTCACTGGGGATACAGGAGTCATTGGAGCACAGGGGTCACTGGGGATACAGGAGTCATTGGAGCACAGGGGTCACTGAGGATACAGGAGTCATTGGAGCACAGGGGTCACTGGGGATACAGGAGTCATTGGAGCACAGGGGTCACTGGGGATACAGGAGTCATTGGAGCACAGGGGTCACTGGGGATACAGGAGTCATTGGAGCACAGGGGTCACTGGGGATACAGGAGTCATTGGAGCACAGGGGTCACTGGGGATACAGGAGTCATTGGAGCACAGGGGTCACTGAGGATACAGGAGTCATTGGAGCACAGGGGTCACTGAGGATACAGGAGTCATTGGAGCACAGGGTCACTGAGGATACAGGAGTCATTGGAGCACAGGGGTCACTGAGGATACAGGAGTCATTGGAGACAAAGGTGTTCAGGGGTCACTGGGGACACAGGAGTCATTGGAGACACAGCACAGGGGTTACAGGAGTCATTGGAGATACAGGAGCTCAGGGGGTCACTGTAGGCACAGAAGCACAGCTGGATTGCATGTAGAAGGAGCAGGACACGGAGGGATAATGGAACTCGGGGTTCACAGAAGTGTTGAAAACACACAGTGCAGGTAAATCTCAAAGTACGTGTTAAATGTACTGACACATGTAACCGATATTGACAGATATGATTGTCTGCAGTGAATGATTTCCCAGGTTGCAAAGTAATTTCTCGTTTCTATTGGTCCTCAGAGATTGAGGTTGTCTCTAGAGCGCTGCGACAGTTCTTAAGGCCCCGTACACACGATTGGACTTTTTAACAAACATGCAAATTTGCTGTTTTAAGGCAACATCCGACCGTGTGTGTGCGCTCCATCGGACAAACTTTTTTTCGGTTTTCATCTGACTTTTGTTGGCTGAACTTTTCGACAACATAAGTCTGATGGAGCAAAGTCCGATCGTGTGTACAGAAAACCAATCGGACTTTACACACACACGCATGTTCAGAACCAATGCAAAAGATCAGACAAAAATACAGAAGTTGACCAAAGGTGGCGGTAAAGAGCAGAAAAACCATGTGATTTATTGAAAGTTGGCTGAAAAAGTCAGATCGTGTGTATGCAATACAGGTTCACGGCCAACGCCCTTTTGTACAGAAATCCACGGGAAAGTTTGTACAAAGTCCGATCGTGTGTACGGGGCTTAACACTCATTAATTGCTTTGAGGGATGATCAGTAAGGGATCGATACAAAATTTGCAGCTTCTTCCTCCAAACAAAGCACACATATCAGACACACCATGTTCAAAGTTTTAATCACAGAATAGAGAGTCTTAAAAAAAAAAAGGAAGCAAAAGATATTCTTTCTATATACAGCCATTTATGGACAGAGACGTCATAGTGACAACAAATTCAGAGCAAATAACCGTACCGGATCTCCCTCCTGTCCGGGTCCCGTCGTCCCTGCTTGCCATCTATTCTTTTCACTTCAACATTTCATGGGACGCACCCAGAGCCCAGACCGTCAGCTTTCATCTCCTAGTCTGGGTTCTGGCACACCCTCCTTCACTGACCTGGCACACAATTTGGGGGGGGGGGGGGGGGCCCTAGTCTGGGTTCTGTCACACCCTCCTTCACTGACCTGGCACACAATTTGGGGGGGGGGGGGGGGTTACTGGATCTCCAGCCTCAGGACTAGAAGTTGAGATCTACATATTGGGTTTCGATACTGCTGGGGCTTAAAGGAAGTCTGGTTACCTGCTTATATATTACAGTGGAACCTTGGATTACGAGCATAATCTGTCCCAGGAGAATACTTGTAATCCAAAGCATTTGCATATCAAAGCGAGTTTCCCCCATAGAAGTCAACGGAAAGAAGATAATTCGTTCCACATTGACTTCTATTGCATGTAATACCGCATGTGGCCAGATGTAGGCGTGGGGCACCGGAGAGCCTCGGAAATACTCAAGGACAGCTCGGCTGAACTCGAAAACAGAGAATTTCCAAGTGATTCTGAGTATTGGCCCTCACCTCAGGCCAAATGCGGTACTGCACACCCCATTGGCATGAATTCTGCTCGTTTTGCGAGACAACACTAGCAAAAATAAAAAATAAAATAGTTGTTCGTCTTTCAAAACGCTCGTTAACCGCGTTACTCGTAAACCAACTTTCCACTGTACATCTAACCCAGGAGTCTCAAACTGGCGGCCCTCCAGCTGTTGCAAAACTACCCATGAGGCATTGCACGGCTGACAGTTTAGAGCAAGACTCCCAAAGGCAGAGGCATGATGGGACTTGTAGTTTCGCAACAGCTGGAGGGCCGCCAGTTTGAGACCCCCTGCTCTAACCCAATCAGGACCATCTCATATAAACATTACAGGTGAAGCCCAGACACAAAATCTTCCATGTATTCCCCAATCTGTCTGGAGTTGGACTTTAAATCTGAATTCCAGGAATTTAGCTTTAATATAATCTGCAGGCATACCATGAGGGAAGACCAATGAGACCTATCTTTCTGGAGCACAATAGACCTGTCAGATGTGAATATTAGAGATAACTTCTGGAGTTTCCATGCTGCTTGTTGTAGGTCTCAGTTCCTTCAAGAGCAGAGTCCCTGGAACTGCTATGCCTGCCCCTCCCTCTTACTGCCCATTCCCAGAAGCCTTTGTATTAGGTAAACTAATTTACAAAATACAAAGGCTTCTGTGAATGGGTAGCAGAAAGGAGGCATAGTTGCTCTGTGCTTTTCTCCTTCCACGGCCTGGGTGTATGCTTCGGAAGTGCAATAAACCTGTCTCATAAGTAATAGAGATAGGTGCCTGTCACCTCCAGGACTTAACTTACAGCGAGTTCAACCTTTTGTTGACCAAAGTATTTTTTTTTGTCTAGGTGTGAACAAAAAGAACCTATACTCACCCGATCCTCCGGAAAACAGCGCTCCCCCCACGTCCAGCGCTGGACTGTTCCTGACATCATCATGTCCAGAGCTGCTTTATGGGTGTGATGTCAGGAACAGTACACCGCTGGACAATGGGGGGAGCAGGATCTGAAGGGACCGGTCTTGCGGTGGGAGGATTAGGTGAATACATCTCTGCTCTCCAGACCCCTAGACAAAAAAAGAACAGCTAAGAAAAGAATTGTCCCGGAGTTCAGCTTTAAGATTGGTTAGGCTTAGGCTGAAAATCCACTTGAACTTCTTGTGGCAAATGAAAGATAATCCGTTATAAGAAACCAATGGAAGCCACCATTGCAGACCTGGGTTTGAAAATGCTAGTTGTCTGGTTGTCATTCAGATGCTTTCTGATTCGTTGACCTGGAATGGGTATAGAGATAAGGAATCGGCCAGCACTAGGTACTCTGAAAATTTGACAGGCCTACTTAATAATCTGGCAGGCAAGGACAATCTGACCCTGGCATGGTGGCCAACTGCTTGAGGTTGGCAAGTGTGGTCGTAGGTGTTGCCAGTTGGTAGGACCGTGGTCGCAGCTGTTGCCGGTTGGTAGGACCGTGGTCGCAGCTGTTGCCGGTTGGTAGGACCGTGGTCGCAGCTGTTGCCGGTTGGTAGGACCGTGGTCGCAGCTGTTGCCGGTTGGTAGGACCGTGGTCGCAGCTGTTGCCGGTTGGTAGGACCGTGGTCGCAGCTGTTGCCGGTTGGTAGGACCGTGGTCGCAAGCTGTTGCCGGTTGGTAGGAGCGTGGTCGCAGCGGTTGCCGGTTGGTAGGACAGTGGTCGCAGCGGTTGCCGGTTGGTAGGACCGTGGTCGCAGCGGTTGCCGGTTGGTAGGACTGTGGTCGCAGCGGTTGCCGGTTGGTAGGACTGTGGTCGCAGCGGTTGCCGGTTGGTAGGACTGTGGTCGGAGCGGTTGCCAGTTGGTAGGACTGTGGTCGTAGTGGTTGCCGGGATTGTGGTCGTATCGGTTGCCGGTTGGTAGGACTGTGGTTGTAGCTGTTGCCGGGATTGTGGTCGTATCGGTTGCCGGTTGTTAGGACTATGGTCGAAGTGGTTGCCGGTCCCCTGAGTTACAGGTAAGAACAGTCCTTGGTCATCCCTCGGTCTCTAGCTGGCTGGGAAGACGTCATAGCGATACTTGGAGATGGTGAAGTTAATCAGCTGCCCGTATACGGTGGGCATGACATATTCCAGGTACTTCTTGAAGCCCACACTCTCATACATCTTCTTGGCCTCCACCTGGACCATCAGCGTGTTGAGGACGACGGCCTTGTAGCCCCCCCGCCTGGCAAAGCCGATAACCTCCCGCGATAAGGCTTTGGCGATCCCGAGCCCTCTGAAGTCTTTCCTCACCGACATTCGCTTCAGGATTAACTCCTCGCCGTTCTCCTCCGAAGGCTTCACAGCCACTGTCCCTACGACTCTGTCCTCGGCGTCCACCACCCAAAAGTGGGAACCCTCACCTTCCATGTAGGTCTTCTGGATGTCCTGCAGGTCCTCCTGCAGGCAGTGGTCTATGTACATGGACCAGCAGTAGCCGAGGAGCTGACGGCCCAACGCCAGCAGCAAGATGACGGCCATGAAGGGTAAGCTGAAGGATTTGGAGCTGCAGAGCAGCACGATGAAGATGCAGGTGAGGACGAAGAGGACCCAAGGCTGTTTGAGGACGTGGATGCAGACGCTGGGGACGTATTCGCTCATACCGTGGGAGAAGAGCTCCCGCACCACCTCATAGTCCGAATCTCGGTAACCCCGGATTTTATACTCCGCCATGTCTGCCTGAGAAGAGGATGAAAACAGAGAGCAATGTTAGATTTGTGTCCTACTAAAGCGCCTCAACCATAAACTCTATGGGGGGTGGCATACATTATAGTGGCGCAGGAAACTGGCGTTCTCCGTGCCAGTTTCTGTTTCAGGATGAATTCTAAATCAATGATGCAGGGTCCACTCCCAATAAAAGGGATCGTGGCAGTTTTCAGTATAGGAAACTGCCGCAGATCCCCTCTAGGTAGGACCTGGCCTATGGTAGGGAACGGCTCATATCCCTCTCTCTGCTTGTACAATGCTCATACGGTGCAAGCCGAGCCTACAGATTGAGGGCGTGCTTACATTTGCTTCGACTTCAACACACCTACCATATTTTGATGTGTTTTTAATGCTTCTGTGCTTTCTTGAAGCTTGGCAAATGCCCTGTGTGTGTTCATTTACTATTTGTTTTAAAAGGGGCCCAATAGAATACCAGCTCAGTAGTACCCCAACTCAGCAGATCCCCAGGTCATCAGTTGCCCTGTAGTACTAAACCCCAGCTCTGCTGATCCCCTGCTCAGTTGTATGCTTTAGCTCTGCTGAACCCCCGCTCAATAGTGACCCCCAACTCTGCTGATCCCCCGCTCAGTAGTAACCCCCAGCTCTGCCGATCCTCCGCTCAGTAGTATCCCCCAGCTCTGACGATCCCCCTCTTAGTAGTAACCCCCAGCTCTGGCTATCCCCTGCTCAGTAGTAAACCCCAGCTCTGCCGATCCTCCGCTCAGTAGTAACCCCCAGCTCTGGCGATCCTCCGCTCAGCAGTAACCTCCAGCTCTGCAAATCTCCTGCTTAATAGTGACCCCCAGCTCTGGTGATCCCTCCCTCAGTAGTAACCCCCAGCTCTGCTGATCCACTGCTCAGTAGTAACCTTTAGCTCTGCTGAACCCCCGCTCAATAGTGACCCCCAGCTCTGGTGATACCCCACTCAGTACTAAAACCCACTCTGCCGATCCCCTGCTCCATAGTAAACCTCAGCTCTGCCAGTCCCCAGCTCAGTAGTAAACCCCAGCTCTGCCAGTCCCCCGCTCAGTAGTAAACCCCAGCTCTGCCAGTCCCCCGCTCAGTAGTAAACCCCAGCTCTGCCAGTCCCCCGCTCAGTAGTAAACCCCAGCTCTGCCAGTCCCCCGCTCAGTAGTAAACCCCAGCTCTGCCAGTCCCCCGCTCAGTAGTAAACCCCAGCTCTGCCAGTCCCCCGCTCAGTAGTAAACCCCAGCTCTGCCAGTCCCCCGCTCAGTAGTAAACCCCAGCTCTGCCAGTCCCCCGCTCAGTAGTAAACCCCAGCTCTGCCAGTCCCCCGCTCAGTAGTAAACCCCAGCTCTGCCAGTCCCCCGCTCAGTAGTAAACCCCAGCTCTGCCAGTCCCCCGCTCAGTAGTAAACCCCAGCTCTGCCAGTCCCCCGCTCAGTAGTAAACCCCAGCTCTGCCTATTCCCCGCTCAGTAGTAAACCCCAGCTCTGCCGATCCCCTGCTCAGTAGTAAACCCCAGCTCTGCCGATCCTCTGCTCAGTAGTAAACCCCAGCTCTGCCGATCCTCTGCTCAGTAGTAAACCCCAGCTCTGCCGATCCCCTGCTCAGTAGTAACCCCCAGCTCTGCCGATCCCCTGCTCAGTAGTAAACCCCAGCTCTGCCGATCCCCTGCTCAGTAGTAATCCCCAGCTCTGCCGATCCCCTGCTCAGTAGTAATCCCCAGCTTTGCCGATTCCCCGCTCAGTAGTAAACCCCAGCTCTGCCGATCCTCTGCTCAGTAGTAAACCCCAGCTCTGCCGATCCCCTGCTCAGTAGTAACCCCCAGCTCTGCCGATCCCCTGCTCAGTAGTAAACCCCAGCTCTGCCGATCCCCGCTCAGTAGTAAACCCCAGCTCTGCCAGTCCCCCGCTCAGTAGTAAACCCCAGCTCTGCCAGTCCCCCGCTCAGTAGTAAACCCCAGCTCTGCCTATTCCCCGCTCAGTAGTAAACCCCAGCTCTGCCGATCCCCTGCTCAGTAGTAACCCCCAGCTCTGCCGATCCCCTGCTCAGTAGTAAACCCCAGCTCTGCCGATCCCCGCTCAGTAGTAAACCCCAGCTCTGCCAGTCCCCCGCTCAGTAGTAAACCCCAGCTCTGCCAGTCCCCCGCTCAGTAGTAAACCCCAGCTCTGCCTATTCCCCGCTCAGTAGTAAACCCCAGCTCTGCCGATCCCCTGCTCAGTAGTAAACCCCAGCTCTGCCGATCCTCTGCTCAGTAGTAAACCCCAGCTCTGCCGATCCTCTGCTCAGTAGTAAACCCCAGCTCTGCCGATCCCCTGCTCAGTAGTAACCCCCAGCTCTGCCGATCCCCTGCTCAAAAGTAAACCCCAGCTCTGCCGATCCCCTGCTCAGTAGTAATCCCCAGCTCTGCCGATCCCCTGCTCAGTAGTAATCCCCAGCTTTGCTGATTCCCCGCTCAGTAGTAAACCCCAGCTCTGCCGATCCTCTGCTCAGTAGTAAACCCCAGCTCTGCCGATCCCCTGCTCAGTAGTAACCCCCAGCTCTGCCGATCCCCTGCTCAGTAGTAAACCCCAGCTCTGCCGATCCCCTGCTCAGTAGTAATCCCCAGCTTTGCTGATTCCCCGCTCAGTAGTAAACCCCAGCTCTGCCGATGCTCTGTTCATGAGTAAACCCCAGCTCTGCCGATCCCCCGCTCAGTAGTAAACCCCAGCTCTGCCGATCCCTGGCTCAGGAGTAAACCCCAGCTCTGCCGATCCCCTGCTCAGTAGTAATCCCCAGCTCTGCCGATCCCCTGCTCAGTAGTAATCCCCAGCTCTGCCGATCCCCTGCTCAGTAGTAATCCCCAGCTCTGCCGATCCCCTGCTCAGTAGTAATCCCCAGCTCTGCCGATCCTCCGCTCAGTAGTAAACCCCAGCTCTGCCGATTCCCGGCTCAGGAGTAATCCCCAGCTCTGCCGATCCTCCGTTCAGTAGTAAACCCCAGCTTGCCGATCCCTGGCTCAGGAGTAAACCCCAGCTCTGCTGGAAAGGAAAACAAATGCAGCCGCCACATCTAATATTTGGCAAACTGCAATAGATCACATTTTTGGTTTGGTATTTATTACCGCTGTCAGTTCTACTTTAACCACTTGCCTACCAGGCACTTTTATCCCCTTCCTGCCTAGGCCAATTTTCAGCTTTCAGCGATGTCACACATTGAATGACAATTGCGCGGTCATGTTACACTGTACCTATATGACATTTTTATCTTTTTTTCCCCACACAAATAGAGCTTTCTTTTGGTGGTATTTACTCACCACTGGGTTTTTATATATTTTTTTGGTAAACAAAAAGCTGAACATTTTGAAAAAAAAAATATATGTTTTTTCATAGTTTGTTATAAAATGTTGAAAATAGGTAAGTTTTCTCCATCATGGATGTGTGCTGATGAGGCTGCACTGATGGGCATTGATAAGCGACATAATAGGGTAGTACTCATAGGGGGCACTAAAAAGGGCAGCACTGATAGGTGACACTGATGAAGAGGCACTGATGAGGCTGCACTGACAGGCTGCATTGATGGGCACCGATAGGCAGCACTAAAAGGCACTGATGAGGCTGCAATGATAGCGTATTACTCATAGGTTACACTGATGGGCACTGATTGGCAGCACCAATAGGTGACATTGATGAAGCTGCACTAAAGGGCACTGATAGGTGACACTGATGAAGAGGCACTGAGGAGGCGGCACTGATATGTGACACTGATGAGGTTGCACTGACAGGCTGTATTGGTGGGCACTGATAGGCAGGATTAAAAGGCACCGATAGGCAGCACTAAAAGGCACTGATAGGTGACACTGATGGGCACTGATAGTTGGCATTAAAAGGGGCAGCACTGATAGGTGACACTGAAGAAGAGGCACAGATGAGGCTGCACTGATAGTTGACACTGATGAGGCTGCACTGACAGGCTGCATTGGTGGGCAATGATAGGCAGCACTAAAAAGCACTGATAGGTGGCACTAAAAAGGACAGCACTGATAGGTGACACTGAAGAGGCACTGATGAGGCTGCATTGATGGTCACTGATAGGTGACACTGATGAGGCTGCACTGCACTTACCGCCCGGCCTATAGCAGAATGACGGCCAGGCGGTGGCTCAGTTATGCTGACTGGGCGTCACATGATGTCCTGCAAGATAACAGCCGCTGTGGGGGGAGCGGGGGGGGGGTGTCTGTGCTGATTGTTTATAAGAGCAGCCCCCCCCTTGGATGCCCACAATGGACCACCAGGGAAGCCCCTAACATGTGCATGGCCAGGTATGTACCCCATGGCCATCCACATATACAAAAATATGACAAATATATGCCAATCAGTGCCCACAAATGGGCAATGACTGGCAACATTATGCGGCAGATCGAATGCAACCTCTCAGTACCCATCCATGCCACCCATAAATACCCATCAGTGTCACCTGAGTGCCCATCAGTGCCACCCATAAGTACCCATCAGTGCCGCCTTATCAGTGCACATCATTGAAGGAGAAAACTCACTTATTTACAATTTTATTTTTAACAGAAACAAAGAAAAAAACTTTTTTCACCCAACTCACCCGCCGTCCAATCAGAGCGCCACAGCCTCACATAGAAGCGTTCTCATTGGACGAGGGGGAGGCAGCAGGAAGAACTTAGTTCTGAAGTCCAATAACAAAGTGAAACTATCTTCAGAGGGGCGCACAGAGGAGGCGCGTCCCCCTAATATCATATATAGCAGGAAGCAGATATACAAATACATTCAGTTCTAGAATTTTTTATATATATATATATCATCATGGATGCAGCAAGGAGCTGATATAATAATAATAACACCAGTCATAGCCCATACTAACAATAAAGGTTTCCCCTGTACAGTAAAACAAGGACATATCCCCCTCCCCCTGCTCAGTGTACTGAAGTCCCTTCCATCTCACCCCCAGCCTGTCCTCTCCTCTCACCTGCACCCTCTGTGTCCCCAGTCGCGGGAATAACACGTCATCGGCTGCCAGTTCCAGCAGACCCGTCTCCTAGAGCTATAAGAAACAAATCGGACGCCATTTTGTTGAAGTCCGCCGGTCTCCGGAAACATGGCCGCCCGCCAAAGCGCTATAGAAAGCTGCAGACAGGGCGGTGACCGGCAGGGGGCGCTGGTGTACTGTCAGTGCTTTACAGGTCTCAAATAACTGAGCTTTCATACAGTGTAACAGGGGGTGCTGCTGTCTGTGTCCGCGCACAATAGGAAAGTGGTTGCTATGTGAGCAGAGAGGTTTCTATGTGAGCCCCCGGGTTGCTGTGTGAGCACACGGGTTGCTACGTGAGCAGACAGGTAACTATGTGTGCACACAGGTTACTATGTGTGCAGACAGGTAACTATGTGCGCAGACAGGTTGCTATGTGCGCAGACAGGTTGCTATGTGCGCAGACAGGTTGCTATGTGCGCAAACAGGTTGCTATGTGCGCACACAGGTTGCTATGTGCGCAAACAGGTTGCTATGTGCGCAAACAGGTTGCTATGTGCGCACACAGTTTGCTATGTGCGCACACAGGCTGCTATGTGCGTACACAGGTTGCTATGTGCGCACACAGGTTGCTATGTGCGCACACAGTTTGCTATGTGCGCACACAGGCTGCTATGTGCGCACACAGGCTGCTATGTGCGCACACAGGTTGCTATGTGCGTACACAGGTTGCTATGTGTGCACACAGGTTTCTATGTTGGAACACAGGTTGCTATGTGCACAGACCTCACTGCCAGAAACGTTTTTTGCTGCTTCTTTTTTTTTTTGCACACATTATTATTTTATATTATTATACAGGATGCATATAGTGCCAACAGTTTTTATTTTTTTTTAAACGTGTGGTGCACACATGTTTAAAAAAAAAAAAAAAACATTTTAGGCCTGAAAACTGCATGAAACCCCCCCAAACATATTTTCTGACAGCAGACACCCTAGAGAATAAATTCAAATGTATTCAGCTGTCAGCGGGGAAGCCCTTGGATAGCTGAGGACTCGTCAGTTTAAGGGCGCCATGGCCGACTTCCTGGCCCGCTCCTTAACAACCAGCTTTACGCTCTGATTGGGCAAAGCTCTGCGAAGAGCCAATGTGCGGCCTGAACTCATGCTCGGGCCGAGCCGTTCGCACCAACTCTGCTCATCAGGCTGCACTATTCCAGTAGAGATTTGTAACATTGGCATGCCTGGTCTGAAGATACTTAAAGGGGTGCATGGTGGTATTGGGGTGTAGATGGACAGGGCTGTAATGCGCACACCGGAGGTGAGGTGGGGACAAGACATCACTAGGAAAAACAAGCGCAAGGGAAGGATGACATGATAGCCAGAAAGCGGGTGAGCGGTACTGCCAGGGGTGATGACTCTCCAGTATAGTGAGGAGAGCAGTTCAGAGCCTACCTCCTAGGTGACCCAGCCACCGGGACCAGACCCCCACCTCGTGGTGGAGACCGCCAGTATAGTGAGGAGATCAGTTCAGAGCCTACCTCCTAGATGACCCAGCCACCGGGACCAGACCCCCACCCTGTGATGGAGACCGCCAGTATAGTGAAGAGAGCAGTTCAGAGCCTACCTCCTAGGTGACCCAGCCACCCTGACCAGACTCCCACCCCGTGGTGGAGACCGCCAGTATAGCGAGGAGAGCAGTTCAGAGCCTACCTCCTAGGTGACCCAGCCACCGGGACCAGACCCCCACCCCGTGGTGGAGACCACCAGTATAGTGTGGAGAGCAGTTCAGAGCCTACCTCCTAGGTGACCCAGCCACTGGGACCAGACCCACCCCATGGTGGAGACCACCAGTATAGTGAGGAGAGCAGTTCAGAGCCTACCTCCTAGGTGACCCAGCCACCGGGACCAGACCCCCACCCCATGGTGGAGACCGCCGGTATAGTGAGGAGAGCAGTTCAGAGCCTACCTCCTAGGTGACCCAGCCACCGGGACCAGACCCCCACCCCGTGGTGGAGACCACCAGTATAGTGAGGAGAGCAGATCAGAGCCTACCTCCTAGGTGACCCAGCCACCGGGACCAGACCCCCACCCTGTGGTGGAGACCACCAGTATAGTGAGGAGAGCAGATCAGAGCCTACCTCCTAGGTGACCCAGCCACCAGGACCAGATCCCCACCCCATGGTGGAGACCACCAGTATAGTGAGGAGAGCAGTTCAGAGCCTACCTCCTAGGTGACCCAGCCACCGGGACCAGACCCCCACCCCGTTGTGGAGACCACCGGTATAGTGAGGAGAGCAGATCAGAGCCTACGTCCTAGGTGACCCAGCCACCGGGACCAGACCCCCACCCCGTTGTGGAGACCACCGGTATAGTGAGGAGAGCAGTTCAGAGCCTACCTCCTAGGTGACCCAGCCACCGGGACCAGACCCCCACCCCGTGGTGGACACCGCCAGTATAGTGAGGAGAGCAGTTCAGAGCCTACCTCCTGGGCGACCCAGCCACCGGGACCAGACCCCCACCCCATGGTGGAGACCACCAGTATAGTGAGGAGAGCAGTTCAGAGCCTACCTCCTAGGTGACCCAGCCACCGGGACCAGACCCCCACCCCGTTGTGGAGACCACCGGTATAGTGAGGAGAGCAGATCAGAGCCTACCTCCTAGGTGACCCAGCCACCGGGACCAGACCCCCACCCTGTGGTGGAGACCACCAGTATAGTGAGGAGAGCAGATCAGAGCCTACCTCCTAGGTGACCCAGCCACCGGGACCAGACCCCCACCCCATGGTGGAGACCGCCAGTATAGTGAGGAGAGCAGTTCAGAGCCTACCTCCTAGGTGACCCAGCCACCGGGACCAGACCCACTCCATGGTGGAGACCGCCAGTATAGTGAGGAGAGCAGTTCAGAGCCTACCTCCTAGGTGACCCAGCCACCGGGACCAGACCCCCACCCCATGGTGGAGACCACCAGTATAGTGAGGAGAGCAGATCAGAGCCTACCTCCTAGGTGACCCAGCCACCGGAACCAGACCCCCACCCCATGGTGGAGCCCGCCAGTATAGTGAGGAGAGCAGTTCAGAGCCTACCTCCTAGGTGACCCAGCCACCGGGACCAGACCCACTCCATGGTGGAGACCATCAGTATAGTGATGAGAGCAGTTCAGAGCCTACCTCCTAGGTGACCCAGCCACCGGGACCAGACCCACCCCATGGTGGAGACCACCAGTACAGTGAGGAGAGCAGTTCAGAGCCTACCTCCTAGGTGACCCAGCCACCGGGACCAGACCCCCACCTCGTGGTGGAGACCGCCAGTATAGTGAGGAGAGCAGTTCAGAGCCTACCTCCTAGGTGACCCAGCCACCGGGACCAGACCCCCACCCCGTGGTGGAGACCACCAGTATAGTGAGGAGAGCAGATCAGAGCCTACCTCCTAGGTGACCCAGCCACCGGGACCAGACCCCCACCCTGTGGTGGAGACCACCAGTATAGTGAGGAGAGCAGATCAGAGCCTACCTCCTAGGTGACCCAGCCACCGGGACCAGATCCCCACCCCATGGTGGACACCGCCAGTATAGTGAGGAGAGCAGTTCAGAGCCTACCTCCTGGGTGACCCAGCCACCGGGACCAGACCCCCACCCCATGGTGGAGACCACCAGTATAGTGAGGAGAGCAGTTCAGAGCCTACCTCCTAGGTGACCCAGCCACCGGGACCAGACCCCCACCCCGTTGTGGAGACCACCGGTATAGTGAGGAGAGCAGATCAGAGCCTACCTCCTAGGTGACCCAGCCACCGGGACCAGACCCCCACCCTGTGGTGGAGACCACCAGTATAGTGAGGAGAGCAGATCAGAGCCTACCTCCTAGGTGACCCAGCCACCGGGACCAGACCCCCACCCCATGGTGGAGACCACCAGTATAGTGAGGAGAGCAGATCAGGGCCTACCTCCTAGGTGACCCAGCCACCGGAACCAGACCCCCACCCCATGGTGGAGCCCGCCAGTATAGTGAGGAGAGCAGTTCAGAGCCTACCTCCTAGGTGACCCAGCCACCGGGACCAGACCCACTCCATGGTGGAGACCATCAGTATAGTGATGAGAGCAGTTCAGAGCCTACCTCCTAGGTGACCCAGCCACCGGGACCAGACCCACCCCATGGTGGAGACCACCAGTACAGTGAGGAGAGCAGTTCAGAGCCTACCTCCTAGGTGACCCAGCCACCGGGACCAGACCCCCACCTCGTGGTGGAGACCGCCAGTATAGTGAGGAGAGCAGTTCAGAGCCCACCTCCTAGGTGACCCAGCCACCGGGACCAGACCCCCACCCCGTGGTGGAGACCACCAGTATAGTGAGGAGAGCAGATCAGAGCCTACCTCCTAGGTGACCCAGCCACCGGGACCAGACCCCCACCCTGTGGTGGAGACCACCAGTATAGTGAGGAGAGCAGATCAGAGCCTACCTCCTAGGTGACCCAGCCACCGGGACCAGATCCCCACCCCATGGTGGACACCGCCAGTATAGTGAGGAGAGCAGTTCAGAGCCTACCTCCTGGGTGACCCAGCCACCGGGACCAGACCCCCACCCCATGGTGGAGACCACCAGTATAGTGAGGAGAGCAGTTCAGAGCCTACCTCCTAGGTGACCCAGCCACCGGGACCAGACCCCCACCCCGTTGTGGAGACCACCGGTATAGTGAGGAGAGCAGATCAGAGCCTACCTCCTAGGTGACCCAGCCACCGGGACCAGACCTCCACCCTGTGGTGGAGACCAGCAGTATAGTGAGGAGAGCAGATCAGAGCCTACCTCCTAGGTGACCCAGCCACCGGGACCAGACCCCCACCCCATGGTGGAGACCACCAGTATAGTGAGGAGAGCAGATCAGGGCCTACCTCCTAGGTGACCCAGCCACCGGAACCAGACCCCCACCCCATGGTGGAGCCCGCCAGTATAGTGAGGAGAGCAGTTCAGAGCCTACCTCCTAGGTGACCCAGCCACCGGGACCAGACCCACTCCATGGTGGAGACCATCAGTATAGTGATGAGAGCAGTTCAGAGCCTACCTCCTAGGTGACCCAGCCACCGGGACCAGACCCACCCCATGGTGGAGACCACCAGTACAGTGAGGAGAGCAGTTCAGAGCCTACCTCCTAGGTGACCCAGCCACCGGGACCAGAACCACCCCATGGTGGAGCCCACCAGTATAGTGAGGAGAGCAAATCAGAGCCTACCTCCTAGGTGACCCAGCCACCGGGACCAAACCCCCACCCCGTGGTGGAGACCACCAGTATAGTGAGGAGAGCAGTTCAGAGCCTACCTCCTAGGTGACCCAGCCACCGGGACCAGACCCACCCCATGGTGGAGACCACCAGTATAGTGAGGAGAGCAGTTCAGAGCCTACCTCCTAGGTGACCCAGCCACCGGGACCAGAACCACCCCATGGTGGAGACCGCCAGTATAGTGAGTAGAGCAGTTCAGAGCCTATCTCCTAGGTGACCCAGTCACCAGGACCAGACCCCCACCCCGTGGTGGAGACCACCAGTATAGTGAGGAGAGCAGTTCAGAGCCTACCTCCTAGGTGACCCAGCCACCGGGACCAGACCCCCACCCCGTGGTGGAGACCACCAGTATAGTGAGGAGAGCAATTCAGAGCCTACCTCCTAGGTGACCCAGCCACTGGGACCAGACCCACCCCATGGTGGAGACCACCAGTATAGTGAGGAGAGCAGTTCAGAGCCTACCTCCTAGGTGACCCAGCCACCGGGACCAGACCCACCCCATGGTGGAGACCGCCGGTATAGTGAGGAGAGCAGTTCAGAGCCTACCTCCTAGGTGACCCAGCCACCGGGACCAGACCCCCACCCCGTGGTGGAGACCACCAGTATAGTGAGGAGAGCAGATCAGAGCCTACCTCCTAGGTGACCCAGCCACCGGGACCAGACCCCCACCCCGTGGTGGAGACCACCAGTATAGTGAGGAGAGCAGATCAGAGCCTACCTCCTAGGTGACCCAGCCACCGGGACCAGATCCCCACCCCATGGTGGAGACCGCCAGTATAGTGAGGAGAGCAGTTCAGAGCCTACCTCCTAGGTGACCCAGCCACCGGGACCAGACCCCCACCCCGTGGCGGAGACCACCAGTATAGTGAGGAGAGCAGATCAGAGCCTACCTCCTAGGTGACCCAGCCACCGGGACCAGACCCCCACCCCATGGTGGAGCCCACCAGTATAGTGAGGAGAGCAGTTCAGAGCCTACCTCCTAGGTGACCCAGCCACCGGGACCAGACCCACCCCATGGTGGAGACCACCAGTATAGTGAGGAGAGCAGTTCAGAGCCTACCTCCTAGGTGACCCAGCCACCGGGACCAGAACCACCCCATGGTGGAGACCGCCAGTATAGTGAGTAGAGCAGTTCAGAGCCTACCTCCTAGGTGACCCAGCCACCGGGACCAGACCCCCACCCCGTGGTGGAGACCACCAGTATAGTGAGGAGAGCAGTTCAGAGCCTACCTCCTAGGTGACCCAGCCACCGGGACCAGACCCACCCCATGGTGAAGACCACCAGTATAGTGAGGAGAGCAGATCAGGGCCTACCTCCTAGGTGACCCAGCCACCGGAACCAGACCCCCACCCCATGGTGGAGCCCGCCAGTATAGTGAGGAGAGCAGTTCAGAGCCTACCTCCTAGGTGACCCAGCCACCGGGACCAGACCCACTCCATGGTGGAGACCATCAGTATAGTGATGAGAGCAGTTCAGAGCCTACCTCCTAGGTGACCCAGCCACCGGGACCAGACCCACCCCATGGTGGAGACCACCAGTACAGTGAGGAGAGCAGTTCAGAGCCTACCTCCTAGGTGACCCAGCCACCGGGACCAGAACCACCCCATGGTGGAGCCCACCAGTATAGTGAGGAGAGCAGATCAGAGCCTACCTCCTAGGTGACCCAGCCACCGGGACCAAACCCCCACCCCGTGGTGGAGACCACCAGTATAGTGAGGAGAGCAGTTCAGAGCCTACCTCCTAGGTGACCCAGCCACCGGGACCAGACCCACCCCATGGTGGAGACCACCAGTATAGTGAGGAGAGCAGTTCAGAGCCTACCTCCTAGGTGACCCAGCCACCGGGACCAGAACCACCCCATGGTGGAGACCGCCAGTATAGTGAGTAGAGCAGTTCAGAGCCTATCTCCTAGGTGACCCAGTCACCAGGACCAGACCCCCACCCCGTGGTGGAGACCACCAGTATAGTGAGGAGAGCAGTTCAGAGCCTACCTCCTAGGTGACCCAGCCACCGGGACCAGACCCCCACCCCGTGGTGGAGACCACGAGTATAGTGAGGAGAGCAATTCAGAGCCTACCTCCTAGGTGACCCAGCCACCGGGACCAGACCCACCCCATGGTGGAGACCACCAGTATAGTGAGGAGAGCAGTTCAGAGCCTACCTCCTAGGTGACCCAGCCACCGGGACCAGACCCACCCCATGGTGGAGACCGCCGGTATAGTGAGGAGAGCAGTTCAGAGCCTACCTCCTAGGTGACCCAGCCACCGGGACCAGACCCCCACCCCGTGGTGGAGACCACCAGTATAGTGAGGAGAGCAGATCAGAGCCTACCTCCTAGGTGACCCAGCCACCGGGACCAGACCCCCACCCCGTGGTGGAGACCACCAGTATAGTGAGGAGAGCAGATCAGAGCCTACCTCCTAGGTGACCCAGCCACCAGGACCAGATCCCCACCCCATGGTGGAGACCGCCAGTATAGTGAGGAGAGCAGTTCAGAGCCTACCTCCTAGGTGACCCAGCCACCGGGACCAGACCCCCACCCCATGGTGGAGACCGCCGGTATAGTGAGGAGAGCAGTTCAGAGCCTACCTCCTAGGTGACCCAGCCACCGGGACCAGACCCCCACCCCGTGGCGGAGACCACCAGTATAGTGAGGAGAGCAGATCAGAGCCTACCTCCTAGGTGACCCAGCCACCGGGACCAGACCCCCACCCCATGGTGGAGCCCACCAGTATAGTGAGGAGAGCAGTTCAGAGCCTACCTCCTAGGTGACCCAGCCACCGGGACCAGACCCACCCCATGGTGGAGACCACCAGTATAGTGAGGAGAGCAGTTCAGAGCCTACCTCCTAGGTGACCCAGCCACCGGGACCAGAACCACCCCATGGTGGAGACCACCAGTATAGTGAGTAGAGCAGTTCAGAGCCTACCTCCTAGGTGACCCAGCCACCGGGACCAGACCCCCACCCCGTGGTGGAGACCACCAGTATAGTGAGGAGAGCAGTTCAGAGCCTACCTCCTAGGTGACCCAGCCACCGGGACCAGACCCACCCCATGGTGGAGACCACCAGTATAGTGAGGAGAGCAGTTCAGAGCCTACCTCCTAGGTGACCCAGCCACCGGGACCAGAACCACCCCATGGTGGAGACCGCCAGTATAGTGAGTAGAGCAGTTCAGAGCCTACCTTCTAGGTGACCCAGCCACCAGGACCAGACCCCCACCCCGTGGTGGAGACCACCAGTATAGTGAGGAGAGCAGTTCAGATCCTACCTCCTAGGTGACCCAGCCACCGGGACCAGACCCCTACCCCGTGGTGGAGACCACCAGTATAGTGAGGAGAGCAATTCAGAGCCTACCTCCTAGGTGACCCAGCCACTGGGACCAGACCCACCCCATGGTGGAGACCACCAGTATAGTGAGGAGAGCAGTTCAGAGCCTACCTCCTAGGTGACCCAGCCACCGGGACCAGACCCACCCCATGGTGGAGACCGCCGGTATAGTGAGGAGAGCAGTTCACAGCCTACCTCCTAGGTGACCCAGCCACCGGGACCAGACCCCCACCCCGTGGTGGAGACCACCAGTATAGTGAGGAGAGCAGTTCAGAGCCTACCTCCTAGGTGACCCAGCCACCGGGACCAGAACCACCCCATGGTGGAGACCGCCAGTATAGTGAGTAGAGCAGTTCAGAGCCTACCTCCTAGGTGACCCAGCCACCAGGACCAGACCCCCCACCCCGTGGTGGAGACCACCAGTATAGTGAGGAGAGCAGTTCAGATCCTACCTCCTAGGTGACCCAGCCACCGGGACCAGACCCCTACCCCGTGGTGGAGACCACCAGTATAGTGAGGAGAGCAATTCAGAGCCTACCTCCTAGGTGACCCAGCCACTGGGACCAGACCCACCCCATGGTGGAGACCACCAGTATAGTGAGGAGAGCAGTTCAGAGCCTACCTCCTAGGTGACCCAGCCACCGGGACCAGACCCACCCCATGGTGTAGACCGCCGGTATAGTGAGGAGAGCAGTTCACAGCCTACCTCCTAGGTGACCCAGCCACCGGGACCAGACCCCCACCCCGTGGTGGAGACCACCAGTATAGTTAGGAGAGCAGATCAGAGCCTACCTCCTAGGTGACCCAGCCACCGGGACCAGACCCCCACCCCGTGGTGGAGACCACCAGTATAGTGAGGCGAGCAGTTCAGAGCCTACCTCCTAGGTGACCCAGCCACCGGGACCAGACCCACTCCATGGAGGAGACCATCAGTATAGTGAGGAGAGCAGATCAGAGCCTACCTCCTAGGTGACCCAGCCACCGGGACCAGAACCACCCCATGGTGGAGCCCACCAGTATAGTGAGGAGAGCAGATCAGAGCCTACCTCCTAGGTGACCCAGCCACCGGGACCAGACCCCCACCCCGTGGTGGAGACCACCAGTATAGCGAGGAGAGCAGTTCAGAGCCTACCTCCTAGGTGACCCAGCCACCGGGACCAGACCCACCCCATGCTGGAGACCACCAGTATAGTGAGGAGAGCAGTTCAGAGCCTACCTCCTAGGTGACCCAGCCACCGGGACCAGAACCCCACCCTGTGGTGGAGACCGCCAGTATAGTGAGTAGAGCAGTTCAGAGCCTACCTCCTAGGTGACCCAGCCACCAGGACCAGACCCCCACCCCGTGGTGGAGACCACCAGTATAGTGAGGAGAGCAGTTCAGAGCCTACCTCCTAGGTGACCCAGCCACCGGGACCAGACCCTTACCCCGTGGTGGAGACCACCAGTATAGTGAGGAGAGCAATTCAGAGCCTACCTCCTAGGTGACCCAGCCACTGGGACCAGACCCCCCCCCCCCGTGGTGGAGACCCTAGGGACCTAGCCGTATGGTACAGAAAAGTGATTTACTCACATGCATGGGGTCCGCACTGGTTTCCTGCCGGGATCTGTTCTGCCACTTGGAGATGGGTGGCAGAGTCTAGGGCGGCGTACACACGCGGGGACTGTCTGCCGAAACTAAGTTCGTCAAACAGTCCGCTCAAACTTTTGAATGAACGAACACGCCCACACACGGCACTTTTTGAGCGGACAAATAGGGCAAACTTTGTTCGTCGTACTAAGTCCGCGCAACTTTTGAAATGAGCGGACTCGCCCACACACGAGGCAAGTCCGCTCATTTCGAGCGCGTGTCAAGGTAGGCGGGGCCCGCGACGGAGACGTCGCGGGCTCCGCCGCCTGGAATGGACTTAAAGGGGAACCCCAACGCCGAAAAAAATCGGCTTGGGGGTCCCCCCAAAGTCCACAACAGACCCTTGTCCGAGCACGCTACCCGGCCGGCCAGGAAAGGGGGGCGAGCGAGCGCGCCCCCCCTCCTGAGCCGTACCAGGCCGCGTGCCCTCAACATGGGGGGTGCCTTGGGGAAGGGGGGGCCGCGCGGCCCCCCCACCCCAAAGCACCTTGTCCCCATGTTGATGAGGACAAGGGCCTCTTCCTGACAACCCTGGCCGTTGGTTGTCGGGGTCTGCGGGCGGGGGGCTTATCGGAATCCGGGAGCCCCCTTTAATAAGGGGGCCCCGGATACCGGTCCCCCACCCTATGTGAATGAGTATGGGGTACAATGTACCCCTACCCATTCACCTGTAAAATAAAAGTACCCAAAAAAAAACACAACACACGAGATAAAATATTTTATTGCACAGCTCCGGGGGTCTTCCGTCTTTGGGGGTCTTCTCGCCGGACTCCTCCGCTATCTTCTTGTAGCTCTTTTGCTAGCGGAGGAGTCCGGCTTTCTTCCTCCCCGCCGCCGGCCTCTTCTCCCGACTTCAGGGGTCTTGTCCCCCTCTTCGGTTCTTCTGCCGGGCCACCGCGCCTTCTTATAGCTCTTTTGCAGGCGGTGGCCCGGTCTTCTGTCGCCGCCTTCCGTTCTTCTGTCGCCGCCTTCCGTTCTTCTGCCGGTCCACCGCGCCTTCTTATAGCTCTTTTGCAGGCGGTGGCCCGGTCTTCTGTCGCCGCTGTCGCTGTCGCCTTCCGTTCTTGTTCTTCTTCTTGTTCTTCTTGTTCTTCTCCGGGAGATGTTGACACGTCGCTCTCTCCGGCCGGAATGCCAGAGCCGCGCTGAGCGGCCACTTATATAGTGACAATGGGGCGGTGTCACATGGTATATGTCACATGGGTTGGTCACATGGTGACCCCGCCCCCTTACGATGTCATAGTCCCCATGTGACATCAACCCATGTGACCAACCCATGTGACATATACCATGTGACACCGCCCCATTGTCACTATATAAGTGGCCGCTCAGCGCGGCTCTGGCATTCCGGCCGGAGAGAGCGACGTGTCAACATCTCCTGGAGAAGAACAAGAAGAACAAGAAGAAGAACAAGAACGGAAGGCGGCGGCGACAGAAGACCGGGCCACCGCCTGCAAAAGAGCTATAAGAAGGCGCGGTGGCCCGGCAGAAGAACGGAAGGCGGCGACAGAAGAACGGAAGGCGGCGACAGAAGACCGGTCCACCGCCTGCAAAAGAGCTATAAGAAGGCGCGGTGGCCCGGCAGAAGAACCGAAGAGGGGGACAAGACCCCCGAAGTCGGGAGAAGAGGCCGGCGGCGAGGAAGAAAGCCGGACTCCTCCGCTAGCAAAAGAGCTACAAGAAGATAGCGGAGGAGTCCGGCGAGAAGACCCCCGAAGACGGAAGACCCCCGGAGCTGTGCAATAAAATATTTTATCTCGTGTGTTGTGTTTTTTTTTGGGTACTTTTATTTTACAGGTGAATGGGTAGGGGTACATTGTACCCCATACTCATTCACATAGGGTGGGGGGCCGGTATCCGGGGGCCCCCTTATTAAAGGGGGCTCCCGGATTCCGATAAGCCCCCCGCCCGCAGACCCCGACAACCAACGGCCAGGGTTGTCGGGAAGAGGCCCTTGTCCTCATCAACATGGGGACAAGGTGCTTTGGGGTGGGGGGGCCGCACGGCCCCCCCTTCCCCAAGGCACCCCCCATGTTGAGGGCACGCGGCCTGGTACGGCTCAGGAGGGGGGGCGCGCTCGCTCGCCCCCCTTTCCTGGCCGGCCGGGTAGCGTGCTCGGACAAGGGTCTGTTGTGGACTTTGGGGGGACCCCCACGCCGATTTTTTTCGGCGTTGGGGTTCCCCTTTAAGTCCATTCCAGGCGGCGGAGCCCGCGACGTCTCCGTCGCGGGCCCCACCTACCTGCACACGCGCTCGAAATGAGCAGACTTCCCTCCGAGCGGGAACAGTTTGCTCATTTCGAAAGTAGCCTACACACGGGCGGACTGTTTGCTCAAACCAAGTTTCAGCGGACAGTTTTTCGGAATTTCCGAAAAACTTTGTTCGTCAAACTGTCCGCTGAAACTGTCCGCTGAAGCCCCACACACGAGCGGACTGTCCGCTGAAACACTGTTCAGCGGACAAAGTTGAGCCAACAGTCCGCCCGTGTGTACGCGGCCTAGCTGGACTGGTGTAACGGGACACTGCAATATGGCGCCTCCTTCAAAATGTCTCATCCCAAGGAGGTGTATTTATCTTGGTGGCCGGAAGGCACCCGTACAACAGCAAAGAAAGCGAAAGGCTCTGTGTGCACCGGGCCGAGTTTGGCCCTGCATGCATGATCCTCAACTGGTCCTGAAGAAACTAGTTGAGAAACGCGTTGGCTTGAGGGGATCCACCAACACAAAGGTACATTGGCTAAACACTTAGGCCTATACAGTAGAACCTTGGATTGCGAGCATAATTTGTTCCCGGAAATGTGCTTGTAATCCAAAGCACTCGTATATCAAAGCGAATTTCCCCATAAGAAATAATGGAGACTCAGATGATTCGTTCCACAACCATTTATACCATATAGCTTATAGTCCATATGAAAAGATTCTAGCAATGTGATCAGGTTGTGTAACCATAAAACGTCCATCCACAAATGGAAGCCTCCACAAGGGGGTTAGAAGTAAAATCCAGCAGGCGCTCCAGAGTATAAAAGAGAAGAGAGGCGCCTCCTAAGTGTAGCAATATGGTTACATTTAATGAAGGTACAAGACTTTAGCACATCTAAGTATGTAGGGATCCGGGGTAAAGACCGTCCTCCACACTGCCGGCTCTCACCGATGTCAGTCTGCAATCGTGACCCGGGAAGACTATCCTGCAGTAGAACGATCTGAAAGCGAGGCTTGAAGTGCTTGTGGAGCGCAGCGTGAAAGAGATGATGGCGGTGCGGAGGATGGTCTATGTAGACAGCTTTACCCCCGATGCCTGCATATTTAGATGTGCCTCTTTTTAACCCCTTGCCGACCAGCCGCCGCAGTTGTACTGTGGCAGAATGGCACGACTGGGCGAAACAACGTTATATAACGTCGCTTCTCCCTGTGGCCACTAGGAATGAAGCCCGATGCGAGTGCCCGGCGGTGATCGTGACCCGCGATCGCTTCTAACACACGGAGAACCGGGATCTGTGTGTGTGTGTAGTCACACAGTTTCCGGTCCTCTGAGGGGAGAAGAGACAGATCGTGTGTTCATACAGAGCATGAACAGCGATCCGTCATCTCCCCTACACTGTCCCCTCCCCCCTTCAGTTAGAACACACACTAGGGAACACACTTAACCCCATTGATCGCCCCCTAGTGTTAACCTGCTTCCCTGCCAGTGACATTTTTACAGTAATCAGTGCATTTTTATAGCACTGATCGCTGTATAAATGACAATGGTCCCAAAAATGTGTCCGAATTGTCCGACGTGTCTGCCGTAATGTCGCAGTCCCGATAAAAATCGCAGATCGCCGCCATTACTAGTAAAAAAAAAAAAAATAATAACTATTTTGTAGACGCTATAACTTTTGCGCAAACCAATCAATATATGCTTATTTTTATTCATTTTTGGGGGATATTTATTATAGCAAAAAGTAAAAAAATTACCAAGCTGCAATCATAGTTCTGGGCCATCAGAGACTAGGCAATATATTGGCCGGTCTCTAATAGCTCAGTAGGATTTGTAACGCTCAGTCATGGTGGCCCAGTAGAACCATATTGTCTAGTCTCTGGTGGTCAAGTTAGGATTTTTAATGTGAAGACATGGTCTCCCATTAGAAATCATATTGCCCAGTCCCTAGTGACCCAGTAGAACTACATTGCACAGTGGAAGCTATATTGCCCAATCTCTGGTGGTCAGGTAGGAAGTATATGACCTAGCCATAGTGGTCCATTAGAAAGTATATCGCCCAGCCATTGTGATCCAGTCATGGTCAAAAGTATTGGGACACCTGCATTTACATATATATATATACACACACACACGAACGTTAATGGCATCCCAGTCTTAGTCCGTAGGGTTCAATATTGAGTCGGCCCACCCTTTGCAGCTATAACAGCTTCAACTCTTCTGGGAAGGCCGTCCACAAGGTTTAGGAGATGTGTCTATGGGAATGTTCAACCATTCTTCCAGAAGCGCATTTGTGAGGTCAGGCACTGATGTGGACGAGAGGGCCTGGCTTGCAGTCTCTGCTCTAATTCATCCCAAAGATGTTCTATAAAAGGTTGAAATCAGGCCAGCCAAGTTCCTCCACCCCAAACTCGCTCCTCTATGTCTTTATGGACCTTGCTTTGTGCACTGGTGGGCAGTCATGTTGGAACAGGAAGGGGCCGTCCCCCAAACTGTTCCCACAAAGTTGGGAACATGAAGTTGTCCAAAATGTCTTGGTATGCTGACGCCTTAAATGTTCCCGTCACTGGAACTAAAGGGGCCAAGCCCAACCCCTGAAAAACAACCCCCCCACACCATAATCCCCCCTCCACCAAATGATTTGGACCAGTGCACAAAGCAAGGGGCATAAAGACATGGATGAGCGAGTTTGGGGTGGAGGAACTTGACTGGCCTGCACGGAGTCCTGACCTCAACCCGATAGAACACCTTTGGGATGAATTAGATTGGAGACTGAGAGCCAGGCCTTCTCGTCCTGACCTCACAAATGCTCTTCTGGGAAGAATGGTCAAACATTCCCATAGACACACTCCTAAACCTTGTGGACGGCCTTCCCAGAAGAGTTGAAGCTGCAGAGGGTGGGCCAACTCAATATTGAACCCTACGGACTAATGCTGGCCATATATTATAAAATTTTCTTCTATAGATTTACCAAAACCATATAATATGAGGTCAAATCTAAATACTTTCAATTTGTGTGCAATCAGACAGGCCCTTGTACTACATAGTCTAAAGGTAAATCTAAAGGAAATTGAATAAGAAAATTGTATGGTGTATGGCCAGCTTTAGACTATGATGCCATTAAAGTTCGCATGTATGTAAAGGCGGGTGTCCCAATACTTTTGAAAAATATAGTGTCGATTGCCAGTTCCCAGTGACCCAGTAGATTGTAGAAAGTCCACTGCCCAGCCCTTGGAACATTTTGCATGTACAACATAAAATCAGACAAGTTTGAGGCAATTATATTTTATTAGATCCTACCGATGTCACTTGACTAGCAAGTATATATATATGAATGCCGGCATTTCAACAACAGCTCACAAAGTATAGAAAAGATTAGAAGTTACATTATGTACACAACTTGTTCTAAGCAGTCCCAGCCTGTAAGAACATCTTCCATACACACGTCACCGTCCACCACTGCAATGCCTACTAAATGAAATAGAAGATGGTTCTCCATGGGGTCATGTGGTCATTAAAAATCCCAAACATTGAAAAATGCAGCATATGTGGACAGTGCAGTCACTTTAAATTTATAAATTGCTTTAAGTGAATATAAAGCAGATGATTTATTTTTATTTTTTTGAATGGTCAGTCCACAAACAGTCATATTTGTGGTATTAGTGGGCGCCGATGACCTGATTTACTCAGCAGTTGGTTAGATTTCCACACCAGAAATGGTGATGGTCCTTTGTTCCTCCTGTTGTAGTAGGAGGGATCTTATTCATCTGATGTATTCTCCGCAATGTAGGATAAACCTAAAGCTGGCCATAGACGGTTCGAATGTAAAATCCTTCAGGCTGGTTGTACCCAAAATTTATAGATCGATCAACTTGGGTACATTCAGCCTGCCCCCCTACATGGTTTGAACCTCGGTCAGTTCAGCAGGGACCTGACGAGATTTAAACCATGTATGGGGAAGCTGAAAGTACCCAAGTTGATCAATCGATCAACTTCGGTACAACAAGCCTTTTCGATTGATCAACTTGGGTACTTTCAGCTTTCCCATACATGATTTAAATCTCGTCAGGTTCCTGCTGAACTGGTCGAGATTCGAACCATGTAGGGGTGGGGTTATTATGGGAAGGGGGGAGCCGTCCCTGCCGGGAGAACAAAATGGCTCAGCGGCAAGGATTCCCCCATCAACCCATACATGGTTCGAACCTTGGCTGGTACCTGCTGAACTGGCCAAGATTCGAACCATGTAGGGGTGGGGTTATTATGGGAAGGGGGGAGCCGTCCCTGCCGGGAGAACAAAATGGCTCAGCGGCAAGGATTCCCCCATCAACCTATACATGGTTCGAACCTTGGCTGGTTCCTGCTGAACTGGCCGAGATTCGAACCATGTAGGGGTGGGGTTATTATGGGAAGGGGGGGAGCCGTCCCTGCCGGGAGAACAAAATGGCTCAGCGGCGGGGATACCCCCATCAACCCATACATGGTTCGAACCTTGGCTGGTTCCTGCTGAACAGGCCGAGATTCGAACCATGTAGGGGTGGGGTTATTATTGGAAGGGGGGGAGCCGTCCCTGCCGGGAGAAAAAAATGGCTCAGTGGCAAGGATTCCACCATCAACCCATACATGGTTCGAACCTCGGCTGGTTCCTGCTGAACTGGCCGAGATTCGAACCATGTAGGGGTGGGGTTATTATGGGGAGGGGGGAGCCGTCCCTGCCGGGAGAACAAAATGGCTCAGCGGTAAGGATTCCCCCATCAACCCATACATTGTTCGAACCTCGGCTGGTTCCTGCTGAACTGGCCGAGATTCGAACCATGTAGGGGTCGGGTTATTATGGGAGGGGGGAGCCGTCCCTGCCGGGAGAACAAAATGGCTCAGGGGAATCCCTGCCGCTATCAACCCATACATGGTTTGAATCTTGGCTGGTTCCTGCTAAACTGGTCGAGATTCGAACCATGTTGGGGTAGGGTTATTATGGGAGGGGGGGGAGCCGTACCTGCCGGGAGAACAAAATGGCTCCGTGGGAGAGATTCCCCCAACAACACTGTGTTGATGGGGGAATCAAGCGATTTTCTTTCCTGCAATTTGTGGTTGCAGGAAAGAAAATCACTCCATCTATGGTTGGCTTAATGGAGAACATGGGTGCAGAGATGTCACCACCAGAGTCCCCAGAACTCGAACCAGCAACAAAAAATCTGCACGTTTATTACTAATATCCGGGTGAACGAGAATAGACCAGTGCTATTCGCATCCGCTTCAATCTCATTTCCTAATTACGGATCCAAAAAACTCCAGCAGATCATCCAATGTCTTCAGATTGCCATCGTTATTAACAACTAACGATAAAGAAGCTAGGCCCTCATAGATCTTATGAATATTGAAATAATGCCTTCAAATGTCTCTGTGAAAGTTCTCGTTTCTCCAGGTCATGGTAGATCTAGTAGTAGTTTGTCAACTCTACTTCTTCCGTATTGTTGAGAAATTTTCATAGCCTATCCAAAGCCATTTCTTCAGTTCTAATGAGTGATGGGAACATACCTATGCATTGAGAGATAACAAAGAACGGTCCAGCAAAGGAGGACAAATTCTACTGGCCAAGACTAGTGTGGAGCTTGGGTTCAGTCCAAACCCATACGATAGCTGCCATTGACTGCCCAATGTGCTGTGAAAATGGAGATTCCCTGGCTCGCAGTTGACGTACACAAAGGGGTGGGGGTGACATCATTGACCTAATATGGACACATGACCATATTAGGCCAATGGCAGTGTGCCAATATTAATGATGTCATGAGCACCCCTGTTCCTTTTGTGTATGTCAGTGTCCGGGCAAGGATTCCCCCACTTGCAGCTCATTACCCCAACAACAACAGCTGGTTTTTGACTGAACCCGGCTCTGACCAAACCCCAAGTTCATCCCAATTTTCTCAAACCTTAAGGAAAAAAGAGAGAGTAAGGTACACATGTTGGACAAAGAGGACAACCGGGGTGGGGGGCATTGCATTCTGTCTTCCAGGTATAATCCATTTAACACCTCTATACCGATTCAATGACAAGGTGACTAGAACCTAGGAGGACACCAAGGGTGGGATTATGAAACTGCAACATGGTGGTTCCAGGACTTTCACACCTCCCATCCCATTCTTGGACAGTCAACATCTACACATTTCATTGGTGATTGGATCAAGGTGTCTGTGCTTCCTTTGTGGCTACATTGCTGGGGTATGTCCCAGACACTCATCAGAACTGGGGAAATGGCTGGGGTGACATCATTGACCTAATAATGACAATGTGACTAGAACCTAGGAGGACACCAAGGGTGGGATTATAAAACTGCAACATGGTGGTTCCAGGACTTTCACACCTCCCATCCCATTCTTGGAAAGTCAACATCTACACGTTTCATTGGTGATTGGATCAAGGTGTCTGTGCTTCCTTTGTGGCACAGACACCTTGATCAACATTAGAGAACAAGTCCAGTTGGATGTGACCAACTACTCCTAACTTTTAAATGTCTGAGCCATATTTGGTGGATTGTTCCAACTAGAAAGGTAGACTTCACCTTTTTCATAAAACAAGTAACACCTCTATGCCGATTCAATGACAATGTGACTAGAACCTAGGAGGACACCAAGGGTGGGATTATAAAACTGCAACATGGTGGTTCCAGGTCCTCTACACCTCCCATCCCATTCTTGGACAGTCAACATCTACACATTTCATTGGTGATTGGATCAAGGTGTCTGTGCTTCCTATGTGGCTACATTGCTGGGGTATGTCCCAGACACTCATCAAAACTGGGGAAATGGCTTGGATAAGCTATGGAACATCTTCAAAATTAGAGAACAAGTCCAGTTGGATGTGACCAACTACTACTAACTTTTAAATGTCTGAGCCATATTTGGTGGATTGTTCCAACTAGAAACGTAGACTTCACCTTTTTCATAAAACAAGTAACACCTCTATGTCGATTCAATGACAAGGTGACTAGAACCTAGGAGGACACCAAGGGTGGGATTATGAAACTGCAACATGGTGGTTCCAGGACTTTCACACCTCCCATCCCATTCTTGGACAGTCAACATCTACACGTTTCATTGGTGATTGGATCAAGGTGTCTGTGCTACCTTTGTGGCTACATTGCTGGGGTATGTCCCAGACACTCATCAGAACTGGGGAAATGGCTTGGAGAAGCTATGGAACATCTTCAACATTAGAGAACAAGTCCAGTTGGATGTGACCAACTACTACTAACTCTTAAACGTCTGAGCCATATTTGGTGGATTGTTCCAACTAGAAACGAAGAATTCACCTTTTTCATAAAACAAGTAGAGAAAATCAAACTCTTTAGCAATGACTTTTCAACTTTAGGACCTTTAAACGTCCTTAAACCTACAGAACATCTGAAAGGTTTATATGTTACCGTTCAGACTTCTCTATCATATGTAAATGCGCACAATGATGATTTCAGAACGTCCCACCAGCGGTACTATGGATGGGAAGAACAAATTCATTTTTATGTCGGGTGAAGGATTTTGGAACTGGGTGACCAGAGTTTGTTAGTAATACTTTGGCCTCTTTCACTTGGATTTCTTGGCGCTGGCCTTCAGCTTGCGAGTTTGAATCTGGCGCAGACGTAGAATTAGCTCTTTTGGTAATTTTGCTCCTTTGGCCAGCAGTTCCTTCAAACGTTGCTTGGGTGTCTTGGAGATGTAAAAATCGCAGATGGTGGGTCGGTCTTCATAAGAGACGTGACACGACTTGGTAGACGAGTGATAGCCCTCAGCCTTAGCGGTGACCTCATAGTCTCCTGGATTGAGGAGCCTCCAGTAGTCTCCATCAAGAGCTGAAGAAAGAGAAACAGATTTTTTTTTTTTTTGAATCTTTACTCCAGGCCAAACCAGGTGGACTACAGAACTATATGCACTCTGTGTGTCAACACGTTGTACTGCAGCTCCAATTTAGGTTCTAAAGGATGCAAACTGACCAACACAGCGCTATTCTTCTGAAATATTTTAGTATCATCAAAATATTGCAGAAGAATACAACAGGACTGGCAGGGTCACCACGTATTTACGCATATCTATCAGGCTTATATAAAATAAAGATACATACTCAAAAGTTATGGGCTCCCTGACACGTCTAGGCCCTTGTACACACACTCGGAGAATCCGTCGGAATGTGTCCTATCGGACCGTGTTGTCGGATAATCCGACTGTGTGTGGTCTGCATCGGACTGTTTCCGTCGGAATATCCGTCGGACCAAATTTTCCAACTTGTTGGAAATATTTTCCGACCAACTGGTCCGATAGGACATACTCCGATCATTGCTCAGATCAAATTCCTACATCAAAGCTATTGGCTACTAGCCTGAACGTAGTCCCATCGTAACGAAATTACGTCATCGCGTTCTGAAAGATCTGATTTTTCGAAAACATTGTTCGACCGTGTGTATGCAACAGTTTCGGACAAGATCCGACGGACAAAATCCGGCAGGTTTGGTTGTCGGAATGTCCGACCGTGTGTACAGGGGCTAGGAGAGTGGTTCTCCTGATCCAACACTGGGCTCAGTGGTGGTCACTACAAGAGGTGGTGTAGAGGTTGGTGGGAGAAACACTGAGCACAGCGGGGAACCAGAAGATCAATGCTCCTCCTGGATATCTCAAATTTCTGAGAGTCTCGAGTCCGCTATAGTTGTTTTCAGCTGCCATTGTCACAGGTACTTTATGGAACCGCTTACCTGTGCGGATGTGATGGTTGAGTCCATCTACCGCTATGATGGCTTCAGGAACACCTTTGCCTGTGTCCTTGTCCCGGACCACGCCTTTTATCCCCCGATGGACCTACAAATAGAAAAAAAAATAATCCTTCTTACATCTAGATGCTACCCTGTTTCCCCTAAAATAAGACCTAGCGTGATTGTCGGTGTTGGCTGCAATATAAGCCCTACCACCCAAATAAGCCCTACTCTGTTTCCTCAAAAATAAGCCCTACCCTGAAAAGAAGACTACAAGGACTTTAACTAGGGCTTATTTGGGGGGTAGGGCTTTTATTGCAGCTATCACCGACAATCACACTAGGTCTTATTTTAGGGGAAACAGGGTATGTACAGAATAACATCCTATTGTTTAAAGCTGTAACCAGGGCATATAGATAAACATATGGAATATGAATGGCCCTGCTTACTAAAGAATTTGTCATTTCATTTATCTGGTCATGTGATCTAGGCTCCCCTTCCGGACAACACAGCCTGGAGATTGAACTGACTTTTTCCACTTCAATTACAACTCAAGTCCCTGTACCCGTTCCCCTCTACAAACTACTTACGTTCCAAAACATTTTATTTATTTATTTTTTTTCATTTTTGTCTTGATTCTGGACCTTACACATTTTGGCTTTTGTAGGTTTCCCCAACATACTATACACGTTTTTCTTGGGACAGATAGGACTTTGTATCTCTATCTATATACCCCCTTTGTTTATATAAATTAATCAGAAGGGAGATAACGATACGAAGTAGCATTATTTATAAACATTGATCAGATAGGCAATAGAGAGATACAAAGTAACATTGTTTATAAACATTGATCAGACCGGAGATAGAGAGAGACAAAGTAACATTGTTTCTAAACATTGATCAGACCGGAGATAGAGAGATACAAAGTAACATTGTTTATAAATATTGTTTAGACAGGAGCTAGAGAAATACAAAGTAACATTGTTTGTAAACATTGATCAGACTGGAGATAGAGAGATACAAAGTTTATTATGTTTATAAACATTCATCAGATGTGAGATAGAATAACATTGTTACTTTTGTATTTACCCTGTTTTATTCATGTACAGCACTGTTAACTGGAATACTTTCAGGGGACCTGAAGTGCAGCCCCCGAGATTTTTCATAGAGCCGTGCAATAGCAGCGCATTTTCGCACCTCAACACTCTACAATTTCAGTCCTGCTGCATTTTTTGTAGTGCAGCACAATGCAGTAAATGTGTTAACCCCCAACCCGCCCCCCCCCCCCCCCTGTATTTATGGTTATGGCAGTGAAAGTGTTATTTTCCATCCCCCTCCTTAAACAGATACAGGGACTGTAGACATGATACAAGAGATGGTCAGAGACTGCAGACATGATACAAGAGATGGTCAGAGACTGCAGACATCATACAAGAGATGGTCAGAGACTTTAGACATCATACAAGAGACGGTCAGAGAATGTAGACATGGTACAAGACACGGCCAGAGACTGTAGACATGATACAAGACACGGCCAGAGACTGTAGACATGATACAAGAGACGGTGTAGAGACTGTAGACATGACACAAGGGAAGGTGTAGAGACTGCAGACATGATACAAGAGATGGTGTAGAGACTGCAGACATGATACAAGAGACGGTCAGAGACTGTAGACATGATACAAGAGACGGTCAGAGACTGTAGACATGATATAAGAGATGGTCAGAGACTGCAGACATGATACAAGAGATGGTTTAGAGACTGTAGACATGATACAAGAGACGGTCAGAGACTGTAGACATGATACAAGAGACGGTCAGAGACTGTAGACATGATACAAGAGACGGTCAGAGACTGCAGACATGATACAAGAGACGGTCAGAGACTGCAGACATGATACAAGAGATGGTTTAGAGACTGCAGACATGATACGAGAGATGGTATAGAGACTGTAGACATGATACAAGAGACGGTCAGAGACTATAGACATGATACAAGAGACGGTCAGAGACTGCAGACATGATACAAGAGATGGTCAGAGACTGCAGACATGATACAAGAGACGGTCAGAGAATGTAGACATGATACAAGAGAAGGTCAGAGACTGTAGACATGATACAAGAGACGGTCAGAGACTGTAGACATGATACAAGAGACGGTATAGAGACTGTAGACATGATACAAGAGACGGTCAGAGACTGTAGACATGATACAAGAGACGGTCAGAGACTGCAGACATGATACAAGAGACGGTCAGAGACTGCAGACATGATACAAGAGATGGTTTAGAGACTGTAGACATGATACAAGAGACGGCCAGAGACTGTAGACATGATACAAGGGACGGTGTAGAGACTGCAGACATGATACAAGAGACGGTGTAGAGACTGCAGACATGATACAAGAGACGGTGTAGAGACTGCAGACATGATACAAGAGACGGTCAGAGACTGTAGACATGATACAAGAGACGTCAGAGACTGCAGACATGATACAAGAGATGGTTTAGAGACTGTAGACATGATACAAGAGACGGTCAGAGACTGTAGACATGATACAAGAGATGGTGTAGAGACTGTAGACATGATACAAGGGACGGTGTAGAGACTGTAGACATGATACAAGGGACGGTGTAGAGACTGCAGACATGATACAAGAGACGGTGTAGAGACTGCAGACATGATACAAGAGACGGTGTAGAGACTGCAGACATGATACAAGAGACGGTCAGAGACTGTAGACATGATACAAGGGACGGTGTAGAGACTGCAGACATGATACAAGAGACAGTGTAGAGACTGCAGACATGATACAAGGGACGGTGTAGAGACTGCAGACATGATACAAGAGACGGTCAGAGACTGTAGACATGATACAAGAGACGTCAGAGACTGCAGACATGATACAAGGGACGGTGTAGAGACTGCAGACATGATACAAGAGACGGTGTAGAGACTGCAGACATGATACAAGAGACGGTGTAGAGACTGCAGACATGATACAAGAGACGGTCAGAGACTGTAGACATGATACAAGGGACGGTGTAGAGACTGCAGACATGATACAAGAGACAGTGTAGAGACTGCAGACATGATACAAGGGACGGTGTAGAGACTGCAGACATGATACAAGAGACGGTGTAGAGACTGCAGACATGATACAAGAGACGGTGTAGAGACTGCAGACATGATACAAGAGACGGTCAGAGACTGTAGACATGATACAAGAGACGGTCAGAGACTGTAGACATGATACAAGAGACGGTCAGAGACTGTAGACATGATACAAGAGACGGTCAGAGACTGTAGACATGATACAAGAGACGGTCAGTGACTGCAGACATAGCACTGGAGATATCTCTCTCTTTCTCCTAGATGAGCAATACTATTGGTTAGCTATACTGCTCATCTAGAGACCTGTGCTTGTAAACCCACCCACCAGTACACAGAACAGCTGCTGGGTGGGTGGGACAGTTGGCAACTATGGAAATTTAGCGGGGGGGGGGGGGGGCACACGGGGTCAAGGCATAATCTAGGTGTGGCAATCGCCCCCTCTAGCGATGCCACTGGGTGGCGCCGGGTGATGACGAAACAGTGAAACATTTTTAAGGTGGGAACAAACACTCCAGCCAGGTCGGCCCTTGCCTGGGACAAAACAGATTTTTCAGGATACTTCCCAGGAAATAGGGCTGAAATCCGTGAATGTCCCGGGAAAATCTGGACTGTTGGCAGGTATGGACTTTATATATACTGTTGCCAGAGATGCCTAAATATAAGCCACAGCTGGTGTGTGTAATCTGAGCTTCACTCCAGTGATTCTTTGATAATTGCCAACTACATGGGGGTGGACAGTTATACAAGTCATGGCCTTTATCTGTAGAATTCATAGCTTGAATGGGGGTGTACAAAACCAACCTGTTCCATATAGATGAGCAGGGACTCCTTGTTATTCTCCCACTCTGTCGGAAGCTCCACCTCGTGAGGGAACTTATCACAGGACAGCTCCACCGTCACCTCAAAGCAGTTGGTGTGAAGGTAACTGAAATCATTCATACCTGGAGGGTGCAGAAGGGAAGACAGTTTGGACATGAAAGTGGAGCTGGAGGTGAAATCAGAATTCATATACTATATACAGTGAAAGTTGAATAAAGACGAGATATTATATCTACTACCTTTAGAGTTTTGGGTGCAAGGATGGTGGGAACCCCTCATAATGGGCTATGCATACGAGTTATGCAGAGTGGGTGTATGGGGCTTTCCAGACTCGTCGGGATTATGATTCGGAAGCGCTTTTTTTTAGTTAGTTTAGTAGTCCGTTATTTCACGTGGAGTGCACGGTGTTGGGTATCCTTACGGGGTAAAATCCTCCCTGTGGAAGTGGTGGTGCAGAACATTCTGGGTGAGGTTGGGAAGATTCGGGGTCTTGAGAAAGACAGGTAGCGGCAGAAGGCCTGGATAAAGGTGTGGAGGAATATCAGGGCTCTGTAGCTGCTGCCTGTTGATCTCGGGTTGTGCGGCTTTTCTTTGTATTCTTCTTTCACTCCCTTCGATTTTCAGATCAAATATAATTTTGATAGAAGGCTCCATGCATGGTGACGGTGATGTTCCTTAGTCTGGCTCTCCCGTAGGGATTATGTTGTGCGCAATTTAGTTTGCACCATTTATTTTGTTCTTGTTCTTTCTGGTTTGTATAGTCATATTCAATTATTTTGTAAATATGTTTTATTTATTTATTATGGTTTTATTGTATATAAGTTGTTGTTTGTAAGATTTTCAATAAACAAAATTAACCCCTCATAATGGGCACAGCGGGTGTACAGACCTGAGAACTCAGCACAGGGATGAGGGAACCCCTCATAATGGGCACAGCAGATGTACAGACCCGGGAACTCAGCACAGGGATGGCGGGAACCCCTCATAATGGGCACAGCAGATGTACAGACCCGGGAACTCAGCACAGGAATGGTGGGAACCCCTCATAATGGGCACAGCGGGTGTACAGACCCGGGAACTCAGCACAGGAATGGCAGGAACCCCTCATAATGAGCACAGCGGGTGTACAGACCTGGGAACTCAGCACAGGGATGGCAGGAAGCCCTCATAATGGGTACAACAGGTGTACAGACCCTGAAACTCAGGACAGGGATGGTGGGAACCCCTCATAATGGGCACAGCAGGTGTAAAGACCCTGGAACTCAGCACAGGGATGGCAGGAAGCCCTCATAATGGGTACAACAGGTGTACAGACCCTGAAACTCAGGACAGGGATGGTGGGAACCCCTCATAATGGGCACAGCGGGTGTACAGACCCGGGTACTCAGCACAGGGATGGTGGGAACCCCTCATAATGGGCATAGCAGGTGTACAGACCTCGGAACTCAGCACAGGGATGGTGGAAACCCCTCATAATGGGCACAGCGGGTGTACAGACCTGGGAACTCAGCACAGGGATGGTGGGAACCCCTCATAATGGGCACAGCAGGTGTACAGACCTGGGAACTCAGCACAGGGATGGTGGGAACCCCTCATAATGAGCACAGCGGGTGTAAAGACCCGGGAACTCAGCACAGGGATGGCAGGAACCCCTCATAATGGGCACAGCAGGTGTACAGACCCAGGAACTCAGCACAGGGATGGGGGGGACCCCGCAGAATGGGCACAGCAGGTGTAATGTACAGATCCAGGAACTCAGCACAGGGATTGTGGGCACCCCTTATAGAGAGGTCCTTTCCCTCCCAGGCTTTGCGCTAGTGGTAGAAGGTCCCTTGCCTCCTGGACCTGTTGTCTGAGGAGGATGAGAGTTGGTCTGCTGCCCCCTGGGGAGGGTTCAGTTACTGGGAGGTCTGGTTCATGCCCATGCCTCTCTGGCCCCTTTACTGGGGAGGAAGTGGAAGAAGAACCCTCCTTAATCAATTACCCATTTGGGATTAAAGGTCTACAACTGACCTGTGAGAGGGGCTGAAGATACCTAAAACTACCAAATCTGCACTAGCCTGTGACAGAGAGTTTAAAGTAAAGTAGTAGTAAAGATACTACTGAGCAGAGGGGATTTTTGCTGCTGTTTTTGAGTATCCTGTACCCCTGACTGTCTCTTCGATGGACAAGGAGCCCAAAAACGAAGCAAAAACAAGTGGAAGTCAGTTTGTCTGTTGCCTTTTAGAGAGGCATTTATAGGGCAAATCACCAGCAGAAAGGTCAAGAGGACCCGTTAAAATCCAGCAACCCCTGGATGACCATAGTTACAGAAGATGGCCTTCCTTTCTGCCACGCCAGGTTCCCTTTAATAACATGGTAATGGGAATGCTCACAGCTCATTTTGTACTCACTTCCGGCCACGGTGTGCCAGTTTGCCCCGTTGATGATGTTGCCGACTCTGATGAAGTCATCGTAGTGACAGATGCGGCGGTTGTCGTCCGACATGATGCGATGGCTGGTAGCATAGGCTGTGGACAACCAGCGAAACATGGAGTCGTCTGGGGTCGGGGTCAGCTCCTTGGCCATCCAATAAGAACGAGCCATGTCGAAGGGGTAGGAGACCACCAGTTCCCCTCCGTGGAGGTTGGCGCTGAGGACAAAGGGGATTTTCTGCATCCAGTCAATGATGGCGCGAGTCTCCGGGGCCACCTGGGGATTCATAAACCACAAACTAAGGACAGCAGAGATTTCCCAGCATGCACTCATGACCTTTCATTGGCTCTATCATGTAGAAATAGAGACAGCGCCCAGATGGATTCCCCAAGGAGGCAGGTAGAAGGTGCGCTAGCTCATGGTGTCTTGCACCCAAGCACAACATGGAAAAGTATGATGGAGAGCTGGCAACTCGTTCTTTCAAATATAATGCTTTATCAATACTGGTGGAGCATACAAAATACAGCGGCTTACGCGTTTCGGCTGTTAGCTAACAGTCGAAACTCGTACGTCACTGTACGATTTTGTACACTCCACTTGTATTAATAAAGCATTATATTCAGAAGAATGAGTTGCCAGCTCTCCATCCCACCATTAATTTTTCTATATGCCGGGCAGGACTTCTGGCGTTCTGGGTGGACGTCATTTGACATCTTCCTGGAGCTTGTCCAGCGCCCTGCATGCAGCTCTTAGGCCACTCTGCAGCATGATCTGTCACCGGCTGTGTCTGCTGGACACAGCCAATGACTGATCAGTGTAACAGCCCGCTGCTGGTACCATGTGATCGGTGTGACCAATCACAGCAGATCCCCTGACAATTGTAAACAATGGATGGCTTCCTTTCATGCCATTCATTGTGTACAAATGTGTTGCTAGCTGTGATTAGTTACAGTGATCACATGGTACAGACAGGGCCAATTACAGCCCATCTGTACCATGCGATTAGCTGTGACCAATCACAGCAGATCACCTGACAATTGTAAACAATGGATGGCTTCCTTTCATGCCATTCATTGTGTACAAATGTGTTGCTATCTGTGATTGGTCACAGTGATCACGTGGTACAGACAGGGTCAATCACAGCCCATCTGTACCATGTGATCAACTAATCACAACAAAACACACTGAATGAATCACTTGTATAAACAACTAGCGGTGTGGAATATAATGGCAGCATCGATGCATCACGATTCAGACATTCACAATGCTGCACCGATGGTGCGAGACGGCCGAATCGATGTTTGGTGACGTCATCCGTCGCTCTGTGCGGTGCTCTGTCTCTCCGGGAGAAACACAGAGGCAGAGCCTGTATGCTGGAGGAAGCCCCCCTCCCCTTCACTGAAGAAGAAAGTCAGCTGATGAGCTGACAGCCAGTATAGTGCAGGTGGGAGGGGCTCGAGGAGACCCAACATGAGGAGAGGAATCACTGGAGGCACCGAAAGGGGGAAGACAGACTGTGCAGCATGGAGGAGGGGGAATCGACTGACACTGAGAGCTGGTGAGTGCCACTGATCCCATCCCTCCATTACCATCACTCCTCTGCCTGATCCCATCATGTCTCTGATCTCACCACCTCTCTGCCTGATCCCACCACCAATCTGCCTGATCCCACCATCCCACCATGCCTCTGATCCTACCACCACTCTGCATGAACCCACCATCCCACCATGCCTCTGATCCCACCACCGCTCTTCCTGATCTCACCAACCCACCATGCCTCTGATCCCACCACCTCTCTGCCTCATCCCACCATGCCTCTGATCCCACCACCACTCTGCCTAATCCCACCATGCCTCTCATTCCAGCACCACTCTGCCTGATCCCACCATGCCTTTGATCCCACCACCTCTCTGCCTCATCCCACCATCTCACCATGCCTCTGATCCCACCATGCCTCTGATCATACCTCCACTCTGCCTGAACCCACCATCCCACCTTTCCTCTGATCCAACCACCTCTCTGCCTGATCCCACCATATCACCATGCCTCTGATCCCACCATGCCTCTGATCCCACCACCTCTCTGCCTGATCCCACCATGCCTCTGATCCCACCACCACTCTTCCTGATCCCACCACCCCACCATGCCTCTGATCCCACCACCTCTCTGCCTCATGCCACCATGCCTCTGATCCCACCACCTCTCTGCCTCATCCCTCCATGCCTCTGATCCCACCACCACTCTGCCTAATCCCACCATGCCTCTCATTCCAGCACCACTCTGCCTGATCCCACCATGCCTCTGATCCCATCACCTCTCTACATCATCCCACCATGCCTTTGATCCCACCACCTCTCTGCCTCATCCCACCATCTCACCATGCCTCTGATCCCACCATGCCTCTGATCATACCTCCACTCTGCCTGAACCCACCATCCCACCGTTACTCTGATCCAACCACCTCTCTGCCTGATCCCACCATCTCACCATGCCTCTGATCCCACCATGCCTCTGATCCCACCACCTCTCTGCCTGATCCCACCATGCCTCTGATCACACCACCACTCTTCCTGATCCCACCATCCCGCCATGCCTCTGATCCCACAACCACTCTGCCTAATCCCACCATGCCTCTCATTCCACCACCACTCTGCCTGATCCTACCATGCCTCTGATCCCACCACCACTCTACCTGATCCCATCTTGCCTCTGATCCCACCATCTCATCATGCCTCTGATCCCACCACCACTCTTCCTGATCCCACCATTCCACCATGCCTCTGATCCCACCACCTCTCTGCCTCATCCCACCATGCTTCTGATCCCACCACCACTCTGCCCAATCCCACCATGCCTCTGATCCCACCATCTCATCATGCCTCTGATCCCACCACCACTCTTCCTGATCCCACCATCCCGCCATGCCTCTGATCCCACAACCACTCTGCCTAATCCCACCATGCCTCTCATTCCACCATCTCATCATGCCTCTGATCCCACCACCACTCTTCCTGATCCCACCATCCCGCCATGCCTCTGATCCCACAACCACTCTGCCTAATCCCACCATGCCTCTCATTCCACCACCACTCCGCCTGATCCCACCATGCCTCTGATCCCACCACCACTCTGCCTGATCCTACCATGCCTCTGATCCCACCACCACTCTACCTGATCCCATCTTGCCTCTGATCCCACCATCTCATCATGCCTCTGATCCCACCACCACTCTTCCTGATCCCACCATTCCACCATGCCTCTGATCCCACCACCTCTCTGCCTCATCCCACCATGCTTCTGATCCCACCACCACTCTGCCCAATCCCACCATGCCTCTGATCCCACCACCACTCCGCCTGATCCCACCATGCCTCTGATCCCACCACCACTCCGCCTGATCCCACCATGCCTCTGATCCCACCACCACTCCGCCTGATCCCACCTTGCCTCTGATCCCACCACCTCTCTGCATCATCCCACCATGCCTCTGATCCCACCACCTCTCTGCCTGATCCCACCATCTCACCATGCCTCTGATTCCACCATCCCACCATGCCTCTGATCCTACCGCCTCTGTGCCTAATCCCACCATCCCACTCTGCCACTGATCCCATCCATCCCTCTGCCCCTGATCCCATCCATCCCTCTGCCCCTGATCCCTGCCATCCCTCTGCCACTGGATAAAAAATGTGTTTTTCTGACTGCTTGAATTTTTGGATAAAAAGTTTTCAGCCATGCGCACTTGCGCAGTAATCGTGATGCATTTTCGGAATCAAGTCGAATCGTGGACAGGATTATTGTAATCAAATCAAGTCGTGAGACCAGTGAAGATGCGCACCCCTATAAACAACCACAATGGGTAAATTTTTTTTAAAAAGTACGGTGTTTCTATGATAACAGCGTGTTAATAAAAAACTAAAAAATTTTAATTAAAAAAAGAAAGAAAATTAAAAAAAATATATTATTATTTCTTTTTACATACTGTCACCAGTTATTGTCCCTGATAACCGCCACACCAGTTATATGATAACACTGTACTGCGCTGGTGACAGTATGTAAAAAAAATAATTTGTGAAACTTTTTTTTATTTTTTTATTTAATTTCTTAATTTTCCAAACAATTGTGCCAAAAAAAAAAAAACTTCAAAAAAACTCGCCATACCTCTTACTAAATACCTTGGACTGTCTACTTTCCAAAAAAGGGGTAATTTGAGGGGGGTATTCGTACTGTTCTGGTGTTTTAGGGCCTTAGGAAAACTTCCAATCAAATGTTAATAACTGTGGTATAATTTAGTTCCTGAACATATTTAAGGGAGGTAAATAAAAACTGTAACTCCCCCCCCCCCCCCCGCCCCGATAATATATTCTGCAGATGTTACTTTAGTTACTGACCGTAGCATTTTCCAGGGTGTAATACTCCGGGATGGGGATGTAGTGATTGGGAAACTCCAGCTCATTGTCCTCGGCATCCCACATCGGATTGTTCAGATCGGCAAAGTTGTGATTCAGATCCAGTCCTTGGTAATTCCAGCGGCCGATGCCCCAACCGGAGAGCTCTGAGCCCTACAGAGGAGGGAGGCACAGGCAGGGCAGTAAATACACAGGAAAAGGCCTGGGAGTGAAAAACATTCTTACTCGCTTCTGTTCTGAAGATATTAAAGGTTATTCCAGTGTACAATGGGATACCTGCCTTTCCTACAACCATATGATCGGTCTATGGGACTTTTTATGCCTTATGGAAGCACACATTACCATGTATTACATTAATGCACACACTGCAGTGTGGTGGGCTACCCTGCCATCTAGATTGTAAGCTCTAACGAGCAGGGCCCTCTAGTGCCCTCATGTTGTAAAGCGCTGCGCAAACTGTTGGCGCTATATAAATCCTGTATAATAATTTATTGTGCTGCCCCCCCCCCCCCCCCCCCCCCCCCCACATCAGTGGCGACACACAGGTACTGCAGCACACCACAATGCACGTGGGCTACGTAAAGGTGTTCTGGGTTTAAAAAAAAAAAAAAAAAAAAACAGGTCTTTTTTTTTCTTCACGCGTTATTGTGCACTGCCCGCCAGGGGCCAATGAATGGGCTGCCCTAACCAGTGTTTTAACCAACTTAAGGACCGAGCCTCTTTCTGAGATTTGTTGTTAAAAACTGTTTTTTTTTTTTTTGCTAGAAAATTACTTAGAACCCCAAACATTATACATTTTTTTTTCTAACACCCTAGAGAATAAAATGGCGGTCGTTGCAATACTTTCTGTCACACCGTATTTGCACAGCGGTCTTACAAGCGCATTTTTTTTTTGGAAAAAAATACACTTTTTTGAATTAAAAAATAAAACAACAGTAAAGTTAGCCCATTTTTTTTTAAATATTGTGAAAGATAATGTTACGTAGAGTAAATTTGTTACTCAACATGTCACTTTTCAAATTTGCGCCCCGCTCGTGTGGAATGGCGACAAACTTTTACCCTTAGAAATCTCCATAGGTGATGTTTAAAAAAATTCTACAGGTTGCATGTTTTATGTTACAGAGGAGGTCTAGGGCTAGAATTATTGCTCTCGCTCTACCGATCGCGGTGATACCTCACATGTGTGGTTTGAACACCGTTTTCATATGCAGGCGCTAGTCACGTATGCGTTTGCTTCTGCACGCGAGCTCGGCGGGACGGGGCGTATTTAAAATAAATAAAAGGAAAAATAAATAAGAATTTTATTTATTTTTTAATTTACACTGTTTTAAAAAAATAAATAAAAATTGTGTCACTTTTATTCCTATTACAAGGAATGTAAACATCCCTTGTAATAGAAAAAAAAAGCACGACAGGTCCTCTTTAATGTGAGATCTGGGGGGGGGGGGGGGTCAAAAAGTCCTCACATCTCATATTTACACTTAAATGCAATAAAAACAAAAATTGTCATTTAAAAATGTTTTTTTTTTTTAAATGGCCCTTTAACCACTTCAGCCCCGGACCATTTTGCTGGTCAAAGACTAGACCACTTTTTGCGATTCCGCACTGCGTCGCTTTAACTGACAATTGCGCTGTCATGCGACGTGGCTCCCAAACAAAATTGATGTCCTTTTTACGTTTTTACCCCACAAATAGAGCTTTCTTTTGGTGGTATTTGATCACCTCTGCGTTTTTTTTTTTTTTTTTTGCTATAAACAAAAATTAAGCGACAATTTTGAAAAAAAAAGGAAAATGTTTTACTTTTTGTTATAATAAATATCCCCCAAAAATATATAAAAAAACATTTTTTTCCCTCAGTTTAGGCCGATACGTATTCTTCTACATATTTTTGGTAAAAAAAATCGCAATAAGCGATTATTGATTGGTTTGCGCAAAAGTTATAGCGTTTACAAAATAGGGGATAGTTTTATGGAATTTTTATAATTTTTTTTTTTTTTTACTAGTAATGGCGGCGATCAGCGATTTTTATTGTGACTGCGACATTATGGCGGACACATCGGACATTTTTGACACATTTTTGGGACCATTGTCATTTATACAGCAATCAGTGCTATACAAATGCAGTGATTCCTGTGTAAATTACACTGGCAGTGAAGGGGTTAACCAGTGGGTGGCAGTGTAGGGGTTAAGTGTTCCTAGGGGTGTGTTACTAACTGTGGGGGGGGTTGGGCTTTGTTTTAGTGAACACTGATCTCTGCTCCAATCACATGGAGCAGAGATCAGCGTCACTAGTTGCTAGGCAGAATGGGGAGATGCTGTTTACAATGGCATTTCCTCGTTCAGAGACGATCGCGGGTATGCCCACGGCGATCGAGTCTGCGGGACCCGCAACCGGACTCACGGGGGTCCCGACCGGCAAATTTAAGGGCGGCAAATTTAAAGGGACGTACAGGTACGCCCATTTGCCTGCCTGTGCCATTCTGACGACGTACATCGGCGTGCGCCGGTCGGGAAGCGGTTAAGAGCTGTGGGCGGAAGTGAGGTTTTGATGTCGCTTCCTCCCTGCATTGTTATGGAGACAGGGGGGGGGGGGGCATCTTCCCCTCACTCGTCTCCATGCCCAGCCAGGGTGAAGATCCGATCGCCTCCGCTGCTGCCGATGGATCCGGTAAGCGGCGGAGGGCACCGGAGAGTGTCCGGAGGGGGGGGGGGGGGGGCCCACTCTCCCACCGCCAATAAAAGTGATCTCGCGGCAAATCCGCCACAGAGACCACTCTTATCAGAAACCGGACTGCCGGCCGAACACGAGGATACCGGGGGTTATGGTAGCTAGCTGCTGTGGTCAATTTCGTCAGGCTAAAATATTTTCGGCGACTAAATGAACACTATTTTAGTTGACTAAAATAAGACTAAAACAATTCAGATGACTAAAATGCGACTTAAAACTGAAACGGCATCTTAGTCATAAGGCTAAAAAAATACGACTACAATGGCATTTTAGTCAAAAGACTATGACTAAAACTAAATCGAAATGAAAGACTACTCTGCTGGCCATTTCTAAAATCGGTAACACGATTCCACCCAGATCCTATAATAACGGCACATTAAAAGTTTAAACACGTATTGCACTATTCCACTACCGCATCACCATAAGTAAGGTGGCATCTACTGTACTAAGCTGCTGAAAGAGAAAAAAAAAATGTAAGAAAGAGTCTTCTTTTTTTTTTTTCTTAATATTTAATGTTGGTAATATATTCAGGTTATATGTGCAATGGCATTACAGCCAATAGAGTTTACAGTTTTTGGAGTTTTTTTGTATTTTAAAGTTGCACTTCTGTAATATTTTTGTTTGTTTATGAAACTTGGCTTTATTTTAATTTTTTTTTAATACAAACTTTTTTTTTTTTTTTTTTTTGAAAAAAAGGTTTTCTCATCTTTCTTATCTTAGTTTTCTTTTCTTATAAATATTTTACAACAACAATAATGGAACATACATACGACAGCCCTCAAAAATCCCAGTGAGGAGCAGGGGAGGACCAGGCTGACATTTTCCTGGCCGATGGCTTCTGGCAGAATCGGTGCGGTCATCAGAGTGGCCCGGAGGGGGGGGGGGGGGTTTCCTAGCAAACATATGCTGCACATGTGGGCAATGGGAGGCTGCGATTATGGGCAATGATATGCTGCACTGTTACGCTGCATTGATGGCCACTGGTATGCTGCACTGATTGGCACTGACAGGCTGCACCGATGGGCACTGACAGGCTGCACTGGTAGGCACTGATATGCTGCACTGGTGGGCACTGATATGCTGCACTGGTGGGCACTGGTAGGCTGAACTGATACACTGCACTGATGAGCACCAGTATGCTGCACTGATAGGCTGCACTGATGGGTACTGATAGGCTGCACTGATGGGTACTGGTAGGCTGCACTGGTGGGCAGTGGTATACTGCACTGGTGGGCACTGGTAGGCTGCACTGATGGGGACTGGTAGGCTACACTGATGGGCAATAAAAGGCTGCACTGATGGGCACTGAAGAGGCTGCACTGATGGGCACTGATGAGGCTGCACTGATGGGCACCAGTATGCTGCACTGATACACTGCACTGATGAGCAGCAGTATGCTGCACTGATACACTGCACTGATGGGTACTGATAGGCTGCACTGATGGGTACTGATAGGCTGCACTGGTGGGCAGTGGTATGCTGCACTGGTGGGCACTGGTAGGCTGCACTGATGGGCAATAATAGGCTGCACTGATGGGCATAGATGAGACTGCACTGATGGGCACTGATAGGCTGCACTGATTAGCACTGATGAGCACTGGTAGGCTGCACTGGTGGGCAATGGTATGCTGCACTGGTGGGCAATGGTATGCTGCACTGGTGGGCACTGGTAGGCTGCACTGTGATGGGCACTGGTAGGCTGCACTGATATGTTTTATGTTAATATTGTTAAAGTTGTTGTTAATATTTATTTTTGGAACTTAATTCTGCATAAAACATTTAACAGTGTGTAAGGGATCTTCCCGGGGTAGGGTGTGTTTGGACACAGTTCACAGCAGACTTGGAATTTATAAAGCAGATCTTGGCGTTTATTCGTGGTACAAACAGTCCAGCAAACAAAATATACAGCAACACCGTGCTTTCTAAGTACAACAAAAATAAAAGTCCTAGCCCGGCTGGGCGCTTACTAACAGGTTCTGCTCACCTATCTGACACTTACAAACACAGCGTCTTTCGCCTGGATATCGCAGGGTGAGTTTTAGCTCCAGCAGTGGCTGTGCTTGCAGCTTCCTTCAACACACAGATTGTTCATTCCCTGGCTGAGAGCGATCACCTGCAGACCCTGCAGGTCCTTTAGCTTCCCAGGCTAATTAGGATCAAAGCTCACCTGATCCCAAACCCAGAACTGGATCGGGGGATGTGGAATGACAGGTCCCTCTACCAAACCTACCTGCCATTCCATATAAACCCAGGCCCGGCAAAATTAAATAACAACTCAGCAGCATATCGCTGCTGAGAAACTGATCCATCCTGGATTTACCATCTCACACTGTGTAGCAACCTAGGTGAGATGTACACCCCCTCGATCACTTCTCCAGTGACATGTCTACATATCCCCCCCCTCTTTTTCAGACCGGAGGGCTGAGCCTTTTGTCCCCACAGACAACTTACCCTTGACAATGCGTCAGCATTTGCCTGTAATTTCCCTGGCCTGTGTTCCACAGTGAAATTAAAGTTTTGTAGGGAGAGAAACCATCTAGTCACTCTTGCATTTCTCTCCTTGTTTAACTTCATCCATGTTAGGGGGGCATGGTCTGTCACCAACTTGAATTTCCTGCCTAGCAAGTAATACTTTAACGATTCTAGGGCCCACTTTACTGCCAAACATTCTCGCTCCACAATGGCATAATTTTTCTCGGCCGGGGTTAATTTTCTACTCAAGTACGTCACCGGATGCTCCTCACCATTCACTACTTGTGAGAGTACTGCACCTAAGCCTGTGTTAGAGGCATCTGTCTGGACCATTCACTCTGTGACACCTCAATTACCCCCAGATCAAGCATACGTTTTACCTCGGCAGATACGGCTTCCCTACGTGCCTCCGGTATCCTATAGGGCTTAAGGTTTACTCTGCTTCTAGGCTCAGTTTCAATGTGATGATGGATGAGGTGGGTACGCCCTGGGAGGTCAGAGAACTTGTTTTTGTTTTTCTGTAAAAATTCCTGAGCCTCCTGTTTCTGTGACACTGATAGAGTATCACCTACCTTGACTGGAGGGATTGGTTGTGACAAATTATTAACAGTATTTGTCGCCCCCAAGGATTCCCTGTCTTTCCAGGGCTTGATCAAGTTTATGTGATAAACTTGGAAAGGCTTCCTTCTACCTGGTTGGTGCACCTTGTAGTTCACCTCACTGATCTTTTCAACAATTTCATAAGGACCTTGCCACTTCGCCAAGAATTTACTCTCAACAGTGGGGACTAGTATAAGGACCCTATCGCCTGGGTTGAATGTCCTGATTCTTGCGGACCGGTTGTAAATTCTACTTTGGGCCTCTTGAGCTCTCTGGAGGTGTTCCCTTACCAGGGGCATTACAGTGGCTATACGGTCCTGCATTTGTGCTACATGCTCAATAACACTCTTGTATGGGGTGGACTCATTCTCCCATGTCTCTTTTGCAATGTCCAGTGGACCCCTAGGGTGACGACCATAGACCAACTCGAATGGTGAGAACCCTGTGGACGCTTGGGGCACTTCCCTAATAGCAAACATGAGGTAGGGTAATAAATGATCCCAGTCACGACCATCTTTTGCCACCACTTTCTTCAACATATGTTTCAAAGTTTTATTAAATCTCTCCACCAATCCGTCCGTCTGGGGGTGGTACACAGAGGTACGGATGTGTGAGATTTTAAATAGTCTGCATAATTCCTTCATTACTTTCGACATAAATGGCGTACCTTGGTCAGTTAGGATTTCTTTGGGGATCCCAGTCCTAGAGAACATATAAAACAACTCACGTGCAATTGTTTTAGATGCAGTGTTCCTTAAGGGTACAGCCTCAGGATAGCGGGTCGCATAATCCAGGACTACCAAAATATACTGGTGTCCTCTAGCTGACTTTACAATGGGACCCACTAAATCCATGGCAATACGCTCAAAAGGCACCTCTATAATAGGGAGTGAAACCAAAGGACTGCGAAAATGTGACACTGGGGCACTAACCTGACATGTGGGGCACGACTCGCAGTATTTTTTAATGTCATCATATATCGCCGGCCAAAAAAACCTCTGGAGAACCCTCTCCCTCGTTTTGTCAGTCCCCAAGTGTCCCCCAAGAACATGGTTATGTGCCATGTCAAGCACCTGACGCCGGTACGGCTTAGGTACCAGAAGCTGTTCCACAATCTCATCTTTAACCTTATTGACTCTATAGAAAAGATCATTAGTCACCGAAAAATGTGGAAATCTTTTTTCAGCATCTGGTTCCTGAGGTACCCCATTCATTACAGCAACCTGCTCTCTCGCATTTTTGAGAGTGGGGTCCTGTAATTGTGCAGCCCCAAAATTATCGCTAGACACCTCTAAGTCTAGTATATTTTGCTCAGTGGGAGGAGCCTCCTCCTCCCCAGCCAGGACCTGTAAAGGAAAACAATCATTTTCATCCTGCACATTTTTATCATTCACAGTGGACAAGGCAACCCCCTTAGAGGTATCCTCACTCCTTTTGGGGATTTTTCTTTTTTTCCCAGAGAGCCCAGAATAAAGGAAAATTGCGCCCCAATATTACATTATGCATGAGGTTTTTAACCACACCCACTTCATATTGTACTGTGCCTTGTTCAGTCCCGACTTTAGCCAGCACTATAGGGTACACTTTTGTATCACCATGTATGCACATAACACTCATATGCTTTTTAGACTCTAAGTCCCCAGCCACCAGACTAGCATGCACCAAGGTTACGAGGCTTCCCGAGTCCATTAACGCCTTAACAGGAAAGTCATTGATTGTAATATCGCAGATTTGCGGTTCAGTCTCTAGTCCAGGAACTGCAGCACAAGATGGTTCCGCAAATAGCGACTGACGCCGGCTAGCGTCACATTCCATGGGTTCAGAGGTAAGAGGGCAATGGGCCGACACGTGTCCCGCCTCATGGCATCTCCAACACTGGATAGGGCCTGGTCTCTTTGGCAAGGAGTCCTTTTCAGAGCCCCTTAGCCACCCGGGACCATCACCAGTCTTTTGTCCCTGAGACACCACTTGAGCCCTTTTTCCTCCATCAGCACCCCTCCACACTCCCCCAATAGATGGAAGTCTCTTACCAGCTGACGGCACAGATCTGGCGCTCCGGGGAGGTGAAGATGCTGCAGGAACATCACGGAGGTAGTCCTCAGTCGCCTGGAACCTCTCCACAAGGTTGACAAGTTCGTTTGCATTCTTAGGATCACCTTGTCCCACCCAGCGTTGCAGGTCAGTAGGAAGTGCTCGGAGGTAGCGATCCATCACGACCTTCTCTAGGATTTGTGCAGGAGTAGAAGTGTCTGGCTCCAACCACTTTCTTGCCAAATGGATTAGGTCATACATCTGGGACCTCGCTGATTTGTCCAGACTGTAGCTCCAGTTGCGTACCCTCCGGGCACGGACTGCAGTAGTAACTCCTAGTCGGGCAAGCATCTCCTCTTTTAGCCGAGTATAGTCCTTAACCTCTTGCTCACTGAGGTCATAGTAGGCCTTTTGAGGTTCACCTGTTAAATAGGGCGCAATTACCTCTGCCCACTCAGCGGCTGGTAACTTCTCTCGCTCAGCCACGCGCTCAAATACTGTTAGATAGGCCTCAACATCGTCCTCAGCAGTCATCTTTTGCAGCGCTTTCTGCACAGTCCTTCTCCCAGAAAAAATCTCTGGAGCGGCTCCCATCACCACAGGCGCCTCTCGATTTGCTATCAGGTGCTCGATAAGTTGTTGTTGTGCAGCCATGGACTGTTCATGTCGTCTATTGGCCTCTATCTGAGCCTGCTGTTGTGCAGCCATGGACTGTTCATGTCGTTGCTGTTGTTGCAAACTCACTTGCATAAACTGCTTCAGCATCTCCTCCATGTTGCTGGACTGTTCTTGGAGTGTCGTTGCAGCTTTCACCCAAGACATAAGCAGCTGTAGCCAAGTCTGTCCACACCGTTGCCCCTAGCAACCGACTTTGCCCGCATTCTCCACCAATTGTAAGGGATCTTCCCGGGGTAGGGTGTGTTTGGACACAGTTCACAGCAGACTTGGAATTTATAAAGCAGATCTTGGCGTTTATTCGTGGTACAAACAGTCCAGCAAACAAAATATACAGCAACACCGTGCTTTCTAAGTACAACAAAAATAAAAGTCCTAGCCCGGCTGGGCGCTTACTAACAGGTTCTGCTCACCTATCTGACACTTACAAACACAGCGTCTTTCGCCTGGATATCGCAGGGTGAGTTTTAGCTCCAGCAGTGGCTGTGCTTGCAGCTTCCTCCAACACACAGATTGTTCATTCCCTGGCTGAGAGCAATCACCTGCAGACCCTGCAGGTCCTTTAGCTTCCCAGGCTAATTAGGATCAAAGCTCACCTGATCCCAAACCCAGAACTGGATCGGGGGATGTGGAATGACAGGTCCCTCTACCAAACCTACCTGCCATTCCATATAAACCCAGGCCCGGCAAAATTAAATAACAACTCAGCAGCATATCGCTGCTGAGAAACTGATCCATCCTGGATTTACCATCTCACACTGTGTAGCAACCTAGGTGAGATGTACACCCCCTCGATCACTTCTCCAGTGACATGTCTACAAGTGTAATTTCATGAGATAATTTACGAGGGCGTGTTTAGGGGTGGGCTTAGGGGCGGGGCAACTGGTGGCGAGTAACTTTTAAGGCCTGGCTAGTGGCATATGAGAAGTAGTCAATTATGAATACACTGAAAATGTGTCTTCTTATAAACAAACCAGGGCCGTCTTTAATATTAATTGGACCCTCGGCAAAAATTTTCTTGGGCCCCCCCCCATGCAATTTCATTCTCCACCTGCTCTGAGACATACAATAAATAACAGCTAGACTTAAAATCAGTTTACTGTATCAGATCAGGCAGCAATTGCGATTGGTTTTAAGAAGTTGCAGCATATCATTACTGCTTACTGACTGGTTGCTAGAGGTTACAGCACACATTATGGCTCACTGATTTGTTGCTAGAGGTTACAGCACATCATCACCTCACTGCAGGGGAGCATGATATACATATGAATTGAATGCTGCCTTTATTTACATATCAATGCCGCCGGCCGCATCTATTTACTTACTTATTTACATGTAAACACAGGGTCTACAGGTGAGTTACTTGTATACAACAATAGGGCAGAGCTGGGCAGCATTAGTACCAGATATCGGGACACAGCACAGGACTAAGACTTCAAGGGACAAGGGAATTTAAACTGGGATAGTTGGCAAGTAGGGATGAGCCGAACACCCCCCTGTTCAGTTCGCACCAGAACCTGCGAACAGACCTGAACTTCGTGTGAACTTTAGAACCCTATTAAAGTCTATGGGACTCGAACGTTCACAATCTAAAGTGCTCATTTTAAAGGGTAATATGCAGGTTACTGTCTTAAAAAGTGTTTGGGGACCCGGGTCCTGCCCCAGGGGACATGGATCAATGCAAAAAAAAGTTTTAAAAACGTCAGTTTTTTCAGGAGCAGTGATTTTAATAATGGTTAAAGTGAAACAATAAAAGTGTAATATTCCTTTAAATTTCGTAGCTGGGGGGTATCTATAGTATGCCTGTGAAGGGGCGCATGTTTCTGGTGCTTAGAACTGTCCCTGCACAAAGTGTCATTCATGCAGGAAAAAAAGTCTTTTAAAATCACTTGCGGCTAAATTGTCGGCTCCCGTAATACAGAGAACACTCAATGAGTGTTCTCTGTATTAGCCGACAATTCATTCATTCATTGATAAAAAATAAAAAAAATAAAAAGCGTGGGGGTTCCCCTAAATTCAATTACCAGGCCCTTCAGGTCTGACATGGATATTAAGGGGAACCCCGTGTCAAATTAAAAAAAAAATTGACATGGGGGTCCCCCTAAATATCCATACCAGACCCTTCAGGTCTGATATGGATATTAAGGGGAACCCCGCATCAAATAAAAAAAAAATTGACGTGGGGGTCCCCCTAAAAATCCATACCAGACCCTTTATCCGAGCACGCAACCTGGCAGGCCGCAGGAAAAGAGGGGGGGGACGAGAGAGCGGCCCCCCCTCCCTCCTGAACCGTACCAGTCCACATACCCTAAACATTGGGAGGATGCTTTGGGGGTCTGTGACCCCTCAAAGCACCTTGTCCCCATGTTGATGAGGACAAGGGCCTCATCCTCACAACCCTGGCCGGTGGTTGTGAGGGTCTGCGGGCGGGGGGCTTATCAGAATCTGGAAGCCCCCTTTAACAAGGGGACCCCCAGATCCCGCCCCCCCCGTTTGAAATGGTAAGGGGGTACAAAAGTACCCCTACCATTTCACAAAGAAAGTGTAAAAATGGTTAAATAAGACGAACACACTTTTGAAAAATTCCTTTATTAAAAATAAAAAAAATAAAAAAAAGATTCCAGCGGTGCTAATCCACTCTTGCTATCCAGCGACGGATCTCCGGGGTCCAGCGATGGATGATCATATCCAGCGACGGGGGATCTCTCAGTCCAGCGCTGTCCATACATCCGTCTTCTGTCTCCACTGCGGACACTGCGGAGATCCCAGCGCTGACGTTTCTTATATTAGGAGGGCGGGGCCACCCATCACCTGACCCCGCCCCTCTGACGCTGGAGAGGGAAGCCAGGGGTTCCCCAGAGACGTGTGGGTGACCCCGCCCCCTCTGATGTAACGCAGGTTTCCGTTACATCAGAGAGGGCGGGGTCACCCATACGTCACTGGGGAACCCCTGGCTCCCTTCACCAGCGTCCAGGGTTGTGAGGATGAGGCCCTTGTTCTCATCAACATGGGGACAAGGTGCTTTGAGGGGTCACAGACCCCCAAAGCATCCTCCCAATGTTGAGGGTATGTGGCCTGGTACGGTTCAGGAGGGAGGGGGGCCGCTCTCTCATCCCCCCCTCTTTTCCTGCGGCCTGCCAGGTTGCGTGCTCGGATAAAGGGTCTGGTATGGATTTTTAGGGGGACCCCCACGTCAATTTTTTTTTTTAATTTGATGCGGGGTTCCCCTTAATATCCATATCAGACCTGAAGGGCCTGGTATGGATATTTAGGGGAACCCCCACGTCAATTTTTTAAAAAAATTTGATGCAGGGTTCCCCTTAATATCCATATCAGACCTGAAGGGTCTGGTATGGATATTTAGGGGGACCCCCACGTCAATTTTTTTTTTTAATTTGACATGGGGTTCCCCTTAATATCCATGTCAGACCTGAAGGGCCTGGTAATTGAATTTAGGGGAACCCCCACGCTTTTTTTTTTTTTTATCAATGAATGAATGAATTGTCGGCTAATACAGAGAACACTCATTGAGTGTTCTCTGTATTACGGGGACCCGACAATTTAGCCGCAAGTGATTTTAAAAGACTTTTTTTCCTGCACAAATGACACTTTGTGCAGGGACAGTTCTAAGCACGGGAAACATGCGCCCCTTTACAGGCATACTATAGACACCCCCCAGCTACGAAATTTAAAGAAATATTACAATTTTATTGTTTCACTTTAATCATTATTAAAATCACTGCTCCTGAAAAAACGGCAGTTTTTAAAACTTTTTTTTGCATTGATCCATGTCCCCTGGGGCAGGACCCGGGTCCCCAAACACTTTTTAGGACAGTAACCTGCATATTACCCTTTAAAATGAGCACTTTAGATTTCTCCCATAGACTTGTATAGGGTGTTCCGGCTTTTCGAATTTGCTGCGAACAGCCCAAATTGTTCACTGTTCGCTGAACAGGCCAACAGGCAATGTTCGAGTCGAACATGAGGGACCGACTCGGGGTGAGGGAACGTCTCGGGTTGAGGGAACGTCTCGGGGTGAGGGAACATCTCGGGGTGAGGGAACGTCTCTTGGCGAGGGAACGTCTCAGGTTGAGGGAACGTCTCGGGGTGAGGGAACGTCTCGGGGTGAGGGAACGTCTCTTGGCGAGGGAACGTCTCGGGGTGAGGGAACGTCTCGGGGTGAGGGAACGTCTCTTGGCGAGGGAACGTCTCGGGGCGAGGGAACGTCTCGGGGTGAGGGAACGTCTCGGGGTGAGGGAACGTCTCGGGGCGAGGGAACGTCTCGGGGCGAGGGAATGTCTCAGGTTGAGGGAACGTCTCGGGGTGAGGGAACGTCTCTGGGTGAAGGAACGTCTCTGGGTTGAGGGAACGTCTCGGGGCGAGGGAACATCTCGGGATGAGGGAATGTCTTGGGATGAGGGAAGGGTATTACCAGCTTGTAGGCCATCTCATATCCATCGGGGTTCATGGAGGGCAGGAGGTGGATGCGGGTCTCAGTGACCAGCCTCACTACTCTGGGGTTCTTGTTCTTGTACTCCTGGCAGAGATATTCCATCAGGTTCAGCATCAACTCCCGACCCACGACCTCGTTCCCGTGCATGCCGGCCACATAGCGAAACTCTGGCTCCCCTGTAATAGGACAGAAGATACAGAACAAAGATTGGTACATGCCATCCACATACTTCCATTTCCCTACAAATATTCTTTTTTTGTATTTGTTTGAAGAGTCGGGTGAATCCATAAGTGATGTTTGAGTGAAGTGGAGTCTGGTGGAACCTCAACCGCTTTGAAGGCCTCACTGCTCTTTTTGAACCAGGTATATGGTGCTTATGAACATTTAGGAATATTTTCATAGCCAGAAAGCAGCTGAATCAGGTTCCTAACAGAGCCCATTAGCTCAAACTGCAGTTTACACACATCTTAATACATCAGAGCCATGTCTTCACCCTCTTCTTGTGTAAGGCTCAAACTTGGGTAAGGTTTCAATCAAAGACAGCCTGCCTAAAAGGAAATGACTCATGGACCCTTTCAGACCACCTCCTTGCGTAATGCAGCAAATCACATGCAACTCTTATTTTGAAGGGCACTCCAATGCACCTTCTGCTGGACACATGTTGTTGTGATTTGGTGTGCTGCCAAAAAAGCGGCAACGGAAATTTTGTGGCCGCATACCATACATTAGTGTGCTTTTGCACTGGGCGAAATATACGTCTGCACTAATGTTCTGCTGTCTTTTTAGAAAACTCATAGTGCTCTGATTAAGCATCTATATTGATGTGAAACGCGTTAGCCTGTCTGTACGTTTCATCACCATGATATAAGACATTTTGGATCTTCTACACTGTTTTACCACGAATAAAAGGTGTTATTCGGAGTGCGGCCCTTCAGCTGTTTTCTTAAATTTTCTGCTCTGGCGAAATGGCCTAAAGCACGTTGTAAAGCTCCGACATGAAATGTGAATAAAGCATATCCCTATATAGTGTGTACTTGTCTCAAACCAGCGCACTAAGTGTAATTACTCTCTGCTGCCCCGTTCCTCGCCTATCTGCATGAGTCACTTCTGACAAGTTTTCCTGACACTAAGAGAGCATAGGTGACAGGGACACACAGCCTGTGATTGATAGCCTCAGCTCTGCTCCTGTGTGCTGTGTGAAGGGGGTGTGTGTCTCCTCCCACCAATCAGCTCTCAGAACTCTCCTCATTGAGCTCTGCAGTGTGTAATTTCAGCTCCCGGCCCCTGCTTTGTAAAGCTCAGACAAGCTGTATTAAAGCAGAGTTCCACCCAAAAATGGAACTTCCGCTTTAAGAGAAGGTGACCCCCTGACATGCCACATCTGGCATGTAATTTTTTTTTTGGGGGGGGGGAGCGGATACCCTCTTTTATAGAGGCTCCCACTTCCTGCCGGTGCACCACGGCACCGGAAGCAAGTTCACCTCTCCCCCCTCCCTCTCGGCAATCATCTGGGACACGTCACAGGTCCCAGATGATTGCCTGGCCAGTTACGGCGCGGCTCGCGCATGCGCAGTGCGTGTCCCCCGGCTGTGAAGCCACAGCCGGGCGCCCACAGTGAAAATGCCGGCGCCTTAGAGAGGAGGGGGGAGACGAGTGGGGCTTTGTTCCCCCCCGCATCGCTGGACTCTGAGACAGGTAAGTGTCTGATTATTAAAAGTCAGCAGCTGCAGTATTTGTAGCTGCTAACTTTCATTTTTTTTTTTTAAGCGGAACTCAGCTTTAATTCTGGACTTTGAAGGGATGTAGAGAAGAGAAGACTGCAGATACACAGGCACAACTTATGTAGGAGGATTTGTTTCATCTCTGTGTATCACCTGAGGCCAGACACTTTGCTGGGCGTATGGAAGACTTTGCAGCCACTTTCAATTAAAGTTTAAAGAGGAAGTAAACCCTGATGAGTTTACTTCCTCTTACATTCCCTGCAAAGGTAAAGCATAACGGACTACTATGCATCGCATTGCATCGCATCGCATAGTAGTCCATTATGTGTCACTTACCTGACACAGGAGCCAGCGAAGTCACCGCTGTCCCCTGTAGTTCCGAGCGTCCATCTTCTCGGTGGGTCTCGCCTCTCCGCCGCTGTCATTCGGCAAAGCCGCCACTCGCGGCATATCGCCGTTGACCGCAGCGCGCTCAGTGCGCCTGCGCGCCGCTGTCTTTCGGCAAATATCTCCTAAACCGTGTAGGTTTAGGAGATATTTCTTGGACCTACAGGAAAGCCTTAATCTAGGCTTACCTGTAGGTCAAAGTGTGTTGTAAGGGTTTACAACCACTTTAAGTAAATCTGACTCAAAGCCATTTTGGCTTTCCTTTAACCACATGCCGACTGGGCCATAGCCGAAAAAAGACGGCTACAGGGCGGTCGGCTTATTCTGGGTGGACGTCCTCACAGAATCCTGCTCCGGCGTGCCCCCTGGGGCGCGCACCCGGGAACACCGCCGGGTCCCCCGTAAATGGCCGCTGACAGCGGCCATTTACCACGTGATCGCTCTGTCATATGACGGAGCATCACTTGTAAACAAACCAGGCATCACGTCATGACGCCGGTTCCTCCCCTCTCTGTACCGATCGGTACAGTGAGAGAGGGAGAAATTGTTTGCAGCGCTGTGGGCACTACAGATCAAGCCCACAGCGCTGCTCAGTGCCCATATTCTGCTCAGTGCCCATATTCTGCTCAGTGCCCATATTTTTAATTTAGCGATGTCCGCCGGCCACCCACGATCGCTTCACAGAGAGCCGGTGTACATAAACAAACAGATCCCCCTGTTCTTTCAGGGGAGTAGAGAGAGATCTGCTGTTCCTAGTGATCAGGAACAGCAGATCTCTCTCCTCCTCCAGTCAGTCCCCCCCCTCCCCCCACAGTTAGAGACACCTCCCAGGGAACACACTTAACCCCTTCATTATTAGTGTTAATCCCCTTTCCTGCCAGTGACATTTATCAGTGACAGCAATCAGTGGCTTTTTTTTTTTTTTAGCTCTGATCGCTGTATAAATGTCAATGGTCCCCAAAAAAAAGTGTCAAAAGTGTCCGATCTGTCTGCCGCAATGTCGCAGTCACGCTAAAAATTGCAGATCGCACCTCTGAACCTGACTCCCCTATTGACCCTCCTCCGACACAAAACGCAGGTGTGGTCTAAACTACCGCTTTCTTTAATAGGTAGAATTAGTCTGATCAAGATGAAGATCCTCTCAATTATACTATATTTCCTGCGCCATGCGCCACTATGGATACCCAAAAGCTTTTTTAGGCAGATTGAGGGAGTTGTGAGCTCCTTTGTATGGGCCCCCAAGCCCCCAAGGATAGGGATTAGGGTACTACAGGAACCCAGTGAGAGAGGGGGATTAGCCTTGCCAGATTGGCACAAGTACTATTTGGCTGGTCAGATGGTGTTTGCTCGCAGATGGCTTGTGTCGGATGACGGTGATGCGGCTACCGTTTTAGAAGCTGCCTCGCTGGGTTCGTACGAGAGTCTGCGTTTGGCTCTATTCAGGGGGGGGGGCGGGTCGGACCTGCCTCTGACACAAACAATGCGGGCCACTATTAGAGCTTGGGGCCAGGTGGTGAAACTGGCGGCCCCTAGTTACAGAGGACTTTCCCCATCCACCCCGCTGTGGATGAACCATTTACCACCTCACTTCTACAATTTGCCGGATCCGATGATTTGGGCGGTGAGGGGAGTAAAAACGCTTAAGGATATTACCTCTTTTGGTGACTTGCTGACGTTCCCCCAACTCCAGACGCGACACGAACTACCTAACACATATCTTTTTCGTTTTTTTCAGATTAGGCATGCCTTTCAGAAACAGTTTGGGGATTTAAGGATAGAGTCCCTCCCGTCATGTCTCGAGTCCACGTTGTCCCGAGTGGACCTTGAAAAGGTTCTCTTGGTGTCATACAAGGAATTCTTTAAGTTAACGCGGAAGGCTGTCCTGACCTGCAGAGCTAAGTGGGAATTGGAGGTGCCGGACATCCAAGGGGAAGATTGGAATGATTTGTGGTCCCAACCCTTTAAACACCTGATATCTGCCAGGGATAGGCTAATCCAATTTAAATTTCTCCACAGGAGCTATTACACGCCAGCAAGACTGGCAACGATTTATGGCCATGATCGGGCGGAATGCTGGAGATGTTCAGTCTCCCCAGCTGATGCCAGGCACATTTTTTGGCTATGTTCACACGTACAAGATTTTTGGAAGGAGGTCACGATATGTATTTCAGATCTCTTGATGGTGCACATTCCACTAACTGTGAAGGTTTGCCTGCTGGGGTTGGTAGAGGAGGTAGTGCCTACGAGGGCCTTGCGAACCCTACTCACTATCCTTTTGTATTATGGGAAAAAGGCAATATTACTTAAATGGAAATCTGCTAGTGCTCCTGATCTTAACTTTTGGAAAAGCTTGGTTAACCACTTGCTTACTGGGCACTTAAACCCCCCTCAGTCCCAGACCAATTTTCAGCTTTCAGCGCTGATGCACTTTGAATGACAATTACGCGGTCATACAACACTGTACCCAAATGAAATTTTTATCATTTTTTTCCCACAAATAGAGCTTTCTTTTGGTGGTATTTAGTTACAGCTCGGAGTTTTCTTTTTTGCTAAACAAACAAAAAAAGATGCAAAAAAAAAAAAAAAAATCATGTTTTAATAGTTTGTTATAAAATTTTGCAAACGGGTCATTTTTCTCCTTCATTGAAGTGCGCTGATTAGGCGGCACTGATAGGCTGCATTGGTGGGCACTGATGGGCTGCATGGGTGGGCACTGATGGGCTGCATTGGTGGGCACTGATAGGCTGCACCGGTGGGCACTGATAGGCATAGTTAAGGCGGCACTAATAGGCACAGATAAGGCGGCACCGATGGGCACAGATAAGGCGGCACTGATGGGCAAAGATGGGCACAGATAAGATGGCACGGATGGGTGGCACGGATAAGTGGCACGGATGGGTGGCACGGATGGGCACTGATAGGTACCACAGATAGATGGGACTGATGGGCACTGATAGGTGGCACTGATAGGTGGCTCTGATAGGTGGCACTGCTGGGCACTGATGGGCGGCACTGCTGGGCACTGATGGGCGGCACTGCTGGGCACTGATGGGCGGCACTGGGGTGCAGCACCTTTGAGGCAGATTGGGTGGCACTGTGGGTGGCACTGTGGGTGGCACTGTGGGTGGCACTGTGGGCACTATGGGCACTGACGGGGGGCACTTACTTTTGCTTTTATTTTACTTCAGGATGGCACTGCGGGAGGCAGGTGGGCACAGGCAGGTGGCAGGTGGTCCCTTGTATTGATGGCCATGATCGGGACTGATGTCCCGATCACGGCCGCGGTGATCGGCTTTTTTTTTCTCTCCTCGCGCTGTCAGCGCGAGGAGGAATAATAGCCGATTACCGGCTCCGTTCTATCACATGATCAGCTGTCATTGGCTGACAGCTGATCACGTGATAAGGGGTCGGGATCGACCCCTTACACGGATCGGTGATCAGGCGAGTCTCACGGACTCGCCGATCACAGAGCGCGCCGCGCGCGCCCCTCAGGGGGCGCGCAGGCCGCTCGTAACCGGGACGACGTCAATAGACGTAGTCCCGGAAATGTAGGTCCGCGCTAATGCCGTCATTTGGCAATAGCGCGGATCTGAAGTGGTTAATGGTATGCTGCCATATTACAAGGCTACATATATAGCCAGGGGGTGTCTTAAGAAGTTTGATAGAGTGTGGAGGGTGTGGTATGAGGCTGATGACACTGTGGGGTGATGGTCCCCTGGGGATGATGATACTGATTTATTGTGTGCACAATGACCCCTGCAATACAACTGGACATGGTATGGTGTATGGAAGGGGGAGAATTTGGGTTGTAGATATGTGAGGGGAGAGCCCTACAGCGGCTGAGGACATATATGTGAATGGCAATAAAAGAAGGTATTTAATGGGGACATTCTGTTATTGACCTGGGTCTCTGCGATCCACTGTGAGCTGTTACAATATGGGAGGGGGTTTGGGGAGGGTGGGGTTTGGGGAGGGTGGGGTGGGGGGGGGGGGTGTTCTGGGTGGTAGGTAGGAGCTATCAATGTTAGTCAGGAATGACTGGACCCTGCGTGGTCCTTTTTTTGTGGTTTTTTGTTTTTCGTTTTTTGTTTGCCTTAAATGTAAACTTCAATAAAAAGAATTTAATAAAAAAAATTGCAGATCGCCGCCATTACTAGTAAAAAAATGATTAACCCTTTCATGACTAAGCCTATTTTTGGAATTTGGTGTTTACAAGTTAAAATCCATATTTTTTGCTAGAAAATTACTTGGAACCCCCAAACATTATATATATTTTTTTAGCAGAGGCTCTAGAGAATAAAACATCGATTGTTGCAATATTTTATGTCACACGGTATTTGCGCAGTGGTGTTTTAAACACAACTTTTTGGGAAAAGGGACACTTTCATGAATAAAAAAAAAAACAAAACAGTAAAATTAGCCCAATTTTTTTGCGTAATGTGAAAGATAATGTTACGCCGAGTAAATAGATACCAAACATGTCACACTTTATAATTGCGCGCACTTGTAGATTGACGACAAAGTACGGTACCTAAAAATCTCAATAGGCGACGCTTTAAAAATTTTTTACGGTTACCAGGTTAGTGTTACAGAGGAGGTCTACTGCTAGAATTATTGCTCTCGCTCTGACGATCGCGGCGATACCTCACATGTGTGATTTGAACACCGTTTACATACGCGGGCGCGACTTCCGTATGCGTTTTCTTTGCTTCGCGAGCTCGCGGGGACGGCGGGCGCTTTGAAAATTATTTTTTTTTTTTTTATTTATTTTATTTATTTTAAAATGACTAAATTGTTTTTAAAAAAATAAATAAAAATTTGATCCCTTTTATTGCTGTCACAAGGAATGTAAACATCCCTTGTGACAGTAATAGGTGGTGACAGGTACTTTTTATGGAGGGATCGGGGGTCTAAAAGACCCCCCACCCCTCCTTTACACTTCAATGTATTCAGATCGCCGAAAACGGCGATTCTGAATACCGGATATTTTTTTAAAACCGGCGCCATTGGCAGCCGAGTAAACGGGAAGTGACGTCATGACGTCGCTTCCGTGTTTACGATGAGCCGATTACGGCTTCGTTCCAGTTCCTCCCCAGCAGCCGGAGGCGTCGGACAGGGAATCGGTGCTCCCGATCGAGCGGGAGCACCGGTAACAGCGGCGAGAGGCGGCGGGAGGGGGGGACGTCCCCTCCCGCTCCTCCGGCATAACAGCCGAGCGGCTTTTAGCCGCATCGGTTGTTATGGCTGGAAAGCCAATCGCCCGCTGTAAAAAACGGTACCGGGATGATGCCTGCAGGTGCGGGCATCATCCCGGTATACCCCCCGGAAGCCGAGTACGCAGATCTGCGTACGCTCGGCGGGAAGGGGTTAATAATAAAAATGCCATAAATCTAACCCCTATTTTGTAGACGTTATAACTTTTGCGCAAACCAATCAATTTACGCTTTTTTTTTTTTAACCAAAAATATGTAGAAGAATAAATATCGGCCTAAACTGATGAAGAAATTTATTTTTGGATATTTATTATGGCAAAAATTTAAAAATATTGTTTTTTTGGGGGGTTTTTTCAAAATTTTTGCTCTTTTTTTTTGTTTATAACACAAAAAATAAAAAACGCAGGAGGTGATCAAATACCACCAAAAGAAATCTCTATTGGTGGGGGGAAAAAAAAGGATGTCAATTTTGTTTGAGTCAGCGTCGCACGAAACGCGCAATTGTCAGTTAAAGCGACGCAGCGCCGAATCACAAAAAAAAAAAAAAAAAAAATGGCCCGGTCATTAAGAGGGCAAGTCCTTCCAGTCCTTAAGTGGTTTTTAAAGGACAGATTGTTCCCAATGACCTTCAATGGAAGGGGCTTTCTTCACAATGACCACCAATTCACAGGCCACGAGGCTCTGCACTGACCAGCACAGTACGGTTGTCTTTTATTGGTATATTTTATTGATCACGGTGATGTGCTGTGAGCTGCTGATACAATATACTAAAGCTGGGGGGTTCTCTGAGACCTGTACATTATTTCAAGGGTTCCCTTTGGATAAAAAAAGGGTGAGAAGGGCTGGAGTAGTAATGCATGATGTCCTCACCCAGCTCGTGTTCTCCCGGGTTGTCGGAGATTTCCATAACGTACATCTTCAGGCCCAGGTAGCTCTTACCAATGCTGTACACCCGGGTGATGTTTGGGCAGGCCTCGTTCACCCTCTTCATCAACTGGAAAGATGGGGAGACATCATTACAAAACCCATAATCACCTGGTTCCCAACTGTCCCCCCACTACAACAGGTCCACAAGGTTTCTCCCATTGTGTGCCTGGAAATGTCCCAAATAGTCAAAATTTACCTGATACCAAACTACTCTACTATTACTCTACTAATACTCTACTAGTACTCACTAATACTCTACTAATACTCACTAAAATTCTACTAATACTCTACTAATACTCTACTAGTACTCACTAATACTCTACTAATACTCTACTAGTACTCACTAATACTCTACTAATACTCTACTAGTACTCACTAATACTCTACTAATACTCTACTAGTACTCACTAATACTCTACTAATACTCTACTAGTACTCTACTAGTACTCACTAATACTCTACTAATACTCTACTAATACTCACTAAGCCCTTGTACACACGGTCGGACATTCTGCCAACCAAATCCGTTGGATTTTGTCCGACGGATTGTGTCCGAAACTGTTGCATACACACGGTCGGACCAAGTTGTCGGAAAATCCGATCGTTGGGAACGTGATGACGTTATTTCGTTACGACAGGACTACGTTCAGGCTAGTAGCCAATAGCTTTGGTGTAGGAATTTGATCTGAGCATGCGTGGCACTTTGTCCGATCGGAATTCTCTACACATGGTCGGAGTATGTCCGATCGGACCAGTTTGACGGAAAATATTTCCAACAAGTTGGAAAATTGGGTCCGACGGATATTCCGAAGGAAACAGTCCGATGCAGACCACACACAGTCGGATTATCCGACAAAACGGTCCGTTAGGACACATTCCGTCGGAATCTCCGACCGTGTGTACAAGGGCTAATACTCACTAATACTCACTAATACTCTACTAATACTCACTAAAACTCACTCAAATTCTACTAATACTCACTAATACTTACTAAAACTCATGAATACTCACTAATACTCTACTAATATGCTACCAATACCCTACTAATACTCTACTAATATGCTACTAATACTCTATTAATACTCTACTAATACTCTACTAAGATTCACTAATACTCCACTAATACTCACTAATATACTCTACTAAGATTCACTAATACTCCACTAATACTCACTAATACTCTACTAAGATTCACTAATACTCCACTAATACTCACTAATATACTCTACTAAGATTCACTAATACTCCACTAATACTCACTAATACTCTACTAAGATTCACTAATACTCCACTAATACTCACTAATATACTCTACTAAGATTCACTAATACTCCACTAATACTCTACTATTACTCACTAATACGCTAGTAATACTCACTAAAACTCTACTAATATGCTACTAATACTCACCAATACTCTACTAATACTCTACCAATATGCTACTAATACTCTACTAATACTAATACTCTACTAAGGCCGCGTACACACGCGGGGACTGTTCGCTCAACTTTGTCCGCTGAACAGTGTTTCGGCGGACAGTCCGCTCGTGTGTGGGCTTTCAGCGGACAGTTTCAGCGGACAGTTTGCTGAACAAAGTTTTTCGGAAATTCCGAAAAACTGTCCGCTGAAACTTTGTTTCAGCGAACAGTCCCCTCGTGTGTAGGCTTGTTCGTCAAACTAAGTTCCGCGCATGCTCAGAAAGGATTTACAAGCCGAAGTTTGCATTGCAGTGTATAGGACGTCGTTTTCTAGTCCCGTCGTACGTGCCGTTCACGTCATCGCGCACGGTTTCAGCAAACTGTTCGTTCGTCGTGTGTGGGCATGTCCGTCCATGCCAATTTTGAGCGGACTGTCCGCTGAAACTGTTTGACGGACAAAGTTGGGCGAACAGTCCCCGCGTGTGTACGCGGCCTAAGATTCACTAAAACTCTACTAAAACTCTACTAATATGCTACTAATACTCTACGGATACTCACTAATACTCTACTAATATGCTACTAATACTCTACTGATACTCACTAATATTCACTAATACTCTACTAATAGGACACGTTCTTCTGGAAGAATGGTCAAACATTCCCAAAGACACACACCTAAACCTTGTGGACAGAAGAGTTGAAGCTGTTATAGCTGAACTCAATATTGAACCCTACGGACTAAGACTGGGATGCCAGTAAAGCTCATGTGCGTGTAAAGGCAGGTGTCCCAATACTTTTGCTAATATAGTGTATATACCTATCAGCCCTAACATTATGACCACCATAACCCACTGAGGCATGGATGTGTGTGTGTGTGTGTGTGTATATATATATATATAGAGAGAGAGAGAGAGAGATATCATATATATATATATATATATATATATATATAGATAGATAGATATAGATATAATATAATATTTAGCCAGTTTGTGTTTACTATAGATCCCAGTCTGTCTGTCTTGTAATTACCTTCCTCATCTCCTTGTAGTTGTGGTGTTTGAACTCCAGTTTGTCAGTCGGTTGTGGCTCGTGCTCCCACATGAACACGGTGTTTGGGTCTGCGGAGAGAGAGAGAGAGAAACCACACTTTGACATACTGCTTGCAGTGTTTACCTCCCTGCGGACTGCGGCCGGCCGTGTTTGTCCCGTGGTTACGCTGCCCGGAGGGTGCGCAGCGCCTTCCTGCCAGTGTCTGGAGTTGGGGACAGGCCTGCGTGCTTAACCCCTTAACCCCTTATTCTCAGCGTAGTCCTGAATACAGAACCTATATGTAACCCTAAACTAAACTGGTCATGTAGAATTTTGTTCTCTATTAAATAAATAAATAATAATAAAAAAATACACACCGCTCAGTTATAAATACATCCGCATGTCTACTTTTTCTCTTAGTCCCCCTGCAAAGTCCCACAAAATACCTGTTTATCCTCCACCTTAATTCAGCTTCCTGTAATGGGGTGGCAACAATGCTGCACTGCTGCTGGGTTCAGAGCAGAGTTGTCGCTCTCATGCTTGCACTGCAGTGGGAGGAGAAGATGTTGTCTGAGCCACATTTAGTCCCGCCCACTGCTTTGTGGATTGACAACTTGGATGTTCGGAAGAAGGAAGAGATGTATAGGGGAGGGGTTTCATGGGTTTTCCCCCTATCGGGTGATTGGCTGTCACACAGTGGTCATATGACCAGGAGTCTTTAACTTTTTTCGCATCACGCCAGCACCTCATTGGCAGACATTATGCAATGTTTTTTTTAAACTATTCAAGCTACATTATTATATAGCACATCGTGCAAGTTTTGACTGCGATAATTGGCAGTCTTTTACACATACACTTTATATTTTTTCTGCACTTTCTCCGTATTATACCAAACATTTTTTCACCCACAGTATCATTTAACACTATTGTTAATGAACTATCAATACGCTTTTTTTATATTATTCCATCACCATAGTGCAGGGATCTGCAATTATCGGACCTCCAGCTGTTGCAAAACTACAAATCCCATGATGCCTCTGCCTCTGGGTGTCATGCTTGTGGCTGTCAGAGTCCTGCTATGCCTCATGGGACTTGTAGTTCTGCAACAGCTGGAGGTCCGCTAATTGCATATCCCTGCCATAGTGTTTTAATTAATGATTATTAAATATTGGTCAGACATTTCCATGGGATGTAAATGATACCGTGACGAATTTATATATATCGATAAACGATATTTACTGTCAGTTTCAATATATACATTTAGAAATATCTCTTTAATAAAAATTTTACTCTAGCGGATTTGCTATGAGTTAACGTCAATTCAATTCTTTCTAATTAATAAATGGCTATTATTGGGTATTCATTGCAGGCGTGTTCTCCCCCCCCCCCGTCCCCCAAAGGGCGTTTACAGTGTGGCTCCTTGCAAGCCCCTCGGGGTGGGCTCTTCTCTCCGGGGGGTGACCCATGGGCCCCCATCGGATTGTTCAACGGCTCTTACTACTTTCTGGTCATAGAACATTTATTCCATCTTTGAGCGGTAAATATACTGCCATGACTTATTTAATGTGTTGTACGAAGACATGCTTTTCTAATTCTGAATACAGGTAATATATATATTAGATCCATTTGTCCCCCTGAAGAAGAGACCGTACTTAGGTCGAAATGTGGCGGGGCTCGCTTATCATATACGATTATGTAAATGTAATGATGTGCACAAACGTGCTTGTTTATTACATTGTGAAACTTGTATTGTATCACTTAATTTATTCCATCTTTGAGCGGTAAATATACTGCCATGACTTATTGAATGTGTTGTACGAAGACATGCTTTTCTAATTCTGAATACAGGTAATATATATATATATATATATATATATATATATATATATATTAGATCCATTTGTCCCCCTGAAGAAGAGACCGTACTTAGGTCGAAACGTGGCGGATCTCGCTTATCATATATGATTATGTAAATGTAATGATGTGCACAAACGTGCTTGTTTATTACATTGTGAAACTTGTATTGTATCACTTAATTTATTCCATCTTTGAGCGGTAAATATACTGCCATGACTTATTGAATGTGTTGTACGAAGACATGCTTTTCTAATTCTGAATACAGGTAATATATATATATATATATATATATATATATATATATATATATATTAGATCCATTTGTCCCCCTGAAGAAGAGACCGTACTTAGGTCGAAACGTGGCGGATCTCGCTTATCATATATGATTATGTAAATGTAATGATGTGCACAAACGTGCTTGTTTATTACATTGTGAAACATGTATTGTATCACTTTAGACTATCGTATTCAATTGTACCATGACATCTGATATTGGACATCTTTTTAAATAAACAATTTTCTATATATTAATTAATTAAGAAAAAAAAATCTCTTTGACCTTGTTATAGTATTTTAAAGCCCCATTGGGGAAAACCTTTCCACATAATAGAATTTATTCTCAGGGCGGCGCAGATTTTTATCTCTCTCATATGTGTCTTTCCTACATTGTTTATGACCAGGAGTCTAATCTACCAGTTCCCAATCGCCACTCTGTGACAGCTCAGTCCTGCAGATTACACTGGGAGAATGCAGCTTTCCCTGTGTAATCATCGGAGCTTTGTCATAATGCCTTGTTTATCATTACAGAGATCCAGATATAGAGCGGCGGCGATGGCGGCTTTCACCCTGACAGCAGATTGCCTGATTGTCGCTCTCCCTGTGTAATCTCCCACTGTAATCTGCAGAACTGAGCTATCAGTTTGACAGCTTAGACCTACACAGTACCGGAAATGGCCTTCTGCAGAGGTAGGATCGGCCCTTGCCCGATATGTGTCCCTTTGAAGCAATGGCGCTCAAAGTGGGTGTCTTTTCTGACTCGGCATGGCCATGTCTGACACCAATCGTTACCCTCAAGCCACCTCTTGAACCTAATTGTTATCCTATTAAATAGGAAAGGAAGGAGGGAGGGGGAAGGAAGAAGTAGGGAGGGGAGGGGCAGGAAGGAAGGAGGATAGAGGAAGAAGGAGGAGGGAGGTAGGGGAGAAAGGAAGGAAGAAGGAGGGGTGGCAGGATGAAGGAAGAAGGATGGAGAGGAGGAAGGGGGAAGAAAGAAGGAGCGAAGGGGAGAAAAGAAGAAGGAGGAAGAAGGAAGAGAGTGAGAAGGGAAGAAGAAGTAAGGAAAGAAGAATAAGGAAGTGGAGGGACGGAGGAAGAAGGAATTAGGAAGGAAAAAAAAGAGGGAGGGGAGGGAGAAGTAAGAAAGAAGAAAGAAGAAGGAGGAAGGGGAAGAAGAAGGGAGGGGAGGAAGGTAGAAGGAGTGAGGGGAGAAAGGAAGAAGGCAGAAGGAGATGGGGGGGGGGGGCGGAAGAAGGACGGAGGACAGGAAGGAAGGAGGAAGGAAAAATGAGAAAGTAGGGAGGAGGAAGGAAGAAGGAGGGAGTAGAGGACAGATAGGAAGAAGGAGAGAGGATGGGAGAAGAAAGGAGGAGGAGAGATGGGAGGAAGAAAGAAGGAGGGAAGGGAGGAAGGAAAGAGAAGGGAGGAGAGCAAGGAAGTGGGAGGATGGGAAGGAAGGAAGAAGGAGAGAGGAGGGGTGAGCAAGAAAGAAGGAGAGAGGAGGGGGTAGGAAGGAAGACGGAAGAAGAAGGAGAGAGGTGGTAGGGAGGAAGAAGGAGGGGGGAGAAAGGAAGAAAGAGGGAGGACAAGAAGGAAGAAGGAAGGAAGGAAGGAAGAAAGAAGGAGAGAGGAGGGGAGAGGAAGGAAGAAGGAGAGAGGAGGAGGGGGAGGAAGGAAGAAAGAGAGAGGCGGGGGAAGGAAGAAGGAGGGAGGCAAGGAAGGAAAGAGGAGGGAGGAGAGCAAGGAAGTGGGAGGGGAGGATGAGAAGGAAGGAAGGAGGTTGAGAAAGGAGGGGGGAGGAACGAAGGATAGAGGAGGGGAGAGGAGAAAGAAGGAGAGAGGAGGGGGCAGGAAGGAGAGAGGCGGGAGGGAGGAAGGAGGGGAGAAAGGAAGAAGGAGGGAGAGGAGGATAGAAAGAGGGGGGAGGGGAAGGAAGAAAGAAGGTGGGAGGGGAGGAAGGAAGAAGGAGGGAGGGGAGGATAGAAAGAGGGGGGAGGGGGAAGGAAGAAAGAAGGTGGGAGGGGAGAAAGGGAGAGGAAGGAAGGAGTAGGAGGAGCTCCAGAAAGCACACCTGGAAGAGGGCATCCCAGAATCTCAGCTCTCAGGCAGACGGTGCCATTTTCAAACCAGCTCTGCGGATTGATCCTTATGTAGCGCCCAACCATTGGGGTCGGCAGTCGGTTCAGGACTGGTGTTTCTGGGTCTTTGTTTGCTTTAAATATCTAAAAAATAAAAAAAATAAAGATTTTACGAGTTCTGCCACAATACACACATTTAAACATCAAATATTTTTTATTAGTTTAAAAAGTAAATATGGACTAGGTTGCAAGATCGCACATAGCCAATGGAAACATTTAGTTTAAGAGAGTAGTATGGGTAAAGCTTTTTTGTGGTCATACTTCTCTTGTGGGTCACATGAGTGCACTTTACTTGGGCTCTCCTGTGATCCTAAATCAGCTGACAGTCGGCTAAAGCACTACTTTAGTACTGCTACTACTAATAATAATATTCATGTAAATACTATCAGTGCTTCCTCTTGGTGTCAGCAACTGCCATTATGGTTCTTGCAAAGCCGCATTTTAATAAATCAGTTCTTTGCTAACAGTCCTATCACTATGGATGAATTTGCTGCCTCTCCAACAGAATTTGAGGTGGGTGTGGGGACTGGCTGTTCAACAGAGTTTGAGGTGGGTGAAGATACTGGTCTCTAACAGAGTTTTAAGTGGATGTAGTCACTAGCTTTCCAATGGAGTTTGAGGTCGGTGTAGTCACTGGCTTTCCAATGGAGTTTGAGGTCGGTGTAGTCACTGGCTTTCCAATGGAGTTTGAGGTCGGTGTAGTCACTGGCTTTCCAATGGAGTTTAATGTTGGATGTAGATACTGCTCTCTAACAGAGGTTGAGGTATAGGTGTAGTTTTGAGTTGGATGTAGATACTGGTCTCTAACAGAGGTTGAGGTATAGGTGTAGTCACTGGCTTTATAATGGAGTTTGAGGTCAGTGTAGTCGCTGGCTTTCCAATGGAGTTTAATGTTGGATGTAGATACTGGTATCTAACAGGGGTTGAGGTCGGTGTAGTCACTTGCTTTCCAATGGAGTTTAATGTTGGATGTAGATAGTGGTCTCTAACAGAGGTTGGGGTATAGGTGTACTTTCCAATGGAGTTTGAGGTCAGTGTAGTCACTGGCTTTCCAATGGAGTTTGAGGTTGGTTTAGTCGCTGGCTTTCCAATGGAGTTTAATGTTGGATGTAGATACTGGTCTCTAACAGGGGTTGAGGTGGGTGTAGCCACTGGCTTTCCAATGGATTTTGGGTTGGATGTAGATACTGGTCTCTAACAGAGGTTGAGTTATAGGTGTAGTTTTGAGTTGGATGTAGATACTGGTCTCTAACAGAAGTTGAGGTATAGGTGTAGTCGCTGGCTTTCCAATGGAGTTTGAGGTCGGTGTAATCACTGGCTTTCCAATGGAGTTTGAGGTCGGTGTAGTCACTGGCTTTCCAATGGAGTTTGAGGTCGGTGTAGTCACTGGCTTTCCAATGGAGTTTAATGTTGGATGTAGATACTGCTCTCTAACAGAGGTTGAGGTATAGGTGTAGTTTTGAGTTGGATGTAGATACTGGTCTCTAACAGAGGTTGAGGTATAGGTGTAGTCACTGGCTTTATAATGGAGTTTGAGGTCAGTGTAGTCGCTGGCTTTCCAATGGAGTTTAATGTTGGATGTAGATACTGGTATCTAACAGGGGTTGAGGTCGGTGTAGTCACTTGCTTTCCAATGGAGTTTAATGTTGGATGTAGATAGTGGTCTCTAACAGAGGTTGGGGTATAGGTGTACTTTCCAATGGAGTTTGAGGTCAGTGTAGTCGCTGGCTTTTCAATGGAGTTTAATGTTGGATGTAGATACTGGTATCTAACAGGGGTTGAGGTCGGTGTAGTCACTTGCTTTCCAATGGAGTTTAATGTTGGATGTAGATAGTGGTCTCTAACAGAGATTGAGGTGGATGTAGTCACTGGCTTTCCAATGGAGTTTGAGGTCGGTGTAGTCACTGGCTTTCCAATGGAGTTTGAGGTCGGTGTAGTCACTGGCTTTCCAATGGAGTTTAATGTTGGATGTAGATACTGCTCTCTAACAGAGGTTGAGGTGGATGTAGCCACTGGCTTTCCAACGGATTTTGGGTTGGATGTAGATACTGGTCTCTAACAGAGGTTGAGGTATAGGTGTAGTTTTGAGTTGGATGTAGATACTGGTCTCTAACAGAGGTTGAGGTATAGGTGTAGTCACTGGCTTTATAATGGAGTTTGAGGTCAGTGTAGTCGCTGGCTTTCCAATGGAGTTTAATGTTGGATGTAGATACTGGTATCTAACAGGGGTTGAGGTCGGTGTAGTCACTTGCTTTCCAATGGAGTTTAATGTTGGATGTAGATAGTGGTCTCTAACAGAGGTTGGGGTATAGGTGTAGTCACTGGCTTTCCAATGGAGTTTGAGGTTAGTGATGGCCGAACGGTTCGCCCGGCGGTCGTTTCGCGGCGAATTTCCGACTTTCGCCGTCCGCGGGTTCGAACGCCTTTTTCCGTCGTTCGCCCCGGCGGACTTACGTGTTTAATGTATACAAGAACTTTAACCTTTCGTGACACGTTTATCATGTGTTACAGGACAACCAATTGAGACATGACAGCTCATGGACACTTGGACATTCCCCCTAACCTATAAATACACCCGATCCGGTGGCCATTTTACATTCTTTCTTCTGTCACTGTAGGGAAAGGATCCTGTGTGGAGTAGGGACAGAGAAAACGCTAGCTATTTGGTACACAAAAGTTCTTTTCAGGACTGGTATAGGTGTTAGGTCAGCAGCCTGAGTTTCTTTTGTCAGTTTAGATAAAGGGACAGAGCGCTGTATGCTGCTATTTTAGGGACAGCTCAGCCAGATTAGTCTTTCTTCATCATCATCATCATCATCATCATTAGCTGTTACTATCAGGTCCACAAAAGAGCTGTTCCAGCTAATCGTTCCAGCCTACTCTTTTTTGCCAATTTGTATAGGGACAGGCAGGAAGCAGTGTGTCAGGCAGTGAGGATAATTTTAAAGACTTGCTGTTACTATTAGTTCCACAAAGGTTCTTTTCAGGACTGGTATCAGTGGTACGGTAATAGGCTTGTACACGTATAATATTCTTTCTTCCAAATATAGAAAGAATATTATACTTGACTGCTGCCCTTCTGCTGCAGTCTGCTAATCATTCACAACTCACTTGTTCCACAAAGCTCTTTATCAGGACTGGTAACTTGGTCTGTCTAGGGTGCTACGGTACATAGGCTTGGGTGCGGTACAGTCTGCTGTTCTGTAAGGACCGCTATCGGTCCACAATACATAGGGTTGCCGTGCACTACTGCTGACCGCTGCCCTATACTGCAGCAGTCCTTCAGCGGTATAGGGACTGACGCACAGTCTGCTAAACACTAATACACAACCTGCTTGGTCCACAAAAGTTCTTATAAGGACTGGTAACTTGGTATAGGGTGCTACGGTACATAGGCCTGAGTGCAGTACAGTCTGCTGTTCTGTAAGGACCGCTATCGGTCCACAATACATAGGGTTGCCGTGCACTACTGCTGACCGCTGCCCTATACTGCAGCAGTCCTTCATTGGTATAGGGACTGACGTACAGTCTGCTAATCACTAACACACAACCTGCTTGGTCCACAAAAGTTCTTATAAGGACTGGTAACTTGGTATAGGGTGCTACGGTACATAGGCCTGAGTGCGTTACAGTCTGCTGTTCTGTAAGGACCGCTATCGGTCCACAATACATAGGGTTGCCGTGCACTACTGCTGACCGCTGCCCTATACTGCAGCAGTCCTTCAGCGGTATAGGGACTGACGCACAGTCTGCTAAACACTAACACACAACCTGCTTGGTCCACAAAAGTTTTTATAAGGACTGGTAACTTGGTATAGGGTGCTACGGTACATAGGCCTGAGTGCAGTACAGTCTGCTGTTCTGTAAGGACCGCTATCGGTCCACAATACATAGGGTTGCCGTGCACTACTGCTGACCGCTGCCCTATACTGCAGCAGTCCTTCATTGGTATAGGGACTGACGTACAGTCTGCTAATCACTAACACACAACCTGCTTGGTCCACAAAAGTTCTTATAAGGACTGGTAACTTGGTATAGGGTGCTACGGTACATAGGCCTGAGTGCGTTACAGTCTGCTGTTCTGTAAGGACCGCTATCGGTCCACAATACATAGGGTTGCCGTGCACTACTGCTGACCGCTGCCCTATACTGCAGCAGTCCTTCATTGGTATAGGGACTGACGTACAGTCTGCTAATCACTAACACACAACCTGCTTGGTCCACAAAAGTTCTTATAAGGACTGGTAACTTGGTATAGGGTGCTACGGTACATAGGCCTGAGTGCGTTACAGTCTGCTGTTCTGTAAGGACCGCTATCGGTCCACAATACATAGGGTTGCCGTGCACTACTGCTGACCGCTGCCCTATACTGCAGCAGTCCTTCATTGGTATAGGGACTGACGTACAGTCTGCTAATCACTAACACACAACCTGCTTGGTCCACAAAAGTTCTTATAAGGACTGGTAACTTGGTATAGGGTGCTACGGTACATAGGCCTGAGTGCGTTACAGTCTGCTGTTCTGTAAGGACCGCTATCGGTCCACAATACATAGGGTTGCCGTGCACTACTGCTGACCGCTGCCCTATACTGCAGCAGTCCTTCAGCGGTATAGGGACTGACGCACAGTCTGCTAAACACTAACACACAACCTGCTTGGTCCACAAAAGTTTTTATAAGGACTGGTAACTTGGTATAGGGTGCTACGGTACATAGGCCTGAGTGCAGTACAGTCTGCTGTTCTGTAAGGACCGCTATCGGTCCACAATACATAGGGTTGCCGTGCACTACTGCTGACCGCTGCCCTATACTGCAGCAGTCCTTCATTGGTATAGGGACTGACGTACAGTCTGCTAATCACTAACACACAACCTGCTTGGTCCACAAAAGTTCTTATAAGGACTGGTAACTTGGTATAGGGTGCTACGGTACATAGGCCTGAGTGCGTTACAGTCTGCTGTTCTGTAAGGACCGCTATCGGTCCACAATACATAGGGTTGCCGTGCACTACTGCTGACCGCTGCCCTATACTGCAGCAGTCCTTCATTGGTATAGGGACTGACGTACAGTCTGCTAATCACTAACACACAACCTGCTTGGTCCACAAAAGTTCTTATAAGGACTGGTAACTTGGTATAGGGTGCTACGGTACATAGGCCTGAGTGCGTTACAGTCTGCTGTTCTGTAAGGACCGCTATCGGTCCACAATACATAGGGTTGCCGTGCACTACTGCTGACCGCTGCCCTATACTGCAGCAGTCCTTCATTGGTATAGGGACTGACGTACAGTCTGCTAATCACTAACACACAACCTGCTTGGTCCACAAAAGTTCTTATAAGGACTGGTAACTTGGTATAGGGTGCTACGGTACATAGGCCTGAGTGCGTTACAGTCTGCTGTTCTGTAAGGACCGCTATCGGTCCACAATACATAGGGTTGCCGTGCACTACTGCTGACCGCTGCCCTATACTGCAGCAGTCCTTCAGCGGTATAGGGACTGACGCACAGTCTGCTAAACACTAACACACAACCTGCTTGGTCCACAAAAGTTTTTATAAGGACTGGTAACTTGGTATAGGGTGCTACGGTACATAGGCCTGAGTGCAGTACAGTCTGCTGTTCTGTAAGGACCGCTATCGGTCCACAATACATAGGGTTGCCGTGCACTACTGCTGACCGCTGCCCTATACTGCAGCAGTCCTTCATTGGTATAGGGACTGACGTACAGTCTGCTAATCACTAACACACAACCTGCTTGGTCCACAAAAGTTCTTATAAGGACTGGTAACTTGGTATAGGGTGCTACGGTACATAGGCCTGAGTGCGTTACAGTCTGCTGTTCTGTAAGGACCGCTATCGGTCCACAATACATAGGGTTGCCGTGCACTACTGCTGACCGCTGCCCTATACTGCAGCAGTCCTTCATTGGTATAGGGACTGACGTACAGTCTGCTAATCACTAACACACAACCTGCTTGGTCCACAAAAGTTCTTATAAGGACTGGTAACTTGGTATAGGGTGCTACGGTACATAGGCCTGAGTGCGTTACAGTCTGCTGTTCTGTAAGGACCGCTATCGGTCCACAATACATAGGGTTGCCGTGCACTACTGCTGACCGCTGCCCTATACTGCAGCAGTCCTTCATTGGTATAGGGACTGACGTACAGTCTGCTAATCACTAACACACAACCTGCTTGTTCCACAAAAGTTCTTATAAGGACTGGTAACTTGGTATAGGGTGCTACGGTACATAGGCTTGAGTGCGGTACAGTCTGCTGTTCTGTAAGGACCGCTATCGGTCCACAATAGATAGGGTTGACGTGCACCACTGCTGACCGCTGCCCTATACTGCAGCAGTCCTTCAGCGGTATAGGGACTGACGTACAGTCTGCTAAACACTAATACACAACCTGCTTGGTCCACAAAAGTTCTTATAAGGACTGGTAACTTGGTATAGGGTGCTACGGTACATAGGCTTGAGTGCGGTACAGTCTGCTGTTCTGTAAGGACCGCTATAGGTCCACAATAGATAGGGTTGACGTGCACCACTGCTGACCGCTGCCCTATACTGCAGCAGTCCTTCAGCGGTATAGGGACTGACGTACAGTCTGCTAAACACTAATACACAACCTGCTTGGTCCACAAAAGTTCTTATAAGGACTGGTAACTTGGTATAGGGTGCTACGGTACATAGGCTTGAGTGCGGTACAGTCTGCTGTTCTGTAAGGACCGCTATAGGTCCACAATAGATAGGGTTGACGTGCACCACTGCTGACCGCTCACCTATACTGCAGCAGTCCTTCAGCGGTATAGGGACTAAGAGTTTTGTCACAGGGTCATTTAAAAAATGACATGCAGAGGAAGAGGCAGGCCCTTCCGCAGGGGTGGTAGGGGTAGGGCAGGAGCAACAGGCTTGAGCCAAAGTGGGAAGTTGCAGAAGGTGCGTTCAATTACTTTAAAGGATGCACCAGACTTGGTTGAGTGGCTCGCTCAGCCTTACTCTTCTGCACCCTCCTCATCCTCTCGATCTGCACCCTCTTCTTCACTCTCTGCTATGTGCACCCCCAAAGACACTACCACCAACAACACGACCACCACCACCACCACCACATACCTTCCGCTTGAGTCACTGGAATTATTTTCCGATCCATATCAAGAGGACATTTCTGATGCGCAGCCACTCTTGGTATTGGATCAGGAAGAGGAGGTAGCAACAAGCGCTACTCAGCAGTCTGACGCCAGTACCCAGATCAGCCCAAGGAGGAGGTTGGTCCCCGGTGTTGCTGCCTACTCTACTTATAGCGGTGGGGAAGGTGACGTTGATGATGACGTGTCTAGTGATGTCACGTGGGTGCCCACAAGAGAGGAAGAGGAGGGGAGTTCAGAGGGAGATATGGACCAGCAGATAGGGAGGAGAAGCAGCAATGACTTACATTGCACAGCAGGGACAAAGCAGACTGCAAATGTATCAGGAGCGAGTCATCGACCATGTACGGTCACATCTGGCGCTCCCAGGACACCGGCACATGGCTCCGCAGTGTGGGCTTTTTTTAACGTGTCCGCTGCTGACAATAGCGTTGCCATCTGCAATCTTTGCAGTCAACGCGTTAGTCGCGGTAAGCCCAATACTCACCTAGGGACGACCGCCTTAAGAAGGCACATGAGCAGCCATCACCGAGCCCAGTGGGAGCAACGGAACACACAAAGCCACACTGCAGGCTCTCACCGTCCAGCCTCGTCTTCTACTTCTCCTTCTCCTCTCTCCTCACAATTGTCCTCCACTCCACCTTCCATCACGCCAAGCTCACATTTTTCTGCAAAAAGGCAGGCTTCCGTGGGCCTAATGTTTGAGCGTAAAAAAATGATGACGCCGGATAACCCTCTTGCCCAACGGTTGGCGGCTGGCTTGTCAGAACTCATAGCCCGCCAACTACTGCCATATAAACTGGTGGACTCGGAGGCCTTTCGCAAATTTGTGGCCATTGGAACACCACAATGGAAGGTCCCAGGAAGGAAGTATTTCTCAGAGAAGGGCATCCCAGAGCTATATGGCCATGTTCAGCGGCAAGTGAATGTATCTCTGGCACACAGTGTCGGTGCCAAGATACATCTGACCACAGACACGTGGTCTAGCAAACACGGGCAGGGAAGGTATATCAGTTTTACTGCCCACTGGGTGAACCTTCTGACGGCCGTCAAGCATGTAACCCGTGGCACCCGTGTAGATTTGGTTTTACCGCCACGGATTGCATGCAGGCCTGACTCTTCTTCTCCTCCTCCTACTCCATCCTCCTCCCTCTCCTCCTCAGCTGCCTCCTCCTTTTCCGCTGCTAGCGTCTCTTCCACTGCACCGCCCAAGCTCCCCAGAACCTATTCCACATGCCAGGTGAGACGTTGCCATGCCGTGCTGCGTCTGTTGTGCCTGGAAGCAAAGAGCCACACTGGCCCGGCACTCCTTTCAGCTTTGCGTTCACAGGCAGATGAGTGGCTAACACCGCTCAATTTGACAGTTGGTAAAGTGGTGTGTGACAACGGTGCCAATCTGCTTAGCGCATTGAAACAGGGCAAAATCACGCACGTGCCGTGCATGGCACACGTCTTAAACTTGGTCGTGCAGCGATTCCTTGTCAAATACCCTGGGGTCCAGGACATCTTGCGGCAGGCAAGGAAAATCTCGGCCCATTTCAGAAGATCTTACACGGCCATGGCTCGCCTTGCTGACATTCAGCGGCGACACCATCTGCCGGTCAGACGTCTTATTTGCGATTGCCCGACGCGATGGAACTCAACCTTCTATATGCTTGATAGGCTGCTCCAGCAGAAACGTGCAGTTAACGTCTACCTGTATGAACTCTGCGAAAGAAACGGTTCTGGGGAGCTGGGTTTTTTTTCACCGCGCCAGTGGCTGCTCATGCGCGACACATGCAGACTTCTGCGGCCATTTGAGGAGATCACCAAACTGGTCAGTCGCAGCCATGGCGCCATCAGTGACATGGTACCTTATGCCTTCTTTCTGGAGCGTGCATTGCGTCGTGTCATTGATCAGGCTGTGGAGGAGCAGGAGCGGGAAGATGAGGAAGTCGCAATGCTGGATGAATTCCCAGGGGGGGCTACTCTATCTGAGACAAGTCAACAACAGGAGTCTGATGAGGAGTCAGAGGAGGATGGTGCCGGGGCGGATGAGCAGGAGCAAGAAGAGCATGCTTTAAACCTTTCTGGGATCCCTGTTGTGCGAGGATGGGGAGAGGAGAATGAAGAGGACGACATTATCCTGGATGATGAGCAGGAGCCAGGCCACCACACCGCTTCCACTTTAGTGCAAATGGGGGCCTTCATGCTCCAGTGTTTTAATAGGGACCCCCGTATAAAAAGCATGAGGGTCAAGGACCAGTACTGGGTGGCAACGTACTTAGACCCCCGGTACAAACACAAAATGGCGGAAATGTTACCGCCGTCGCAGAGGGCTGTCAGAATGCAGCACTTCCAGGCCTTGCTTCGAGAAATGCTGCATTCTGCTTTTGCGTGCGCTGGCAGAGGAGCAATTCCCACTCCCAGAGAAGGATTTGCGGGTACCAATCCAACAGCGCCTGCAAGAAGAGGCCGGTTTGAAGATGTGTTGGTGACTTCGGATATGAGGTCATTCTTTCAGCCGACCCATCGACAGGTGTCATCCGGATCCAGCATCAGGGAACGCCTAGACCGTCAGGTGTCCGACTACATTGGGTTAACGGCCGATGTGGACGCTCTGAGGAGTGATGAACCCCTAGACTACTGGGTGGGCAGGCTTGACCTCTGGCCAGAGCTTGCCCAATTTGCAATCGAACTGTTGGCTTGCCCCTCATCCAGTGTCCTGTCCGAAAGGACGTTCAGCGCAGCAGGGGGGATTGTGACCGATAAGCGTACTCGCCTAGCTCACCACAGTGTTAACTACCTCACATTTCTAAAAATGAATGAGGCATGGATCTCGGAGGAATTCAACACATGTGATCAGTAGACCATGTATATGTCTATAAACAATTTTTGGAATCAAGCACACAGACCTTCTTAATTCATTTGGCTCACTTCCCTGACCCAAAAAAGCACACCGTACTATATGCCCCTACCCTCCTCTTTGAAGAGGTTGAGCGGTGTCATATTTCTACTGGGGCTGCTTATTATGAGGGGTTCCCACCATCCCTGTGCTGTGCTGACTTCCTCCTGGGTGTTCTTATTATGAGGGGCTCCCACCATCCCTGTGCTGTGCTGACTTCCTCCTGGGGGTTCTTATTATGAGGGGATCACACCATCCCTGTGCTGTGCTGACTTCCTCCTGGGGCTGCTTACGGTGCTGCTGTCAGCGCTGTATGTCACGGAGCTGCTGTCAGCGCTGTATGTCACGGAGCTGCTGTCAGCGCTGTATGTCACGGAGCTGCTGTCAGCGCTGTATGTCACGGAGCTGCTGTCAGCGCTGTATGTCACGGAGCTGCTGTCAGCGCTGTATGTCACGGAGCTGCTGTCAGCGCTGTATGTCACGGAGCTGCTGTCAGCGCTGTATGTCACGGAGCTGCTGTCAGCGCTGTATGTCACGGAGCTGCTGTCAGCGCTGTATGTCACGGAGCTGCTGTCAGCGCTGTATGTCACGGAGCTGCTGTCAGCGCTGTATGTCACGGAGCTGCTGTCAGCGCTGTATGTCACGGTGCTGCTGTCAGCGCTGTATGTCACGGAGCTGCTGTCAGCGCTGTATGTCACGGAGCTGCTGTCAGCGCTGTATGTCACGGAGCTGCTGTCAGCGCTGTATGTCACGGAGCTGCTGTCAGCGCTGTATGTCACGGAGCTGCTGTCAGCGCTGTATGTCACGGTGCTGCTGTCAGCGCTGTATGTCACGGAGCTGCTGTCAGCGCTGTATGTCACGGAGCTGCTGTCAGCGCTGTATGTCACGGAGCTGCTGTCAGCGCTGTATGTCACGGAGCTGCTGTCAGCGCTGTATGTCACGGAGCTGCTGTCAGCGCTGTATGTCACGGTGCTGATGTCAGTGCTCTGTATTACGGTGCTGCTGTCAGTGCTCTGTATCTCCTGCACCCTCTTGTTTGCCTACCCTGGTCCCTGACCTTCCCTCTCCTCCATTGCCTTCATTAGCTCCATAGTCCTGAATTGTCAGAACAATTTCCCAAATAAAAAAAAAATGCTTGTAGTTATCGATCCCAAATTCACCTCATACATGTATTATGCTATTGTCCAGGTGGTGGGACTACGTGCTACCCCCTAATAATTACCCCGTGGCCGCAAATTCGACCTAAAGGTTTGCGAAATTCGCCTCCCATTGAAGTCAATGGAGCCCGCGGCGAACGGTCGTTTTCGCGAACGTTTGTGCCCGTTCGCGTTTCGCGTTCGCGAAACGTCCCGTCGGAAGTTCGTCCATCACTATTTGAGGTCAGTGTAGTCGCTGGCTTTCCAATGGAGTTTGAGGTCGGTTTAGTCACTGGCTTTCCAATGGAGTTTAATGTTGGATGTAGATACTGGTCTCTAACAGGGGTTGAGGTGGGTGTAGCCACTGGCTTTCCAATGGATTTTGGGTTGGATGTAGATACTGGTCTCTAACAGAGGTTGAGGTATAGGTGTAGTTTTGAGTTGGATGTAGATACTGGTCTCTAACACAGGTTGAGGTATAGGTGTAGTCACTGGCTTTATAATGGAGTTTGAGGTCAGTGTAATCACTGGCTTTCCAATGGAGTTTAATGTTGGATGTAGATACTGGTATCTAACAGGGGTTGAGGTCGGTGTAGTCACTTGCTTTCCAATGGAGTTTAATGTTGGATGTAGATAGTGGTCTCTAACAGAGATTGAGGTGGATGTAGTCACTGGCTTTCCAACGGATTTTGAGTTGGATGTAGATACTGGTCTCTAACAGAGGTTGGGATACTGATACAACAACAATCTTATGCCCACAGGACTTTTAATAAGTCAAGCCTCAAACATGAATAAAAAAAAAATGTATTGACATACATTTAAAAACAACAAATAGTACATGAATTAATATTCAAAAATACATAAGAGATAATGAACATGGTTCAAATACAGAAACCTTGAACATAGAACCTAAAAGGCACTGAATATCCCCCATCAATCTGAAAAATCTGTGCTAACATTCTCAACGCGTTTTGGAAGGAGGACCTTGCTTCTTCAGCAGAAGCACAGGAGAGTATAATTTGTAGAAAGTAGTGGCCAGCTTCCACCTCAGTGGTGATATCGCCAGCAGGTAGATTATTATCAAATCTTTTCCAAATGTTCCAGATATACTGTATGTGGTAGCAGTGGCCCGGAATAAAGTAACCCCAAGGTCCACTATTTTCCAACCGGGAGCTGTGGAGGGGCAGGGGGAGATAAGAGAGAGGTGACTCCACTCTCAGTAACGAACCCCACAAGTGGGTATCAGATCCAGTAAGGAAAAATAAATGACCCCAAACCCTGTCTGTGGGAGAAAATACGGGGAATAACCAATGGTCTGATGTCAGCCACAAATGGAGAGTGGGTGTAGATACAGAGTTTGAGGGCACGAGGTAGCGATGCCGCTCCAGGCGTGTTGGTGTCTCTAATAGCTGCCCTCTCCACTCACAACTTCCATTGCAGGCTGTGTAGAAAATTGAAGAAAAAAGCTGAATGTCCGCACTCCGAATAACACCTTTTATTTGTGGCAAAACAGTGTAGAAGATACAAAATCTCTTACATCATGGTGATGAAAGGTACAGACAGGCTAACGTGTTTCACATCAATATAGATGCTTAATTATAGCTTAGATAGAGTTTGAGGGTAGATCTAGTCACTAGCTTTCCAATGGAGTTTGGTATAGTCACTGGCTTTCTAACAAAGTTTGAGGTAGTTGTATTCATTGGATCTCCGACAGAATTTGGGGTGAGTGTGGTCACTAGCTCTTCACTAGAGTTGGAGGTCAGTGTATTCTCTGGCTCTTCACCAGTGTTTGAAGTGGGTGTGCAACCTAGTCTTCCAAAAAGTGTTTGAGAAGGTTGTAGTCAATGGTCTCCAGCAGAGTTTTAGGTGGGTGTAGTCACTTGTCTTTCCAACAGAACTCAAGGTGGGTGTATTCGTTGGTTTTCCTGAGAGAGTTTGAGGTGGGTGTAGTTACTGGTCTCCAACAGAGTTTGTAGTGGGTGTAGTTACTGGTCTCCAACAGAGTTTGTAGTGGGTGTAGTTACTGGTCTCCAACAGAATTTGAGGTGGGTGAAACACTGGATCTAAACATGACCAGTAACAACACCCAGGTGATAGTCAGCTGACCATCCTACCCTTGGTAACACCGTCTTTCCATTAGCCACGTCACCTCCTGGACTAGTGACTGGTATGGAGCTCTACAGCAACCTTAAAGATTAATTGACCCCCATCGTCCTATTTTTTTATTGACCACCTATTGACCACCAGACATATACTGACCACCTATTGACCAAAAGACATATACTGACCACCTATGGACCAAAAGACATATACTGACCACCTATTGACCACCAGACATGTACTGACCACCTATTGACCAAAAGACATATACTGACCACCTATTGACCAAAAGACATATACTGACCACCTATTGACCACCAGACATGTACTGACCACCTATTGACCAAAAGACATATACTGACCACCTATTGACCAAAAGACATATACTGACCACCTATTGACCACCAGACATGTACTGACCACCTATTGACCAAAAGACATATACTGACCACCTATTGACCACCAGACATGTACTGACCACCTATTGACCAAAAGACATATACTGAACACCTATTGATCAAAAGACATATACTGACCACCTATTGACCAAAAGACATATACTGACCACCTATTGACCACCAGACATGTACTGACTACCTATTGACCAAAAGACATATACTGACCACCTATTGACCAAAAGACATATACTGACCACCTATTGACCACCAGACATGTACTGACCACCTATTGACCAAAAGACATATACTGACCACCTATTGACCACCAGACATGTACTGACCACCTATTGACCAAAAGACATATACTGAACACCTATTGACTAAAAGACATATACTGACCACTTTTGACCCTCAGTCATTTTTTGGGCTCTTGGATAGTCCAATTTGGCCTTTCTCAATAGAAACCACTATGGAGAACCCTTATTTAAGGAAATCAGGGAAAAAAATGGTGTTCTATTCCCTTTAATAGAGCTACACTTTCTGAAAAATAGAAGAAAGACCTAAGAAGAATTGTGTATTTGGGCACAGTGTGAGGTCTGTAATAATAATTCTCTCGGTGTGCAGAGTACTGTAAATATGGACACTGGACCCAGTTGTGGGCACAATATTTGCTCTTTGGCAGGTCCTTAGACTGGGAAAATCTCATAGAATCCAAAATCATCAACTTGATTTTCCCAAGTGTCAGCACTCCAGTGGGGCTCAGCCTTTGTATGCAGTTGCCCCTAAACTTTCTCGGGTTCCCAACATTTGTTCTGGAACTGTAAAAAAAAATAAAAAATAAAAACAGAATCTCCTTTTTCTACCATACTTGGAGTAAAATTTTGAAACAACCAGACAGCTTATGGCGAGACGGGCTTAATAGTATTCAAAAAGCCCCCATTGAACCAGGGCAGGGCACCACAGAGCCTTCTAAGAACTGAAGGTATTTATATGTCGCATTTCATATCAAAAAGGAGAATTGTCCTCATTGCCCAATTTTGGTCAACTGTAAATCCAGAATGGATCATTTTAAACATGGATACAGCCAGATATTATAGAGCCATCTATGTCAAAACTGCATGCAGATCAGAGGCTTAACTAGAACCTTCAGGACCCCTATGCAAGAAGCCATGAAGGGCCCCCCCCCTGACCCCTGGCAGAGGCCTTTCCATTTGAGTCTGGTGGTGGAAGTGGGACCTTTGCGACCATGGTAGTTCTGCCATTGGTGTCAGTAGTTTTTTTTATTTTTCTTGTTTGATTTATTTATTTTCTACCATTTTATTATTTTATTTTATTTTACAATATTTTTTTACCATTTTTTTTATTAGCCCTGTTAGTTTGGTGAGATATCAGGGGTCTAAACAGAGCTCTGATGTTCCACCTTTGAGACGGAGAAAGGAGATTGAGCACACAGCCTTCAATCTCCATCTCTGCAGCCTCAGCTGCACAGAATGAATGGACAGGAATATCTCTGTGCAGAGGCTTCCCATTCTTTCACAATCCGACGGATAGTAAGCACAGTTTACTATGCTTCAGTTATGAATGGACAAAGTCAGCGATCGGCACAGATCACTGACTCTGTCTATTCATACAAGGAAGAGGCCGGTAAATGACATCCTCTCCACTCAACATCTGACAGCATCCCCCACAGCAGTTGGAGGGAGTGGAGAAAGGGGGAACCCTTCAGTGCTGCGGAAGATGAGGGGGGGGGGGGGTGGGAGAGAGCACAGGGGCATCAGAAAAAAGCTGGGTAGGAAGGGCCACAAGGATGCCATATAGAGGAACCAATCCCCTCCATGATCCTCCTGCAGCTGCTGAATGCCTGCGGGAGTAAGAGGAGGAGAAGGGGGCATTCAATGGCTGAAGGAGAAACATGGAGGGCACCAGTTCCTCTATATGCCACCCCTCTTATCCTGATATTCAGGGGAGCCGCAGGGGCCCCCAACTGCAACCTTTTGCGACCACTGTATTTACACTCCTAGAAAAGATGTTTCTAGCTTGTGGTCATCATCAGTGCAGTGCATGGAAATAATACCTTCTATGGAGGAGGGCTCATGGTCCCAATATTTTAATGGAGGAGTAATTTTGGCTCTATTGTACATAATTTGAGATCTACATCCATCCTTTATACATATATTATTAAGATTTTAAGGAGTAGTTCAAGGAGAAGCAGTAGGTGCATGCTCAATTATTAGATAGAATCCATTGTTTTGCACCCCATAATCCAGAGTTGACTTGTTGGTGGGTCTTACTCGTGGGTTCTAGAGCTCTGGGTGGGCTCTGCCTGGTTCTGCCATACTTGCCTTTAGCACCCACGTCTTATACTTATTCTAATGCCCCGTACACACGAGCGGACTTAAGTCCGACAGACTTCCAAAGGAGTTCCGTCGGAGTTCTGCTGGAATTCCGACGGAGTTCTGACAGACTTTTCGGCCGAACGGACTTGGCCACACACAATCACACTAAACTCCGACGGATTCGAACGTGATGACGTACGACTGGACTCGAATAAGGAAGTTCATAGCCAGTAGCCAATAGCTGCCCTAGCGTCGGTTTTAGTCCGTCGGAGTAGCATACACACGAGCGGAGTTTTCGAAGGGGACCGGGTCCGGCGGAGTTCCGTCGGGAAAATTTGAAGCATGCTTCATTTCTAAAGTCCGTCAGACTTTTGCGAAGCTAAAGTCCGTTGCAGCCCACACACGATCGGATAGTCTGACGGACTCGGTCTGACGGACTTTGGATGTTGAAAAGTCCGCTCGTGTGTACGGGGCATTAGTCAAAGTTCCCTCCCTACATCAATAGTAGAGACCATATGCAGCCTCTGCTGACCTTGATCCTCAATGAGTACACATCCGACCCTAGCCGAAAGCCAGAAAAAACCTTGTTGTGGGCCGGATGTGGCCATCGGGGCATAATTTGGAGACCCGATCTAGTCCTTTGGTCCCCAGCCTGATGGTCCCTGGCCCACCACTTTCATTTATTGTGTTTTACTTCTATCAATCAGTATGAGGCTCAGCATCATATGTGGGAATTACTTAGGGTGGTCTGCATGCAAATAAAGCCTGCCTAGGAATGGCCGCTCCTCCACACTGACACCCACCCACAAAGGCTTTTTAATATTTGCATTACTCCTTCCAGAATCTAAAGCCTCGTACACACGATCAGATTTTCCGCAGACAAAACCTCAGACTTTTGTCCGAAGGCGTGTGCCTGGATTTTGTCTTGCATACAAAACGGCAAAGGAATTTTCGGCCAACAAAAACGAACATAGTGACGTACTACGTGGTTTTTCAGCTCTTTAGCGCCACCCTTTGGGCTCCTTCTGCTAATTTCGTGTTATGACATGTACACACGATTGGACTTTCCGGCGGATTTGGTCCAGCAGACAATCCGACGGACTTTTACAGCTGAGATCCGCCGGACTTTCAAACGAACAGATGTGGCCACACGCGATCACTCCAAAAGTCAGACGGATTCGAAACGTGATGACGTAGAACAAGGAAGTTCATAGCCAGTAGCTGCCCTAGTGTCGGTTTTAGTCCGTCGGCCTAGCACACAGACGAACGGATTGTCCGCTAAAAGCCGAGTCCGGCGGACAAATTTGAAAACAAATTTCTAGGTCCGCTGGACTTTTGGGAAGAAAAAGTCAGCTGGAGCACCACACATGATTGAATCTGGTCCGCCGGAATATCCGATCGTGTGTATGTGGCATAAGTAGAAGTTTGGTGAGTGTTGATTTGCGCTTTTCATTTCGTGTTTTTCATTTTGCACTTTTCAGTTTGTTTCTGAACAGTCGTTCGTCAACCAGACATGTTGTGGAATTGGAGGAGATAACGTGCTATTTATTATTGGCCTTGGAGTTATTGCTTTGACCCAAGTCCAGTCCAGGAACAGGAGGAGGAGAAGTTCTTGGACCAAATATTTATTATGGCCAATTATGTCATATGCCTTTGCTGGCAGTGAAGGGGTTAAACACTAGGGGGCGATCAAGGGGTTAAGTGTGTCCTAGGGAGTGATTCTAACTGTAGGGGGGATAAGCTCACTACAACTTGACAGAGATCACCCCTTCCGATGACTGTAGCTAGGCAGAATGGGGAAATGCCTTGTTTACATATGCATCTCCCCGTTCTTCCGCTCCGTGTCACTATCGTGGGTGCCCCAGCGGACATCGAGTCCACGGGACCCGCGGGCACGCTCACAGAGTATGCAGCGGGCACGCTCATGGAGTACGCGGCCCATATCTGTAGTGCCATTTCTTAAAGGGGACGTATCTGTACGCCCATTTGCCCAGCCCTGCCATTGTACCGACGTATATTGCCGTGCGCTGGTCAGCAAGTGGTTAAAGAAGGAAAGTCGTAGTCCATTCATCAGGTTTATTTATTATAAGCGTAGCGCTGGCTCCTGACGAGCAGGCGCTATGTTTTTTTTTCTAAAGTTAATTTGCCTGAAACCACAGTTGAGTTTCAGGACTATTTCTCAAAATTTATGGTTTCAGTACCAGTCCAGCTGGGTTGCACTGAGTTCTCCTTGACCGCAAGTGTCGCTGTCACCGGCGGCAAGTGTGAGAACGCAGTTTAGCTGGGTGCATTCAATGCCACTGTTCTCTCTGAACCAGCCCAGTGGGAGTGTTTTCCTGCTGTGCATTCTGGGGGGGGGTGGTATTTAAGGTACGGACGCCACGTGCTTTGGGGTTGGAGCTGTTATTTTCTGTCTGTTAGGTTCTGGTGGTCCTCCTGACCCAGCCCCATGGCCCTCCTGGCCTGGGGTGCGGGACCATACATCCTAAGTCTCAGGTGGCTGGTCGGCCCAAGGCGACGCAACTGCAGGGACAGGCCTGACTGGATTTTGGGGCCTACTGATCCAAGGGTGGTCCGGTGCCGTCTCATCTGAAGGTAGAGGCCCAGCAACTGAGGAACCCCAGGGGAGGACTCTTCAGGAGAAGGCCTGCGCAAGGCTGGCTTCTCTGAAGGAGCCTGGAGGTTTAGTTGAAGGACGCAACCTGGATCTACACTCATACGGTATCGCCGGATCGGCTGAGAGAACCTGGTACCGTATGATAGCTCTTTTTAAATTTATCTACGTCCCTCAGTAACGCTCAAGTGTATCTCACAAGTCTGTGGCAGAGACTTTGTCGAGCATCCTACCGGCTGCTAGGCCTTGTGAGAGGAGGTCTATACGGGGGTTGTTAAATCCAGCTGTGAAATGATCTTTATTCTCTGGATTTTCTATAAAGACTTCCATAATGTCTGCAATATAAATACCTGAACTCATTCCTAACCCTCTACCCTTCATTTAAAGACTAATTCTGTTACAAATTTTTCTTATTTGCCTGTAGCGTGCAAAACACACCCAAAAACTTCCACCCGGTGCCAAAAAAAGTGCCCACACATCAAGAGTGAACACAAAAACGTGCAACGGGCGCCCTACTGTCCTCCACTAGGAAGGACCTTACCCTGATCCCCCGGGGCATTAGGCTCCAGACGGGGACTGAGGTATCAATACATGGCCCATCTGGCCGAAACCAGACAACCGCCTTTCTCCGGAAGGTCTCCCGAAACAGACCCACCCAGGTACTAGGGTAGAGGCTCCCCCCAAAGGGAGGGCAAACCAAGCCAGAAGGCACATGTCCACCCCCTCCAACAAGACTTTCATGGTTGGCCCGAGGCCCGACACCCTAGTCATCAGACGTGCAGTGACAACATAAAACGTGACACACAATGAAAATAAATAAAGTGGGGAAGGGATAGTGAAGAAGGAGAGTGAAAAGGTGGCCATTGTGAATACAATGACCAGGCCCTCCAGCCAGGAATCAAAAATTCCTCTGGTCCTAGCCAAAAGGCCCGGCCCTAGAGGCAGGTGTGAAAAAGCGTGTTTATAGTGAAGTGACCATGGTTCCAGACTTCAAAGTGACAAAGCACAGTGAATGTAAGCTACCCCTGAACTGCCACTTCAGGGGGCACATCACCATAGGCTTTTCAACAAAAGCATCCCCAACCCCCCCCAGCCCAGACCACAGCAGCCCCCACCCCAGCCAGAAAGGCATGGAGATCCAGGAGCTTAGTGAGAGCCCTTTGCCATCAGGCCTCACCCTCGCTCCCATCACTCCTATCTAATTACATTCGGGAAGTACTGGTCGTTCCCCCGGTGGGAGAAAGGGGAACCAGCGTTCCCTCCCGAAAAACTGACCGGAGCTAAAGCCGCCCCAATCCAGGCCAGAAGGCCAGGGTCCCCTCCCCTGGCGCCGACCAGTGGTTCTCCATCCCCATCAGAAGGCTTCCCTTTTCGGCTACGGACCGCTCCGGGTTACCTTCACACCAGCAGGTTTTGCATAGCAACCGCCAACCCTGCTCCACCTAGCCGTAGAGCAGGGACGGAAGCCAGCGCCACCTCCTGGTAACTGATAAGAACAGATACTACACTTGATCTTAGCCAAAGTTTCTGTTACAAATAAATAACCCAAAAAAGAGGGTTCAGTGTCAGCTTCCACATTCTTAGGGCCATCTACCACAGGAATCCCTAGACAAAGAAGCAAACAAGAAGCTAACGGTAAGCCCAACAAAACCAGCAGCTCCTTCGGGGGGGGGGGGGGGGGGCAGTTCTACATAAGATAATTATAGAGGAAATGGGGCCTGACCCAGTTTCTAAAACCTCAGCGGTGGCAGTAAATGGGGCTTTGCGCCCGGGTAGGGGGCTGACCATGCACATGACCATTATGATTGAATATCTCCCAGCTGTCCCTGATTTCGAGGGACTTTTCCTGATTTGGAGCAATGTCCCTCTGTCCCTCATTCCTCCTCATTTGTCCCTCATTTTGATATAGAAAATGCACTTTTTATCTATCAAAAAGTGTTTTCTATGATATGTACAAAGTTGCATGACAAGTCACACTAGGGTGAACGAAGTTTGAAGACCCCCACCCACCCCCCCCCGGACTTGATCACCAAAAGAAAGCTTTGACTGTCATATATTCAGGGCTCGACAAAACCCGGGCGCCAGGTCGCATTTGCGACTAGAATTAGCGACCTGGCGCCTGGGGTAGCACAGCTGGGGGTATCCTGTCTCCGTGGACTCGGCGTGATCGCGTCGGGCCGTTCCACCGGAGGACAGTAATTGAGGTCGCGACTTTGAGGCCTTCTGCGGTCCTATGATTCCTTCTGGAATCTGGCACCCTCTTGTGGGGGCCGTTGGTGTGACAACCAGAAATGCTAATGGAGCTTCCCCTGCCTGTTTTTTATTGCCTGCCTATCTCCTTCCCTTTATTTAGAACCCCTAAACATTATATATATATATATATATATATTTTTATTCTAACACCCTAAAGAATAAAATGATGGTCGTTTCAATACTGTCTGTCACACCGTATTTGCGCAGCGGACTTACAAGCGCACATTTTTGGGGAAAAATTATTTATTTAGTAAAAAAAAAATAAGACAACAGTAAAGTTAGCCCAATTTTTTTTTTACATTGTGAAAGATAATGTTACGCCTAGTAAATCGATACCCAACATGTCACGCTTCAAAATTGCGCCCTACTCAGACCCCTTTCACACTGGGGCGTTTTTCGGGCGTTTTTCCGGCGCTTTAGCGTTAAAAAAAGCACCTGTAAAGCGCTTGAAAGAAGCCTCATCTGCAGTGCAGTCCCAATGTGAAAGCCCAAGTGCTTTAAGAGCCCTTTCACAATGTCAGTGCCCGAAAAATGCTCTTAAAGCGCCGCTTAAACTAGCAGCGCTTTGCCAGCGTTTTTCGAGCGTTATTGGGGCGTTTTTAACCCCTGCTAGTGGCCAAATAAAGGGTTAAAAGTGCCCACAAAACGCTGCTGCCAATAGCATTTTTCAGGCGTTTTACAGGCGCTTCCCATTGGGAAGGGGCGTTGTATTCACCGCTCCAAAAGCGCTGCAAAGAAGCTGCTTGCAGGACTTTTTTTGATGCCCCACCAGCGCAGCGCCTCAGTGTGAAAGCACTCGGGCTTTTACATTGGGATTGCAGTTGCGGCTTCTTTCAGGCGCTTTTTTTAACGCTAAAGCGCATGAAAACGCCTGAAAAACGCCCCAGTGTGAAAGGGGTCTCATGGAATAGCGACAAATTTTTCAGTATATATGTTGTTTATTTTTTTCATATTTATTATTCTTTGTTTTCACCTCATATTCTGATTATCACGGCAGCATATAATTACACTTTATATTTGACACTCACGGAATGGCGACAAACTTTTACCCTTTAAAATCTCCATAGGCGACGTTTAAAAAAAATTCTACAGGTCGCACGTTTTGAGTTGCAGAGGAGTGTCTAGGGCTAGAATTATTGCTCTCGCTCTACCGATCACGGCGATACCTCCCATGTGTGGTTTGCACACCGCTTTCATATGCGGGCGGGACAGGGCGCGTTTAAAATTATTTTTATTTTCTTACCTTTAACTTTTATTTTTATTTAAAAAAAAAATAAAAAATTGTGTCACTTTTATTCCTATTACAAGGAATGTAAAAATCCCTTGTAATAGAAAAAAAGCATGACAGGTCCTCTTATATATGAGATCCGGGGGAGGGGGGGGGGGGTCAGAGAGACCTCAGATCTCATATTTACACTAAAATGCAATAAAAAAATAAAAATAAATTGTAATTTGAAAAATAAATAAATAAAATGTCCCTCTAAGAGCTATGGGCAATGACTTGGAGACAGCTGGGGGGGGGGGGGGGGGGGGGGGTGGCTATCTTCCCTTCACTTGTTTCCATGTCAGGCCAGGGACAGGTCCGGATCGCCGTTACCAACCCGGCTCCTAACTTTTTTAGCTGGCTCCCAGATTCCAAGCAAATTTGTCAAGCCCTGCATTAATTGACATACAGATCTATAATTTTTGCTAGGACAAAGTTACCATTGTAACAACAAAATGATTTCAACATAAAGCGGATTGGTTACAATCTCCGGGGTCCCAGGGTGGTGGGAGCTGAAGTGGTTCATGCACAATACAGGAATCGCTATCCAGACATGCAGGAGTTAATCTATTTGCAAACTTCGCCCCCCTCCCGGGCCAAGATCAGCAAGAACGCGAAACGTCGCCAACTTTCGCTCCAGGAACGGGAAGAGCGCCAAGCTAAGAACCGCAAAGGCCCGAGTGCTTAGAGCTGAGGATACAGCGCGGTGTGTCAGCGGAGAAGAAAGATGGGACTTATTAATGTTTGTCCAACACCTTCCACACAAGACGAATAAAACCCTTTACTGGACGGGGGGGGGGGTCACCGCGACCGCCGCACCGAGACACGGTGACCACATTAAAGGGGCCGCCATCTGTCTCCTTCTTCCCGGAGGAGTCCCCTGAGATGTGTCACTGCCGATAGGGGGAGGGGGGGGACACTTTGATCTGGAGGAAAACCCTTAATTGGTACAGGATTGTCCTTATGGTGTCTGATAGAAGGTTTCCGCTGTTTGGTGTCTGGTGAGCTGATGGAGGCCTCTGGGAAAGTCCCGAGTGATGAGCAGCGAGCGATGAGCAGCGAGCGATGAGCAGCGAGCGATGAGCAGCAAGCGATGAGCAGCGAGCGATGAGTAGCGAGCGATGAGCAGCGAGCGATGAGCAGCGAGCGATGAGCGCCCGTTAAATGACAATCAGATGCTGCTTGAAAGAGGAAGTACAGCCAGCTCTACCATTAAAGGAGATTTTATTTTTCTAAAATGTGACCTCCGGCCTTTCCTTCAGTCTTGTACGGTTGTACCGACGCTCCTCTCCTCTACTGAAACGGCTTCCCCCGATGTCACTGCACACTGTGAGCTTCTCACAATGTACATCAGAAGCTGCAGCAAGTCAGATAGAGCCCCGCCCTCATTTCCTGGCTGGAGGACGTCCAGCATCATCTAATCCAGTGTTCTCCAAACTGCGGCCCGGGAACCGGGTGTGGCCCTTTGCTCGCTTTTATCCAGCCCTTGGGGCAATATTCCCCCCACTGTCAGTAACAGTGGGGCATACTTTCTGCCACCGACACTGGGGCAATATTCCTCCCACTGACACCAATGATGGGACACTATTACTCTCACTGACACCAATGATGGGGCACTATTACTCCCACTGATACCAATGATGGGGCACTATTCCTCCCACTGATACTAATGATGGGGCACTATTACTCTCACTGACACCAATGATGGGGCACTATTACTCCCACTGATACCAATGATGGGGCACTATTACTCCCACTGATACCAATGATGGGGCACTATTCCTCCCACTGACACCAATGATGGGGCACTCTTCCCCCCACTGATACCAATGATGGGGCACTATTCCCCCCACTGATAACAATGATGGGACACTATTCCCCCCACTGATACCAATGATGGGGCACTATTACTCCCACTGATACCAATGATGGGGCACTATTCCTCCCACTGACACCAATGATGGGGCACTATTCCTCCCACTGACACCAATGATGGGGCACTATTCCCCCCACTGATAACAATGATGGGACACTATTCCCCCCACTGATACCAATGATGGGGCACTATTCCCCCCACTGATACCAATGATGGGACACTATTCCCCCCACTGATACCAATGATGGGGCACTATTCCTTCCACTGACACCAATGATGGGACACTATTCCTCCCACTGACAACAATGATGGGGCACTATTCCTCCCACTGATACCAATGATGGGACACTATTCCCCCCACTGATACCAATGATGGGACACTATTCCCCCCACTGATACCAATGATGGGGCACTATTCCTTCCACTGACACCAATGATGGGGCACTATTCCTCCCACTGACAACAATGATGGGGCACTATTCCTCCCACTGACACCAATGATGGGGCACTATTCCTCCCACTGATACCAATGATGGGGCACTATTCCCCCCCACTGATACCAATGATGGGGCACTATTCCTCCCACTGACACCAATGATGGGGCACTATTCCCCCCACTGATACCAATGATGGGGCACTATTCCTCCCACTGATACCAATGATGGGGCACTATTCCCCCCCACTGATACCAATGATGGGGCACTATTCCTTCCACTGACACCAATGATGGGGCACTATTCCTTCCACTGACACCAATGATGGGACACTATTCCTCCCACTGACAACAATGATGGGGCACTATTCCTCCCACTGACACCAATGATGGGGCACTATTCCTCCCACTGACACCAATGATGGGGCACTATTCCTCCCACTGACATCAATGATGGGGAACTATTCCTCCCACTAACACCAATGATGGGACACTACTCCTTCCACTGACACCAATGATGGGGCACTACACCTCCCACTGATACCAATGATGGGGCACTATTTCTGCCACTGATACCAATTATGGGACACTATTCCTCCCACTGACGCCAATGATGGGGCACTGTTCCTCCCACTGACACCAGTGATGGGGCACTATTCCTCCCACTGACACCAATGATGGGGCCCTATTCCTTCCACTGACACTATTGATGGGGTGCCACTTCTCCCACTGACATCAATGATGGGGTGCCATTCCTCCCACTGACGCCAATGATGGGACACTATTCCTCCCACTGACACCAATGATGGGGCCCCATTCCTTCCACTGACACTATTGATGGGGCGCCACTTCTCCCACTGACATCAATGATGGGGTGCCATTCCTCCCACTGACACCAATGATGGGGCACTATTCCTCCCACTGACACCAATGATGGGGCACTATTCCTCCCACTGACACCAATGATGGGGTGCCATTCTTTCCACTGACACCAATGATGGGGCACTATTCCTTCCACTAACACCAATGATGGGGTATCATTCCTCCTACTGATACCAATGATGGGGCGCCATTCCTCCCACTGTTACCAATGAAGGGGCGCCATTCCTCCCACTGACACCAATAATACTTGGTGGTACTTTCTTCTCCCACTGGCCACAGTTCGGCCCCCCTAGAGTTTGAAGGACAGTAAAGCGGCTCTTTGTTTAGAAAGTTTGGAGACTCCTGATCTAATCCATTGTTACTTAACCTGCGGCCCTCCAGCTGTTGCAGAACTACAATTCCCATCATGCCTCTGCCTTTGGGAGTCGTGCTTGTAACTGCCAGCCTTGCAATGCCTCATGGGACTCGTAGTTCTGCAACAACTGGATGACCGTAGGTTGAGCACCCATGATTTCTACTCCGCAGGTGTCAAACTGGTGGCCCTCCAGCTGTTGCGGAACTACAAGTCCCATGAGGCATTGCAAGACTGACAGTTACAAGCATGACTCCCACAAGTCATAATGGGACTTGTAGTTCCACAACAGCTGGAGGGGCGCTGGTTTGACACCCCTGATAGTCCTTTCATCCTCAGACTGCTTGTCCCTGGCTTCTCCCCTTACATTCACTAGATTTCAGTTCTTTCAATCATGGAGGATCATCATCACATGTGGGAGTTACCTAGGGTCAGTGGCGTCGCTAGGGGGTGGCTTTTGGGGCTATAGCCCCAAATCTGGGGCCCATAGCTCCGAATCTCTGCAGGGGTCCCCAAGGCGAGGGGAGTTTCTCTGGGGAACCTGATTTTAAGGGGGAGGCTCTCTGGGGACCCAGATTTTAAGGGGGAGGCTCTCTGGGGACCCAAATGTATGGGGGCTCTCTGGGAACCCTGATGTAAGCGGGGAGCTCTCTGGGGACCCTAATGTGCGGGGGGCTCTCTGGGAACCCTAATGTAAGTGGAGGGCTCTCTGGGAACCCTAATGTACGGGGGCTGTCTGGGAACCCTGATGTAAGCGGAGGGTTCTCTGGGGACCCTAATGCACGGGGGCTCTCTGGGAACCCTGATGTAAGTGGGGGGGCTCTCTGGGACCCTTATGTAAGCGGGGGGCTCTCTGGGGACCCTAATGTACGGGGGGCTCTCTGGGGACCCTAATGTACGGGGGGCTCTCTGGGAACCCTGATGTAAGTGGGAGGCTCTCTGGGAACCCCGATGTAAGCGGGGGGCTCTCTGGGAACCCTGATGTAATCGGGGGCTCTCTGGGGACCCTAATGTACCGGGGGCTCTCTGGGAACCCTAATGTAAGTGGGGGCTCTCTGGGAACCCTGATGTAAGGGGGGCTCTCTGGGGACCCTAATGTACGCGGGCTCTCTGGAAACAATGATGTAAGCGGGGGGCTCTCTGGGAACGCTGATGTAAGTGGGGGGCTTTCTGGGAACCCTAATGTATGGGGGGTTCTCTGGTAACCCTGATGGAAGTGGGGGGCTTTCTGGGAACCCTGATGTAAGTGGGGGCTCTCTGGAGATCCTAATGTACGGGGGCTCTCTGGGGACCCTGATGCAAGGAGGACGCTCTCTGAGGACCCTGATTTAAGGGGGCTCTCTGGGGACCCTAATGTACGGGGGCGCTCTGGGAACCCTGATGTAAGCGGGGGGCTCTCTGGGGACCCTGATGCAAGGAGGATGCTCTCTGGGAACCCTGATGTAAGCGGGGGGCTCTCTTGGGACCCTGATGCATAGAGGAGGCTCTCTGGGGACTCTGATGTAAGGGGGGCTCTCTGGAGACCCTGATATAAGTGGGGGCTCTCTGGTGATATACACACACACACACACATGTATATTACTGTATATACATGTGTATGCCTGCAAAAGCATATAACTTTCTTTACTACACTACTATGGGCTCTAGCCCCAGATCTTTTGTAGACCTAGCAACGCCCCTGCCTAGGGTGATCTGCATGCAGATGAAGTCTGTCTAAGAACGCCCACCCCAGCCTGACATCCACCCATCAACGCATTTAGATATTTGCATAACTCCTCCAAATATAAATTATGTACCCATCAGTGGCGCCTATCAGTGCTCATCAGTGCCACCTATCAGTGCCCATAAGTGCGGCATATTAGTGCCTCCTCATCAGTGCCACATATCAGTGCCACCTATCAGTGCCCATAAGTGCGGCATATTAGTGCCTCCTCATCAGTGCCACATATCAGTGCCACCTATCAGTGCCCATAAGTGCGGCATATTAGTGCCTCCTCATCAATGCCACCTAATCAGTGCCCATCATTGCCACCTAATCAGTGCCCATCATTGCCACCTAATCAGTGCCCATCAGTGCTCATCAGTGCCACATATCAGTGCCACCTATCAGTGCCCATAAGTGCGGCATATTAGTGCCTCCTCATCAGTGCCACCTAATCAGTGCCCATCATTGCCACCTAACAGTGCCCATCAGTGCTCATCAGTGCCACATATCAGTGCCACCTATCAGTGCCCATAAGTGCAGCATATTAGTGCCTCCTCATCAGTGCCACCTAATCAGTGCCCACAAATGGTGCCTCATCAGCACCCACCAGTTCAGCCTATCAGTGCCGCCACATGAGCGCACATGAGTGAAGGAGAAAAAATACTTTGTTACAAAATTTACTGACAGAAACTAAGTAGAATTTTTTTTTTTCAAATTTTTTGGTCTTTATTAATTTTTTGTAAAAAAGAAAAAAGAAAACAGCGCTGATTAAATAACACCACAACAAAGCTCTATTTGTGTGAAGAAAATTATAAAAATGTCACATGGTTACAGTGTAGCATGACCGCGCAATTGTCATTCGAAGTGTGACAGCGCTGAAAGGTGAAGAATGGCCTGGGCAGGAAGGGGGTATAAGTGCCCGGTATTGAAGTGGTTAAGGGGGTAAATCCTTTGCGGGGCTGAAGTGGAAGACAGCAGATTTATTTCCTTCCACCCATGGTAGAAAATGAGTTCAGTCCCCCCATCAACACAGACTATATTGATTGAATCCCTCCGGCAGTGCCATCGTGTTTTGCTGGTGGGGGGGGGGGCACAGGGAGTCATTCCAGCTGGGAGAACACAATGAATTGTGATAGGTTGGTTGCGCTCAAGTCAATCCATTGATCAACGTGGCCTGCCCATACATGGAATCGAAATTTGTCCAGTCCTTGCTGAATCCCAATGCCCCCCCAAAAAAAGCAGACAGAAAGCTGAAAATAGGGGGCGCTACTCCTCTTATTAATAGTTGTGTGTGTAAAATTTTTTGGCTTGAGCTACTGAGGTCCTTCTTCACCAGGATAGCTAGGAACAGCCCGGTATGGAATCTAAAAGACCAGCTGGTGCTTGGAAATCTTCATCTAAAATATCATATTTTATGTCTGCAAAAAAGATTTATTTTTTTAAAAGATATTCTTATTTATTTGAAAAGCTACAAGAATATTTAGGAAAATATCTAACATTTTTTTTGTACAATCCATTAAATGCATTACCCTTAGGGTTGCCACCTTTTCTTCAAGTCAAACCCCAACGGTTTTGTGGCGCACAGCAATTATTATTTTTTTTATAGTATAAACTATACATATATAATTTGCTACTAAATAATATTTCTAATCATATGAAGTTAATAACAAGTCTGATATAACGAGTCCCCCTTTATATCAGAGTTCCCCTTTTACATCTGAACTCGCAGAGTTCTCTTTCACTGTAAGGGGGGACTCTGATGTAAGGGAGAACTCTGGGGACTCTGACATAAGGGAGGCTCTGGAAACCCTGATTTATGGGGGGAACACTGAGAACTCTAATGTACGGAGAGGGCTCTGCTGTAAGGGGAAACACTGTGGCCTCTGGGTGTAAAGGGTAACTCTGATGTAAGGGGTACTCTGAGAACCCCGATTTGCCTTAGTGTACTCACTCAGAGGCAGGAGAGAGAAGGGGGGAGACTTCAGTCAGAGATAGGGATGGATGGTGAGCTCACTCACCCCCTTGGCAGTCAGCACCTCTCATTCAGATGGATCTGAGGCTTCAAATTTCCGGCCCCACCTTCCTTTTCTGAGGGACAGCGCCAGAGATTGGAGTGTGGGCAGACACAGAGGGGTAGGGATGAGGGGAAGAGGTGCAGATCAGGCCCTCTCTCCTCTCCCGTCTGTATGTATTTGGGGGGGGGGGAGAGGGTATGGTTTGTTAGTGCTGGCTTTGGGCAGTGTGAAAGAGAGTGTAACAGACACTCTCAGCTGCGACAACTGCAGCCAGTAACCCTGCTGAGAAGCCATAGTCCAGACTAAATAATGTGTCCGGGTTTCAGACAGTCCGAAACCTGGACACATGATTTCAAACCCGAACTGTCCGGGTGAATCCTGGACAGGTGGCAACCCTAACTACCCTGCTCTGCAGTGGTATGGTCCACAATGATGGCATACAGAATTCTGATCTTCCCCTCTCCCTCTACGTCTCCACCACACTCAATATTCACCCATCCCCCCCCCCCACCCCCCAAAACAATGTGCGTATGCATATCTATTTTTTTTATATATGTATTTATTTTTCCTTAACTAAAATAAATATTTAAGTGTTTTTTTCTTTCTTTTTCTCTCTCTCTCTTTCTCTTGTTCTTTCTTTCCTTCTCTCTCTTTCTTTCTATCTTTCTCTTGTGATTCTTTCCTTCTTTCTTTCTCTATCATTCTTTCATTCTCCTTCGTTCTCTTCTTTTTTTCTCCTAGTTGAGTCTTTTTTTTTTTTTTTTTGCCCTTCACATTTTCACAGCTCAGTGAACTTTACATTAGAGGTGAAATGTATGGCAGAGCGCCGGCCCCGGCTCATTATAACCAGGCCAAATAGAGGGAAATATTTCCATGTAACACAGTGGAGATCAGACATTCATGTACAATTCCCCCTCCGGCCTCAGACTTCATCCACGTGTGTTTATATTCACCCGCCTGACCTGCCACACACAAGGGGCAACCATTGCCATTTCCCCTCCCCCCCCCAGGCTGGCCAGGAAAGGGGCCAACTAAGGGGGACGCTGTTTACATTTAAAAATGCTTCATTGTGAATGTAATGCATGAACTCCGAATGACATTTGCTGAATCAATCATTGTGCAGCATAACTTGCTATTTTATTTTACTTCTTTATTTAAGTATTAGTAGAGGTAGTAATATTATTACTATTAATAATAATAATAATAATAATAATATTACTAACAATACAAATAATAATAAATTCTAATTTTGTATTATTATTAATAATAATATTATTACTTATAATAATAATATTGTGCAACTGTATTACTATTACTAATAATAATAAACATAATAATAATAATAATAATATTACTACTAATAATACAAATAATAATAAATTCTAATTTTGTATTATTATTAATAATAATATTATTACTTATAATAATAATATTGTGCAACTGTATTACTATTACTAATAATAATAAACATAATAATAATAATAATAATACATTATAATTTTGTATTACTACTACTACTACTACTACTACTACTACTAATAATAATAATAATAATAATAATAATAATACAAAAATGATCATTTTGTATTACTACTACTACTACTACTACTACTACTAATAATAATAATAATATTGATAATAATAATAAATTATAATTTTGTATAATTATTATTACTACTACTACTACTACTAATAATAAAAAAATATAATTTTGTATTATTATTGCTACTACTACTAATAATATTAATAATAATAATAATAAATTATCATTTTGTATAATCATTATTATTATTATTATTACTACTACTGATAATAAAAAAAGATAATTTTGTATTATTATTATTACTACTACTACTACTATTACTACTACTACTACTACTAATAATATTGATAATAATAATAAATTATCATTTTGTATAATTATTATTACTACTAATAATTATAATAAACAAATTATAATTTGTATTATTATTACTACTACAAATAATATTAATAATAATACTAAAATTATCATTTTGTATTATTATTACTACTAATAATAAAAACATTAATAATAATAATAATAATATTAATAATAATAAATGATCATTTTGCATAATTATTATTACTATTAATAATAAAAAAATATATAATTTTGTTTTATTATTACTACTACTACTAATAATAATATTAATAATAATAATAAATGATAATTTTGTATAATTATTATTATTATTAATACTACTACTGATAATAAAAAAAAGAGAATTTTGTATTATTATTACTACTACTACTACTATTGCTACTACTAATACTACTAATAATATTAATAATAATAATAATAATAATAAATGATAATTTTGTATAATTATTATTACTACTACTACTACTATTACTAATAATATTAATAATAATAATAATAAAATATAATTTTATATAATTATTATTACTGCTACTACTACTACTAATAATAATAATAATAATACATTATCATTTTGTATTACTATTATTACAATGTTTTACTATTATTATAATAATAAAACATTATAATTTTGTATAATTATTACTACTACTACCACCACCACTACTACTACTAATAATAATTATTAATAATAATAATAATAATACATTATTATTTTGCATTACTATTACTACTACTACTACTATTACTAATAATAATATTAATAATAATAAAAAATTATCATTTTGTATTATTATTATTTTTACTACCACTACCACTGCTACTACTACTAATAATAATAATATTAATACTAATAAGTATTATTATTAGTAGTAGTAGTAAAATTCTCTTTCCACTTTTTCTTATCTTTCTTGCATCTCAGTGCTGCTGATCCCCTGTGGCCTCTTTGCAACAACTTCTGAAAGCTGAAAATTGGCCTGGGCAGGAAGGGGGTGAAAGTGCCCTGTAGGCTAGTGGTTAAACAGCAAGGTTCTTGCCATATAATAATACAAATGTGATACAAGGTAATAGTCAGTTTTAGGTTGTCACACGTGTATCCAAATAAAAAAAAACAGTAAATGGATCATAGTTCCTCTATAATGGTGCTGTTGTCCTCCCCTCCCCCATCATGTGTGTGCTGTTACTGCAGGCATGCCAGGGGTGGGCTTGGGTCCCGCAGAAAGGAGAGGGCAGCTGCCATTGCAGGACAAGGAGCCAGGGAGAGACGTGTGCCATGTCCCAGTATAACCTCCCAGTGCCAGGGAACAGAGGAGCCATTGACTCACTCTATACAGGTGGCAGCATTATGTAACAGCAGAGTGCGTACAACATTCATGCCTGCATGGGCTTCCATTATCCTACATACTGATTTATAGGGGGCCACTAAACCCAAATCTGAATGGGGGGGGGGGGTCGCTTCACCTTAAACTGAATCTGGTGGCCAATTCACCCAAAACTATATCTGTGGTCACTTCACCCAAAACTATATCTGTGGTCACTTCACCCAAAACTGAATCTGGTGGTCACTTCACCCAAAACTGAATCTGGTGGTCACTTCACCCAAAACTATATCTGGTGGTCACTTCACCCAAAACTGAATCTGTGGTCACTTCACCCAAAACTGAATCTGGTGGTCACTTCACCCAAAACTATATCTGGTGGTCACTTCACCCAAAACTGAATCTGTGGTCACTTCACCCAAAACTGAATCTGGTGGTCACTTCACCCAAAACTGAATCTGTGGTCACTTCACCCAAAACTGAATCTGGTGGTCACTTCACCCAAACACTGAATCTGGTGGTCACTTCACCCAAAACTGAATCTGGTGGTCACTTCACCCAAACCTGAATCTGGTGGTCACTTCACCCAAATCTGAATCTGGTGGTCACTTCACCCAAATCTGAATCTGGTGGTCACTTCACCCAAAACTGAATCTGGTGGTCACTTCACCCAAAACTGAATCTGTGGTCACTTCACCCAAAACTGAATCTGGTGGTCACTTCACCCAAACACTGAATCTGGTGGTCACTTCACCCAAAACTGAATCTGGTGGTCACTTCACCCAAACCTGAATCTGGTGGTCACTTCACCCAAATCTGAATCTGGTGGTCACTTCACCCAAAAACTGAATCTGGTGGTCACTTCACCCAAACCTGAATCTGGTGGTCACTTCACCCAAAAAATGAATCTGGTGGTCACTTCACCCAAAACTATATCTGTGGTCACATCACCCAAACCTGAATCTGGTGGTCACTTCACCCAAAACTATATCTGTGGTCACTTCACCCAAAACTGAATCTGGTGGTCACTTCACCCAAACCTGAATCTGGTAGTCACTTCACCCAAAACTGAATCTGGTGGTCACTTCACCCAAAACTGAATCTGGTGGTCACTTCACCCAAAACTGAATCTGGTGGTCACTTCACCCAAAACTATATCTGTGGTCACTTCACCCAAAACTGAATCTGGTGGTCACTTCACCCAAAACTGAATCTGGTGGTCACTTCACCCAAACCTGAATCTGTGGTCACGTCACCCAAACACTGAATCTGGTGGTCACTTCACCCAAAAACTGAATCTGGTGGTCACTTCACCCAAACCTGAATCTGGTGGTCACTTCACCCAAAACTGAATCTGGTGGTCACGTCACCCAAAAACGGAATCTGGTGGTCACTTCACCCAAAACTGAATCTGGTGGTCACTTCACCCAAACCTGAATCTGAGGAACACTTCACCCAAACCTGAATCTGGTGGTCACATCACCCAAAAACTGAATCTGGTGGTCACTTCACCCAAAACTATATCTGTGGTCACTTCACCCAAAACTGAATCTGTGGTCACTTCACCCAAAACTGAATCTGGTGGTCACTTCACCCAAATCTGAATCTGTGGTCACGTCACCCAAAACTATATCTGTGGTCACGTCACCCAAAAACTCAATCTGGTGGTCACGTTACCCAAAAACAGAATCTGGTGGTCACTTCACCCAAAACTGAATCTGGTGATCACTTCACCCAAAAACTGAATCTGGTGGTCACTTCACCCAAACCTGAATCTGGTGGTCACTTCACCCAAAACTGAATCTGGTGGTCACTTCACCCAAAACTGAATCTGGTGGTCACTTCACCCAAAACCTGAATCTGGTGGTCACTTCACCAAAAACTCCTTCTAATTTTCTCGTCACTGACACTGAAATCATTTTGACCCCACTAATAATTAGAAACTCAAATGAACTTTTTAAAAATAAAACATTTTGAATCAAATTCTAGTAGTTTATGGTCAGCTTTTGGGTCTCCCGAAAGAGGCAAGGAAAGTGTGATAAGTTAGAGCTCAACAACTTGTGTATAAGTGGTCCAGTAAAAATTTAATAAATGCGATAAAAAGGCAGTAGGTGCAGCCAACGGGTTTCTAGCGCTTACAAATCCCCGTTCATGGGGTGGTGGTTTGTGATGGTTTGTGATGCGGTGATCGGGGGAAACACTGGAGCAGAGGAACGAAGATCACAAATCATAACGACAGTGTGAATTACAGACAAACCCCTGATGAAGAGGAATTTGTGAGCCCTCGAAACGGGTTGGATGTACCTATCAAAATAAATACATTTTTACTAGACCACTTACAGGCTTCTGGTGCTCACATCCTTCACACTTCTGTTGGGCAGTTTAGGAGGAACAAAACAAATAAACCCATTTCTTTAGACTGCCACCCAATTGCTATGGCTAGAGTAGGGGAATTCATAAAGTAAAAGACAGTAAAGCCATGTGCAGGGGAATTTAAAAAACAAATAAGATACTTTAAATCATTTCTATCTCCTTTAGGGCTAGTTTACACTTGCTTCAAAACAAGGCTTCGGACATGCTTTGGTAAAGCTCTGTGAATGCCAGTCAAAGCCCCTGTCACTAAATGAATTGGTTATCTTATGCCGCATACACACGAGCGGACTTTTCAACATCCAAAGTCCGACGGACTGATTCCGGCAGACTATTCGATCGTGTGTGGGCTGCAACGGACTTTTGATTCGCCATATTCTGACGGACTTTAGAATATGGAACATGCTTCAACTTTTTCCGACGGAACTCCGCCGGACCCGGTCCCTCCGAAAAATTTGCTCGTGTGTGTGCTATTCCGACGGACTAAAACCGACGCTAGGGCAGCTATTGGCTACTGGCTATGAACTTCCTTATTCGAGTCGAGTCGTACGTCATCACGTTCGAATCCGTCGGAGTTTGGTGTGATTGTGTGTGGCCAAGTCCGCTCAGTCGAAAAGTCCGTCAGAACTCTGTCGGAACTCCGGCAGGACTCCGGCAGAACTCCTTCGGAAGTCTGTCGGACATAAGTCCTCTCGTGTGTACGGGGCTTGACTGTCCTGTTTACACCTTGATTTTTCTTTGCTTCGGCTTTGTTCAAAAAAATGATACCCCATGTCACTTTAGTGGTGCTTCAAAGAGTCTTCAAAGCCTCCAGAGAAGTCTATGAGTCTTGAAGCACCTGCTGCTTTTGAGAGGCTTGAATTCAGCTTTAGCTTCGCTTTGTTTTGGAGAAATTGCAGGTATGAGATATCCACGCAAACACATAGGGCATCTGTCAAGCTTCAACAAAGCTTCATGGAAGCATCACGGACACTTCCCCGAAGCATCACAGACGCTTCAGCGAAGCACCACCGAAGCATCAAAAACACATTATAAAAGCACTTTGAAGCAGTAGGAGCTTTAATGTGTGTTGAAGCCAAAACAAGTGTAAATGAGCCCTTAGAAAGCCAAAAGTCAGAAATTGAAAAACCTCTACATGTGCACTGATTAATATATAAAATCTATCTCAATCATTATAATAATTCTTTAGAGTAAAATTTCAGTTTTATATGGAGTGTTTATGGGCACGCTGTCAGACCTGTCCCTTTGTTTGCTGGGAAGTGCGGATGTGCCAGTAAAGCGAGCCTTGTAAATATATATATATATATATATATATATATATATATATATACACACCAAAGATATAGTAGGCAGAATAGACATAATTTCATATATATATATATATATATATACAATACTACTATATATATACTTTTTATAACTTTTTGCACTGGAAATTGTGACCCTTCCTTTCTTTTATTGAATATTTGGTGGATTAATCGGGAGTCCAACATGACATCTCTCCAGGAAGTATACAGGAAATACGAGGAACAAATCACCCTATCAGTGGGGATTTTATATATATATATATATATATATATATATATATATATATATTTATGGTGAAGAGCCCTCTGACCGATACGGACAAGGATGATAGACAAGGACAACATAAACTCGCTACCTGAAATGGACCTGAAAGTGTGCCCTGGTCTAACGTACGGTATACCAAAATAAGGGGGCATACCCTAAAATGAAATGAATATGAAATGGGTGAAATGAGTACTCATATGAGGAGTATGCTAGAGTGAAGGCCTGATAAAAGGGGACGGGTGGGCGGGTATCGCGCACCGGAACCGACGAGGAAGATGGGCGGACGGCAGGTTATATACACCACCGGGCTCCTCCCATAATTTCAGGCCACCATACTGGCCTTTCTATTTATGGTGAAGAGCCCTCTGACCGATACGGACAAGGATGATAGACAAGGACAACATAAACTCGCTACCTGAAATGGACCTGAAAGTGTGCCCTGGTCTAACGTACGGTATACCAAAATAAGGGGGCAAAACACTCAGGTAGGGGATGCATTTTATTGAACCAAGACTGTTACTGGGTAAGTTTGACAAAGGCCTGAGCCATCTCAACTTGCGGATTGGGTACATAACGGGCAAAACAGGAGGACTTCCACCTACCCAACTTTTTGATAACGTGGACCGGGACCCCTTGGCGGGAGGCCGTTGAAGCTGCCCCGATGCGAAACGAATGTCCCGAGTAGTGCGCAGGATTGAGGTGAAGGATGCCCAGGAGTATCCTGACATGCTCCATGAACTGGGCTGCGTTGAGAGGTTTGGAGTGAAAGGGGAGAAGTGGGCCAGTCCCTGGTTGATCGGCCAAAAGGGTCAGCAAGCGGGTGAGGACAGCAACCGGACACCAGCGGTTGTGGGTCTTATAGAGATGTATGTCCGTACCTGGGCCAAGCTGCTGTGTCTTTGAGACCGCTAAATGTAGGATGAAATGGTCCTCAAACCTTACTAGATGGTGCTTGCACAGCATACGTGCCGAGGGGCTACTGCAGGTAAACTCGCCTGGCCGCAAGAAGCCGTAGAAGGCCAGGTGTATGGCTGCTTGCAGGACGACACTGACATGGAGACCGAAAGGTGAGGAGGCCAGAATGTCTGACATGTCCCTGAATACTTCGCCCGTGATAGGCAGCCGTTTGATGCTGGAAACCGGCCGACGTTTCTGAATGCCGCGCATGAGTGCCCGGACGGCGTGACAGGTGAATAAGGAGGGCTTGGTAGGGTCCTGGAGGGACGTGAAGTGTTGTACCCCGGCCAAGTACAATCGGATTGTGTTGAAAGATAATGCCAAGTCCGAATGGCAGTAGGAAAGGAAGGCAAGGACTTGCTTGACCCGGGAGGTCTCTGTATTGTGGGATGATATGAAGCGAGTAAAGGCCCTCCAGGCCGACTGATAGGCCTTGCGGGTATTGTCTGAGAGGGAGTGATCAATAAGTTGAGTCGCTGCTGACAAGTGCGGGGCTAATCCAATGTCAGTTGAGACCAGTCCGGGATAGCTGCAGAAGTTGGTCCGGCTCCGGGTACCTGATCAAAAAACGAAACAAAGTTAAAGCGGGAGAGGGCATCCGCCGCCTGATTAAATTTGCCGGGGACAAAAGAACAATGAAGGTTGAACTGAAACAATAATGAGAGCTGGGTCAGTCGCCGCAGGAAGGACATAATCTGTAGAGATCTGGACCTGCCTTTATTGACAATCTCCGCAGTGGCCAGGTTATCTGTAGAAAAGACCACCGTCTGGCCCGACCAGCTGCGGCCCCAGGTGTGTGCAGCGGCTACAATGGGATATAGCTCAAACAGGGAGGACGTCTCAGTGAAGCCAGGAATAGCCAGTATCTGTGGAGGCCAGGGGGCTGCGAGCCAGAGGTTGCCAAAAATAGCCGCAAAGCCCGTGGAGGCCGCTGCGTCGGTCACCACCCGAGGTGAAAGGGCGGACACGGAGGGGACGAACAGGGACACTCCGTTCCAGGAGGACAGGAATTCCTCCCACATGGCTAGGTCTGCAATAGCCGCGGAATCCAGGTTGAGTACTTGCTCGGGGTCCTGAGAGTGGGATAATAAGGCCAGCAGGCGTGACACGAACGAGCGCCCCTGGGGGATGATGCGCATAGCAAAATTGAGCATACCAAGGAGGGACTGGAGCTGTCTCTTGGTACAAGTCCTGGCATGAGTAAAGTCCCTCAGGACCGTCCTGATGCGGGTCAGTTTATCCGGGGGAAGGCTGGCCTGCATGGTATTAGTGTCTAGGCTGACCCCGAGAAAGGTGATAGCCTGCGACGGACCCTCCACCTTGTGCTCGGCAATGGGGACATTAAGGTTACGGAAGACTCCCCTCAACTTAGCCAGATCTTGTGGGGGAGAGCCGGGCGGCTCTATCAGCAGGAAGTCATCCAGATAATGAATGACTTCCCGACACTGGGCTACATGTAACAAGATCCAAGCAAGAGCCTGTGCGAAGGTGTCGAAGAGCCAAGGACTACTCTTGGACCCGAACGTGAGCTTAGTGGCAAAGTAGTACTGCTGCCTCCACTTGATTCCATGCCAGCACCAGAGGGAAGGATGGATAGGAAGAAGTTTAAAAGCATTTGAGATGTCGGCCTTGGAGAGCCAGGTACCTGTGCCTGTCTTAAGAATGGCCTGGATGGCCATGTCTACTGATGCATATTTAAGGGAGAACTCCTCAGAGGGAATAAGGGAATTGAGACTGGGGACCGTAGAGGAATGAGGCGCTGACAAATCATAAACCAATCTGAGTTTATTAGAGAACTTGCCCTTGACAAGCCCAATAGGGCTGACTCGCCAGGTGACGAATGGGGGCTGTACGAAAGGGCCGATGACAAAGTCCTGATCTAGTTCAGATTGCAGCAGTTGGTCGATGGCTAGCTCATCCGTGGCTGCTGAGCGGAGGTTCTGGCACTCGTGTGTGACGTGAGGGAGAGAGACAAGTCCAGTGTGAAAGCCTTCCGTGAAGCCCTGGACGAGGAAGGTGGACAGTGAGGGGGTAGGGTGGCTGGATAGGTAGACGCTAAGCCACGACACATTGAGCCGGCTTAGTCAGGACCTTTTGAGCTGCTTGATCTCGCACATGAGCCGGGGGTGAGCTCTATGACATTGGGTGCACACATGGAGCAGCCTACACTGGCTGAAATTACACGACCCACTGTTATAATTATTGCAGATCGAAGCACCGCCCATGGTCTTAACTGGGCGCCCTAGCTTATCGGTCTGTGGCGGGCGAGCTGGCGCTTGCAGGCCCTGAGCGGCCCCCGAGGTAGATGGGCCGACGAAGGGCGGGGCTGCCACTGAGGTAGCGCACCAGGCCGCAGTATGTGTTGCTGACTGGCAGATTGTACACAGAGGGGACCGAAGCCCCGCGAAGTGGCGGCAGAACAGTTCTGTGTCCATGGTGCTCCAATCCGTAGGGGTCTGGAACTGGGAAAGCCTGGCGGCTGCTTTAGCGGAGAAGGATCGGTGGTAGTCATAAAAAGAAGATCCGCCGTATTTGTAGCCCAGGTCAACTACCACATGGAGGTACCGATCCAGCTCCTCCCTCCTGCCAGGGGAGGCTGAGCAAATGATGTCCCTCATCATGCCAAAAGCTAAGGTAAACTCAGTAACTGAGAGCTTCCTATCTAATCTGGGGTCCTTAGCTTTGAGGACCACTGATACGTCCCCCCAAGTATAGGCCTTATTCTCTGCCAGCTCATGAATTGAGATCAGCAGGGAAGCCAAATTGACGTCCTTTCCCTCTAAGATGTCATTCCTGATGTTTGCTGACACCAAATGAGATGGGTACACTATTGGTGCAGCTCCGGGGATACCTGCAGGAGGGCTCACAACTGGTAGGGATGCTGGTACAGGCGGAGAAACAGAGGGTTGGGTCTCGAGGAGGGCTACTCGGCCCTGCAGATCTGTCATCGAGGTCGTGATGGATGACACCAGGGTGTGGAGCTGGGAGATAGAAGAGGCGATGGAGCCTAAGGAGGCCTGCTGAGTAGAAGCCTCCACCGCCGCGGGAGGAGGAAACAGGAGCCGGAAAAGCTCTGCCTTTCTGGCTGTTGCTGGAAAGGGGACACCCCTGCGTCTCAGCTCGGCTGTTAGCCTGGGAATGGTCCAAGCTCTGAAGGCCCTTTGGCTGCCATTCTCTGAACCGGATGGAGACAATGGAGCCGTGAGGTCCTCGCTGCCGGCCTGGGACATGGTGGCGGAATTTGGGTCTGACGAGGCCACAAGCCCTCTGATGCGAGTCTTTCTCCTAATACGGACCTATAAGGGGTGACATGGATTACAACTGGTTGGAGACTCCTAAAGAAATACCTGTTTCAAAGAAGGCAGCTTTGCTGAAGGGCGTTTCCCCGCTAGATGATTATGCTTACCTAAGAAGGCACCGTCTGACCAGGTGCAGGCTGGACCTACTGAACTCGACTGACCTGAGGAGATGAAGGTGAAGTTTGTTTGAGACTCCCACCTGACGAAGGCTAGCTAACAGTGGAGGTGAGACGTCACACATGAGATAAACGACACCAAAGAAGGAAATAAATTTTTCCTCTTCCCACCCCCCTGAATCGCCCCCCCCCCCTTTTTTTTTTTTTTTTCCTTTTTTTTTTTTTTTTTTTTTTTTTTCCCTCCCCCCTTTTTTTTTTTTTTTTTTTAGTGAAATGAGGCTGATGAGCAAGGGCCCCCCGATAAGAATCCAACGTTGAAGAATCAACTGGACTAGAAGCGGGAAGTGATACGTGACCGTGAAATGAGTGAATCTGCCATGACAGAGATCCGAATCGCCATGCCACAAACTTGCGACCGAGCACGAAACGGAACCTGGAGCATGTACTGAAATGAGGCCATTCCTGGGGCACGCCGGAACGAATTTGGTCCATGAACATGACTATTCGTACCGGAACGTGATAGGTGAAATGAAATGAAACCCATGACAAAGATTGGAATCAGACGACGAGCCCATGCACCTAACAAATGAATCCCGTCTTTGGAGCATGTACTGAAATGAGGCGTAGCAGCTGGGCACACCGGAACGAATCGGTGCATCAAATAAATGCAACGAGATTCGAATCGGAGTGTAATAAGTGACAGAAATGATATCCCATGACAGAGACAAGATTCAACGACTGGACTGATGGTAGCAAATAATGAATCCGTCTCTGGCGCATGTACTGAAATGAGGCGTAGCAGCTGGGCACACCAGAACGAATCGGTGCATAATAACATGCGACAGGATTCGAATTGGAGTGTAATAAGTGACAGAAATGATATCCCATGACAGAGACAAGATTCAACGAGTGGACCGATGGTAGCAAATAATGAATCCGTCTCTGGCGCATGTACTGAAATGAGGCCATTCCTGGGGCACGCCGGGACGAATTGGTCCATGAACATGACTATTCGTACCGGAACGTGATAGGTGAAATGAAATGAAACCCATGACAAAGATTGGAATCAGACGACGAGCCCATGCACCTAACAAATGAATCCCGTCTTTGGAGCATGTACTGAAATGAGGCGTAGCAGCTGGGCACACCGGAACGAATCGGTGCATCAAATAAATGCAACGAGATTCGAATCGGAGTGTAATAAGTGACAGAAATGATATCCCATGACAGAGACAAGATTCAACGACTGGACTGATGGTAGCAAATAATGAATCCGTCTCTGGCGCATGTACTGAAATGAGGCGTAGCAGCTGGGCACACCAGAACGAATCGGTGCATAATAACATGCGACAGGATTCGAATTGGAGTGTAATAAGTGACAGAAATGATATCCCATGACAGAGACAAGATTCAACGAGTGGACCGATGGTAGCAAATAATGAATCCGTCTCTGGCGCATGTACTGAAATGAGGCCATTCCTGGGGCACGCCGGGACGAATTGGTCCATGAACATGACTATTCGTACCGGAACGTGATAGGTGAAATGAAATGAAACCCATGACAAAGACTGGAATCAGAAGACGAGCCCATGCACCTAACAAATGAATCCCGTCTTTGGAGCATGTACTGAAATGAGGCGTAGCAGCTGGGCGCACCAGGACGAATCGGTGCATAGAGGAATGCGACAGGATTCGAATTGGAGCGTAATAAGTGACAGAAATGATATGCCATGACAAAGACAAGAATCAGGGACCGAGCGTGAACCTGCAAGTGATTCAGTCTCTGGAGCATGTACAGAAATGAGGCCGAACCCTGGGGCACTTCAAAGCGAATCGGTGCACCAGCGGTGCGACAGGATTCGCGACGGAGCGCGACTAGTGACAGAAATGATATTGGAGCAGCAGAAATGACTGGGACTGAAATGTTTGAACGAGGTGAAATGAGACACATAACATAATTGCAAGAAATGAAGAGACACATTCGAACTGGAGCAGAGCAAGCGAAACGTGCGGACTGATTGCCTTGTCGTAACAAGCAGTCGGCTGTGGGTCGAACGATTCGACCGCTACAATAGAAATGCACGGGCAGTCGAACGGTTTCGAATGCCGTAGCTGCGAATGAATCGCTTGACGTGGCGTAATCGAACGTGTCGAATGATGACAACGCCTACGTCGAAAGTAGCATACAGTGACAAGCGTACGAGGCCACCGAAACATTCGATATGACAGAACAGAGCGGCTCGTGCGTACAAGCAAAATAACGGTACATCGAAAACGTAATGAAAAGAGGGTGCCGAAGCCCTACCTGCGACAGCCGGCCCGAGCGACAAATTCGATGGGTATAACGACGACGAATCTACGGACGCTGATGGACGAGACGGGATTGTCAAAGTGAAGACGAAAACGCGGGAACCGCCGAACAGGCTCGCTGCGTCTGATCTGGATAGTCGGCCCTTGATATCTGACGTATCAGGTATCGCGCACCGGAACCGACGAGGAAGATGGGCGGACGGCAGGTTATATACACCACCGGGCTCCTCCCATAATTTCAGGCCACCATACTGGCCTTTCTATATATATATATATATATATATATATATATATATATATATATAAAGCCTTTACCTTTAGTCTACGTCTAGAACCAAGTTCCTGCATGAACTCTCCTATATATTTATCTACACATCAAATTTCAAGTGCAGTGTGTAGTGATGATTACATATAATTGATATGGGGCTATTATCAGTTTGCTAGCGCTGTTTTAGTAATTTTATTTTCAGCAACTGGACTGTGAATAATTTTTACTAAAATTTTAGAAATTTTATGCGATTTTAAACAGCTGCTGCATTTTATGCCTTTTAGATATTTTATTATATCTTGAAAGTGATTATTTATTCTGCTGCTAATCTGTTAGAGGTCAGAACTGGCGCTGAGTTGGTGTGATTTGTAGGCCTTGATACAACTTTTTGCTCTGTTTTATTTATATATATATATATATATATATATATATATATATATATATATATATATATATATATATATATATAGTAACAATTCTGTCTACTATACTATGAGTCACAGATGTGTGCAGTAATAGGACACAGATGCAACAGATAAATTTCCAGGAATTGCAACATCTTGTGATACTTGTATAAACATAAAAACACCCCGCAGAAGAGATCTGAAGAACATCTGTTGTTGGGACCAGCGTCAGACCCCGTTACGTCTCCCAAAGGAATTTGCTTTTAATACAAAAAAAGTTATTTTTCACTTGTTATAAAATCATTGCTCCTCCACCCCAAACTCGCTCATCCATGTCTTTATGGACCTTGCTTTGTGCACTGGTGGGCAGTCATGTTGGAACAGGAAGGGGCCGTCCCCAAACTGTTCCCACAAAGTTGGGAGCATGAAATTGTCCAAAATGTATGCCGACACCTTAAGAGTCCCCTTCACTGGAAATAAGGGGCCAAGTTCAACCCCTTAAAAACAACCCTATACCATAATCCCCCCTCCACCAAATGATTTGGACCAGGGCACAAAGCAAGGTCCATAAAGACATGGATGAGCAAGTTTGGGGTGGAGGAACTTGACGGGCCTGCGCAGAGTTCTGACCTCAACCCAATAGAACACCTTTTGAGATGAATTAGAGAGGAGACTGTGAGCCAGGCCTTCTCATCCAACATCAGTGCCTGACCTCACAAATGTACTTCTGGAAGAATGGTCAAACGTTCCCATAGACACACTCCTAAACCTTGTGGACGGCCTTCCCAGAAGAGTTGAAGCTGTTATAGCTGCAAAGGGTGAGCCAACTCAATGTTGAACTCTATAGACTAAGACTGGGATGCCAGTAAAGATCATGTGTGTGTGTAAAGGCAGGCACCCCAATACTTTTGACAATATTGCTTATTTTTTAGTAGCCAACCATAGAAATTGCCACCTGATAAAAGCTTTGCAGCTTTTCCTGTCACGTGTCCCAGATGACTGTGCGCGTATCACGGCGCCCTGCGCCGCTCGTGCATGCGCAGTTGGTGCCCAGCTGTGAAGCCACAGCCGGGTGCCCACAGCACGAACGACGGCACCGTGAGCAGAGCGGGGAACGAGGGAGGGCTTTGTTCCCCCGCATCGCTGGACCCTGGGACAGGTAAGTGTTCAATTATTAAAAGTCAGCAGCTGCAGTATTTGTAGCTGCTGACTACTATTATTTTTTTTTTTAGGGGCATCCCACTTTAAGATGCGGACGTCACATGGTTCGGGGTTCCGGTCCAGAAGGATGTTCTGACTCCATGGTCCTGGTCCTCCTGACCAGCCCCCAGGAAGGCTATGGCCTGGGGTGCGGATCCACCTGACTTATTGTCTCGGGGCTGGCTAGCCCGAGGCAAGGAAACTAAAGAAGGATTCTGAGGTGGTTGGGTGCCGTGTCTGGTAGAAGAAGGTAATGGTAAGCCCAATCAAACCAGCAGCTCCTTCGAGGGTCAGTGCTACACTGTCTTTACAGATGACACTGAGCTATGCCTTACAGGATGTCTCCAATTTACAAGCCGACCTCAATGCTCTCTCTTATTGGGTAACTAAGTGGCAAATTTGCTTTAATGTTGATAAATCTAATGTTATGCACTTGGGGGCTAAGAATATGCATCATACATTTTAGGGGGAGTACAACTGGGGGGGTCCATAGTGGAGAAGGATCTGGGGGTTTTGGTAGTTCATAAGCTCAATAATAACATGCCAAGCCAAGCTGCGGTTTCCAAAGCGAGTAAAGTCCTTTCTTGTATTAAGAGAGGTATGTACTCCAGAGAGAGAGATATAATTCCCCCCCCCATCCCCCCCCATACAAATCATTAGTAAGAACTCACCTGGAATATGCAGTTCAGTTTCTCAAAAAAGGATATCGGGGAACTGGAGAAAGTGCAGAGAAGGACAACCAAACTGATAAGAGGCACGGAGGAGCTCAGCTATGAGCAAAGATTAGAGGAACTGAATTTAGCTCTGCCCATCATATGCAGCCACTGTGCCCATCATATGCAGCCTCTGTGCCCAGCCAATGCAGACAACTTTTCCCATAATATGCAGCCAACTGTGCCCATCATATGCATCCAACTGTATGCATAATATACAGCCAACTGTGCCCATCATATACAGCCTCTGTACCCAGCCAATGCAGCCAACTGTTCCCATAATATGCAGCCAACTGTGCCCATCATATGCATCCATCTGTAGCAAGCAAATGCATCCAACTGTACCCATAATATGCAGCCAACTGTGCCCATCATATGCAGCCTCTGTGCCCAGCCAATGCAGCCAACTGTTCCCATAATATGCAGCCAACTGTTCCCATAATATGCAGCCAACTGTGCCCATAATATGCAGCCTCTGTGCCCAGCAAATACAGCTTCTGTGCTAATCATATGCAGCCAACTGTGCCCCATCAATTGCAGCCTCTGTGCCCATAAAATGCAGCCACTGTACCCCCCCCCGCCTGCTTGCCCACAGTGGGACGGGTAGCGCGGCAATGGCTCCTGTGTCCTCCGTGCACGTTTTCTTCCCTTTCTGCTAGGCGGCCACTGGGATCACCTCTGCCTTCAGCCAATCAGGTGACCGGTATTACATCTGCGCCTCCTGATTGGCTGACAGGCGGTTCTGTGTTAGCAAAGCAGATATTTATTTGTTTTGCTAGCACACCTGGGTGGACTGAGAGCGCAATGGTTTGCGCCTATTAGAGCCTATGGCTTCAATCAGGTTCATCAAAAACACCCCCTGCAGCTGTAATTCAGGCGCCTGGCATCCAAAAAGGGGCCAAACGCCTGAATAGGGGGTGGCTACAGCACCCATGGATAGATTCATGCAATACATGAATCTATCCATACTACACAGAGGGGGGTGGCTGGAGAGAGGGGGCGGCGCTCGTGCACCCTTAATGGACGCCACTCCACTTGCTACTCACAGAGTGAATTTTGGCTGGTTCATCAGGAACTAGCCAAAGTTCACATAGTGTAGGGCTAGGTTAAGACAACCCTGTCCATGGGGTGACAACACTGCTGTGATTTCACTGCAGAAAGAACAGCGTTGTCACCCATTCACAGGAAGTGGGAAAAAAATGGATCTACTGAACGGGTGAGCAGGAAATACAACTGTATTATGGGGGGTCCTAAGAAATGCAAATACTGCTGTGTTAATGTGACTGGAAGACTGTATCATATAAACTCACTGGACCCTTTGCGGAAGTTTAAACCGAACATCAGAATGTGGAAGAAAGGGGATTTAAGTGACTTTGAAATACCAACTGAGCATGGTTTAAACCCCACGGCCTACCTGAGTATTGCTGCTGACCATGTCCATCCCTCTATGACTAAAGTGTCCCCATCTTCTGATGGCTCCTTCCTGCAGGATAATGCCCCATGTCCCAAATCTCCAATCATCTCACCAACTGGACAATGAGGTCCCTGTTCTCCAATGAGCCTCCACACTCACCACATCTCAATCCAATGGAGCACCTTTGGGATGTGATAGGACGGAAGATTGGCATCATGGATGTGCAGCCAATAAATTTGCAGCAACTACGTGATGCCATCATGTCAAAAATCTCTGAACAATACCTCGTTGAATTTATGCCACAAAGAATGAAGGCAAAAGGGGGTCCAACCCGGTACCAGCAAGGTGTACCTAATTATGTGTTTAACAAGACTTGTGGCCACTCATTAAAATTAGAAGAAAAGAGCTTTAACCTTAAACTACGTAGAGGGTTCTTTACTGTAAGAGCGGCAAGGATGTGGAATTCCCTTCCACAGGCGGAGGTCTCAGCGGGGGGCATCAATCGTTTCAAGAAACTGTAGCACTGACCCCCAAAGGAGCGGCTGGTTTTGTTGGGCTTACCGTTACCTTCTTGACCTCCTGTGTGTCTAGGGCAGTGATGGCAAACCTTGGCACCCCAGATGTTTTGGAACTACATTTCCCATGATGCTCATCCACTTTGCATTGTAGTTGAGCATCATGGGAAATGTAGTTCCAAAACATCTGGGGTGCCAAGGTTCGCCATCACTGGTCTAGGGCGTTCCTGAGGTAGATGGCCCAAAGAACTGCAGAGACTGACATTGGATCCACTTTGAGTATATTTATTGGACAACAAGTAGACAGAAAAGTCTCTCAATGAAGGGTAGAAGGTTAGGTAGGAAATTCAGGTACTCTTGGAACTGTAAAAGATTGGAAGTCTCTCACTATAGAAATCCAAAGAACTGCCACGGCCCAGCAGCCGATAGAGTGTTTGAATAAAGCGAAGCCTCTGCCACAGACTTTGCGTATAGAAGACTTGAACAAAGTCTCTGCCACAGACTTGATGTAACTGAAGGATAAAAGGGCCACTTTTTATGCTCCCCATATTGCTTTTTAAACTATGTGATCACTATTTTTATTTATTTCATTTTTTTATGCCTTGTTGTCATAATCTTGTTGGTATTTTTTTGCAAATAAAAACGCCAACACTTATTTTTGGATCTACACCATTGGGAACTTGTCTTTTTTATGTTTTTTACATGACACTTGCTCCACGAATGCATTGACCATTCCGAGAAATATACATTCGGACCTCTTTGGTACCTGTGTTCGGGGGTGCTGGACATCCCAGACGATCGATACCGATGAAGGACCATATACATATAACCTGCTTTCCAAGTGGTTTTCGTTCCATGCGTGTAAGATCTGGTGTCACTGACATACAGGTCCACCAACTCTGGTAAGAGTGTTTAACCATATTTACCTGTTTGGATTTTACTATTCTTCGAAGTACAGTCGACTGTTGGCTTCCCCTGTGCAGGATTGATCTCCGAGTCTTGGTGGCCCATTATCCATCTAGATGGACTTCTAGTGGACTCTTTTTGATTTCATCACTGATTTACTTCACATTTTTTAACGCTACATTTTTTATTTTATTTTGTACCTGAAGGATGTAGATAAATTTAGAGTGCCATCATACGGTACCAGTATCTCGCAGCCGGTCCGGCAATACCGTATGGACTCTTTTTTTGATTTCATCACTGATTTACTTCACATTTTTTAGCGCTACATTTTTTCTTTTCTTTTGTAACTGAAGGATGTAGATAAATTTAGAGAGCCATCATACGGTACCAGTATCTCACAGCCGGTCTGGCGATACTGTGACATACAGGTCCACCAACTCTGGTAAGAGTGTTTAACCATATTTACCTGTTTGGATTTTACTATTCTTCGAAGTACAGTCGACTGTTGGCTTCCCCTGTGCAGGATTGATCTCCGAGTCTTGGTGGCCCATTATCCATCTAGATGTTCTTCTAGTGGACTCTTTTTGATTTCATCACTGATTTACTTTACATTTTTTGATGCTACTTTTTTTCTTTTGTAACTGAAGGATGTAGATAAATTTAGAGACCCATCATACGGTACCAGTATCTCGCATCCGGTCCGGCGATACCGTATGGACTCTTTTTGATTTCATCACTGATTTACTTCACATTTTTTAGCGCTACATTTTTTCTTTTCTTTTGTAACTGAAGGATGTAGATAAATTTAGAGAGCCATCATACGGTACCAGTATCTCGCAGCCAGTCCGGCGATACCGTATGAGTGTAGATTCACTTGGTGTCTTTCAACTGAGCCTCCAGGCTCTTTCTGAGGAGCCAGCCTTCAGCGTAGCCTTCTCCCGAAGAGTCCTCTCCTGGTTGCTTCTCCAGTTCCTGGGCCTCTCCACAGATGAGATGGCACCGGACCACCTTTGAATCCTCCTTCCAGTTACTTTGCCTCGGGCTAGCCATCCCCGAGACTTGGAATTGGATGGATCCGCACCCCAGGCCATGAGGGCCATGGGGGCTGGTCAGGAGGACCAGGACCAAACAGACAGAAAGATCTTCTGGACCGGAACCCAGAAGCACGTGATGTCAGTACCTTAAGTACCCTCTCCCACTGGGCTGGTTCCCGAGAAAGAATGGCACTCAATGCGCCTAGCTAAACTGCGTTCTCACGCTTGCCAGTAGTGACAGCGCCACCTGTGGCCAAGCAGAACCCAGTGCAATCCAGCTAGACTGGTACTGAAACCATAATTTGGTATAATTGACCCTAAAACCCAACTGTGGTTTTAGGAACTTTAAACAGAAAAAAAACACATAGTGCGTGCTCTTCAGGAGCCGGCGCTACAAAACTATTAGATAAGCACCTGAACAACCACAACATACAGGGATATACAAGGTAATATTGACATATAATCACACACATAGGTTGGACTTGATGGACTTGTGTCTTTTTACGACCCCCACCTACTATGCAACTATGTGGCTGGTGAGTGTATGTCATGTTTTATTTTACCTGTAGTTCCCTTTTAATGTAAAGTTGTACTGTAAAACATTAAGACACACTGATATTCTGCTTCTATGAGTCTTTAAAGTGGTTGTAAACCCTTACAACACACTTTGACCTACAGGTAAGCCTAGATTAAGTCTTACCTGTAGGTCCAAGAAATATCTCCTAAACCTACACGGTTTAGGAGATATTTTCCGAAAGACAGGCACCGCTGTCTATGGCGCATGCGCCGTTGACAGCGGCGAGCAGGCACACTGAGCGAGTGGCGGCTCCCGTGCGCATGTGCGGGAGTGACGTCATCGCGGCTTCGCCAAATGACAGTGGCGGAGCAGCGAGACCCCACTGAGAAGATGGATGCGCAGGACTACAGGGGACAGCGGTGACTTCGCTGGCTCCTGTGTCAGGTAAGTGACACATAATGGACTACTATGCGATGCGATGCGATGCGATGCGATGCATAGTAGTCCATTATGTTTTACCTTTGCAGGGAATCAAAGAGGAAGTAAACCCATCAGGGTTTACTTCCTCTTTAAGGACACGATTGACTGGCACTCTTACATAAGCTCCGTTGGCAGAGGCCACATTGGGAACTGTCAAGTTCAGCAGAAATTGGAATAACTCGGAGCAGAAATCCAGAGACTTCCAGCCAGGGAAGGAGACCAAATCACACACTGAGCTCCCCCCTCCCACCTTATCCCGGCTCCATCTGAATACACAGCGCGCTCGCCCACAAACAAATTGAAAACAGACTTCGGTGTAACCAGAACCTCGCAGTCTATAATCAGCTATTGTTCAGACCATCTTGGCCACAGGCTCCTAAAACTGAGATATATATTTCAAAATGAATCCTTTTTTTCTCTGCGCCATAAATTTCGAACAGCTGATATAAGGTGGAAGCTCTTATGTTGCCTTCATATTAGAGGGTCAGTCTAACAATGAAAATGCTGTTTCAATTACAAGTAAAGCTTTGGTGGGCTAAATCAGTAGGAACATGCCTCAACATGAATCCCATTACTTTTATTGTGTAAACTTTAGTCGGAAGCGGATATTTCAAAACCAATAAACTGCTCCACACATCATACGATATTATTGCTCTTCTGTATAAGTATGCGGTGTTCTGTATATTTATATAATTTCTTCCTTTATGATAATGGGATGGATATTCATGACTTTACCAAATCATGGTATCACTCAAAGTCCCTAGGGATGGAAACACACGGTTTTACCAGACCATGGCTTCCTGAAAGTCCCTACTTTCCAAAAATTCTTCACTTCATTGATACGATATTATGTGTCGTATATTTTATAATGTGTTCTCCAACTTACTCCTTGTAATCTCTCCAGTGAGCTTCTCCAGACCCAAGCAAACTCCAGGGATATGCTTTTGTAAATAGCCACATAACCCCGCCCCCCCCCACCCCCTTGTTGAAGCCTCAGCTGAGTCCTTGATGTCTTCTAGGTGGCACCTTCAGAAATCCCATCCCAGGGGTATCCTCCAGCAGGACCGGACCCAGGAACACTACTGCCTCTGCCTCAGTCCCCAGCCTATTTATGGGCTCTTCCATCACCTTCTGGGCACACCACCCCGGGGATTGGCCGAAGTCCCATAAATATTCAGGCTGCTTACTCTGTAGGATACTCCATTAACCATTAGTAGCAATTTGAGGACACTAAACTTTCTCCTTTGGAACTGTGATATATAATATTACAAAATATTATATTTTTTATTTTTTTATTTGATCCTGCAAAATCAATCTAACGCATGCTCGTAGCACCCTCCTAGATAGGTGCTAGGTTACGTACATTTGGTTCTAGGTCACTGTACCCAATGGAGCTGCATTTCATTGCTGAGCAAATTTAGCTCTGGCTCACCGTAAATCACTGTAATTGTTCTGATCTATTCTGTGCTTCATTGGCTGCAGAATTAACTGCTTCTCCCTATGTGTCAGGAAATATTCTGGAAGATAGTGGGCAGGGAGAGTCTAAACAGCAGCTGAGTATTTATGCGGCTTTTGCCAATCGCTGGGGAGAGGTTCCCAGATGGTGACTGGGAGTGTGTATAAATACTCAGTATTTTTTTCCCCCCTGTTGAGGTTATCACAGCCTGGGGGGGGGGGGGCTATATGCTGCCCTGGTAATTGAGCCATGTTTTCATGAATCAGGTGTGAAGAAGAATGCTTGGACAGCAGCAGAGGAAACCAAACGTATGTAAAGTGGAGTCATTTGTATTTATATTTCACTTACTTTATTAGACACCTCCAATACAACACAGTGCACAACAAACCTGCTACCAAACAGAGACCCACAAATAACAACATTCAGACAGGTGTATACAATAAATGGGGAATACCAGAATCATAAACGTAGCCAGGCCAGGGTCATCAACGGGAGATCAGCAGATGGGGGCAGGGAGCAAACAGGACAGGGAGAGGATGGATGGATCAGGCTGCAGGGCAAGGGTAAAGGTAACAGGGTTACAGGAGGGTCAGGTTCAGGTACAGGGCACAGGGTTAAGGTAACAGGTTCAGAAACAAGGCCAGGTTCAGAGATCATAGGTTCAGGTCAGGGCGCAAGGACGATGCCAAGGCAAGTGTAGAAAAAGAAAGGCCGCTCTCAAAGCACAGGTTCCAAATGATACACACCCTTGATTGATGCCAGCAGAGCCTGCACCTGAGCACCTGAGAACAAACAAATAAGCCTGGACGGCAGCACTCCGATACAACACCTTTATTGGGTTAAAATCCTGCCGTCCAGGCTTATTCGTTTGTCCTCTCAAGCAGGCTCAGGTGACGCCTGATCACAGGAGATAATGTCGGCTCCACACTGCCAGGAAACACCCGCTGGTGGATGCCAATACTGCAACCCCAGGATTAGATAGTGCCACTAGCAGGTGAAACCTCTCCTGATAGTTCCAGACTGCCAGGAGACACCCGCTGGTGGACATCAGTACTGTAAGCCAAATGTCCGACAGCACCACCAGCAGGTGGAACCTATCTTGACATGTCCTACATAAACATATTGCAAATCGTCTCAATACTGTGCGCTCCTGGAAGTAAGTAAATCAACACAATAAAATAAATTATAACTCAAGGCAGCTGCTGCTTAAAGTGATTGTAAAGCTTTTTTTTTAACATAACAAACATATCATACTTACCTCCACAGAGTGGGCCCAATCCTCAATTTCTGGGGTCCCCGCTGGCACTCGCGGCTCCTCCCCACATTAGACAACCCCCTAGGAGAAGTGCTCTCCCGGGGGGGGGGGGGGGTAGCTTGCGGGCATGCTCCCAAATCTAGAATTTGCGTCCATAGACACGAATGTGGGACTCGGCCCCCGCCCACCCAGCGCCCGCATCACTGGATTTGATTGACAGCAGCGGGAGCCAGTGGCTGCGCTGCCATCAATCTATCCAATCAAGTGCAGAGAACGCCGGAGAGATGCACAGCATGTCCTCGCCGTTGGAAATTCCAGGGCTCAGGTAAATAAAACAGGGGGGCTGGGGGGCCGGTGACTGACAGAAGTTTTTTCACCTTAATGCATAGGATGCATTAAGGTGAAAAAAACACAAGGGTTTACACACCCCTTAATCTCCATTGATTCAATTCATACACAGAGTGAAAAATACACAATCTCTAACGTCACTCCAGCAGCACTTAACCAAAAGTAATTGGATAGAGAAGCCACCACCTCCCAGTGTTACTTGAGCAGCAGTTTTTTTTTGCAGGCTGAAGCTACTCACAGACGCCAGGAAATGGAGAAATGGCAGGATCAACCAGTGGCATTCGGGAACTAGTTTGTTAATCCGTGATGTGATTGGAGTATAAAGCGGGTTTTGCCAATCAGAAATGAGAGGCAATGATTACCGGTGAGTGGGGGTGGCACGCAGAGAGTCACGTTTACCTCACTTTTGGTGATTTGAAGTTTACTACAAGCAACAATTTATGGACTGTCAATTGTCAATGAATGGGAATTGACTGTTTTTTATCCACCATGTGCACTTCTATCAGTGGGAGGTATTGGCTTCTCCGACAGAAAACGGAAAATCGGACCGTGTTGTTGGAAAATCCGACCGTATGTGGGCTCCATCTGACTTTTTCCATCGGATTTTCCGAGGCACAAAGTTTGAGAGCAGGATCTAAAATTTTTCGACAACGTGATCCGATCCTTTAAATTTCCGATCGTGTGTAGACAATTCCGACGGACAAAGTGGCACGCATGCTCAGAACAAACTAAAAGAAGAAAGCTATTAGCTACTGCCCGTCGTACGTTTTGTCACCTCGTTCCCGAACGATCGGATTTTCCGACAACTTTGTGCGACCGTGTGTATGCCAAGACAAGTTTGGCCCAAAATCCGTCTGAAAAAATCAGACGGGTTTTGTGGTCGGAAAAAATCAGATGGATTTTGTGGTCGGAATGTCCGACCGTGTGTATGGGGCATTAGTGTTGCTGGAGTGACATTAGGAATTCAGCCATGTGCCTGAGGTTCATCGAGGTCCCAGTTGGGCTGGCCGGAGGCCTACTTTGCTGAGAGTTCCTGAAGCCGAAATGAGGGGCTGTCACCTGAGGATGTAGTCTGGTACCATGGGGGCTATTCACAAAAGCATAGCCCTGGAGTTTGTTTGGGTCTAGAGAAGGTCACTGGAGAGATTACAAGGAGGAAGTTGGAGAAGAAGTGTCCAGCTGTCCTATGGTGGTGTGACTTTGTGTCTCTTTCACTGGAGAGTGCCCAGGGGATATCGGGCAAGGAGGCAACTGATGATCCTGTGGCCATGGGAGTAATGGATCTGGTCCTGGAAGTTAGTGGCTTTATTCAGTCCATTGGGAAGACAGCTCTACTCCAGATTCAGTGAGACATTTTTGTGTAACTGAGCAAGCTAAAGAAGAGTCCTCAAAATGTTCAGTTCTCCAGTTTTTGGTACCTCATGCCCTGTCACCCAATTAAAGTTCTACGTTCAAATAAAACCTAAAAAAAATACCCCTAGACCAGTGATGGCGAACCTTGGCACCCCCGATGTTTTGGGACTACATTTCCCATAATGGTCACGCACTCTACAGCATAGTTGAGCATCATGGGAAATGTAGTTCCAAAACATCTGGGGTGCCAAGGTTTGCCATCACTGCCCTAGACTGTTCCTCTGAGCCGTGAAATAATGGAGAAATTGCTATGCTTCTGGCTGTGTGTGTTCTAACTGGGGGAATAATATCAAAGTTAACCAGTGGCTTTGTTGGGGTACAATTGCTAGACTTGATCAGAATATTGATGTAATCATTTGTCAGCCATAGAGCCACCATAAGACAATGAACCAACCACATGGGATTCATCCACTTACCACATCCTCTGTCCCATTCTTGCAAGTCTTCCATTTGTGAGTGTCATTGCTGACCTGGACCTTGTATGATGTCACCCAGTCATCCCTGGAAAGGAAACCATATAGCACATATGAGACAATGTCATTTTAAAATAAATTTCACATGACTGCTGGATTCATCCCTTAAACTACCCCCCTCCCCCCAGTGAACCCCTATTAATACATGATCATGATTCATAAATTTGCAATGGCCTCAGTAGTACTTTATTTAAACTCATTGGAACATTTAACAAATAATACATAACTAAAACAAAATACTCAATAAACAACATGACAACTGTTGTATTCTAATGGCGCGTACACGCGGTCGGATTTTCCAATGGGAAATGTTGGATTGAGCTTATTGGCTGAAAGCACCATGTGGGCGGCACAGTGGTGTAGTGGTTAGCACTCTCACCTAGCAGCAAGAAGGGTCACTGGTTCGAATCCCGACCATGACACTACCTGCCTGGAGTTTGCATTTTCTCCCTGTGCTTGCGTGGGTTTCCTCCAGGCACTCCAGTTTTCCTCCCAATCCAAAGACATGCAGGTAGGTTAATTGGCATCTGTCCAAAATTGTCCCTAATATATGAATGAGGACCTTGGATTGTGGGCTCCTTGAGGGTAGGGCCCGATGTGAGTGTGCAATGTACAGGGACAGGGACAAATGTAGATACTCACTCAGGTTGGACTGGTGTCTTTATTCAACCTTACTAACTATGACTACGCTCCATCAAACATTTGCTGTCGGACGTTCCGCCAACAAATGTTGGCTAGCAGGTTTTCAAATTTTCCGCCAACAAAACTTTGTTGTCAGAAAGTCCGATCGTGTGCACCAAAGTCAGTCGCACAAAAGTTCATGCATGCTCGGAATCAAGCAGAAGGAGCCACACTGGCTATTGATCTTCTTTTTTCTCGGCTCGTCGTACGTCTTGCACGTCACCACGTTCCCACATTGGTAATTGTTGGCCAACATTTGTGTGACTGTGTGAATGCAAGACAAGTTGGAGCCAACAACCTTCGAACAAAAATCCACGGTTTTGTTGTCGGAAAGCCAGATCGTATGTACGGGGCATAAGAAGGGGTCTTTTTTTATCCACTAGCAGAAAGGATTGACTATGGCCCAACCCTAACCCTCACTGAAACCCACCATCTTGAAGATAGCTCCAAAATAACAATTTTCTGCCTTTACAGGTGTAGCACCCTGATGCTTAGGCAGGGCTGCTCTTAAATTTATTTACCAGGTGATTGCCTTGGCCAATTGCTAGGGGATCAACTGATTTTGCCCTAATTCTGAAATTGCTGCACTTGTCTCTTCTGTCGATTTTATATAGCGCCAACAGTTTATGCAGCGCTTTACAATGTAGAGGGGGGACAGCACAATTACAGTACAGTCCAATACAGAAGGGACAGGAGGGCCCTGCTTGAGGAGCTTACATTCTAAAGGGAAGGGGTGGTGGTACAAAAGGTAATAGATGTGGGGAATGATTTGATGGGGGTGACTCGGGGACAGTTGTTAGGTGGGTGTGGGATAGGCTTCCCTGAATAAGTGAGTTTTCAGGGATCTCCTTAAGGTGGACAGGGTAGGGGCTGATCGGACAGACTGGGGCAGGGAGTTCCAGAGGATGGGAGAGGCTCTGGAGAAGTCCTGAAGGTGAGCATGAGAGGAGGTAACAAGGGAGCTAGAGAGCAGGAGGTCCTGGGAGGAGCGGGGGGGGGGGCGGTTTGAGCGATATCTGCAGATGAGGTTGGTGATGTAGATGGGGGGGCGATGTTGTGAATGGTCTTGTATGTTGTGGTTAGCATTTTGAATTTTATACGGTGGGGTCGGGGAAGCCAGTGAAGGGATTGGCAGAGAGGGGCGGCAGTCACGGATTGGTTAGTGATGTGTATTAGTCTAGCAGCCGCATTCATAATAGACTGAAGGGGGGAGGAGCCTGTGTAAGGGTCGGCCATTAAGGAGAGAGTTGCAGTAGTCAAGGTGGGAAATAATCGCGGAGTGAACGAGTTGCTTTGTGGTGTCATTAGTCAGGAAGGTGGAATTCTGGAGATGTTGCGGAGGTGAAGGCGGCAGGATTTAGCCAGTGATTGGATATGGAGGCTGAAGGAGAGGTCAGAGTCAAGGATTACACCCAGGACCCTGGCATGTGGAGGGACCAATGGTTGTGTTGTTGATATTAATGGTGACATCACAGAGGGGGGACCGGGAAGGAGGAAATATAACAAGCTCACTGCTGAAAGTCTTCAGCGTTAAAAGACAAGAGCCCACCCCCACCCAGAAAATATCAGTTCCACTTTAAAAAACACCTTTCGAACCAAGTAGCAACTTGTGCACACAAGTGTGAATGGGCCCTGGGGCAGATGGTCACATTAGACTATGGACCTGTCCCCAGAATGGTCCTGTAGGTACTTTAAATATTATTATTATTATTCAGGATTTATATAGCGCCAACAGTTTGCGCAGTGCTTTACAATATGAGGGCAGACAGTACACTTACAATACAAATCAATACAGGAGGGATCAGAGGGCCCTGCTCGTTAGAGCTTACAATCTAGGATGCCACGTACACACGATCGCACATTCCGACAACAAAATCCATGGGATTTTTTCCAACGGATGTTGACTCAAACTTGTCTTGCATACACACGGCCGCACAAAGTTGTCCGAACGCCAAGAACGCAATGACGTAAAACACGTACGACGAGCCGAGAAAAATGAAGTTCAATAGCCAGTGCGGCTCTTCTGCTTGATTCCGAGCATGCGTACACACGATCGGAATTTCCGTAAACGGTTTTCGTTGTCGGAAAATTTGAGAACCAGACCTCAAATTTTGTGCGACGGAAATTCCGATGGAAACTGTCCGACGGAGCCTACACGCGGTCGGAATTTCCGACAACAGGTTCCGATCGCACATTTTCGGTCGGAAAGTCCGACCGTGTGTACGCGGCATTAGGGTTTCAGTGTGTCAGAGCTGTGTGGTATACTCACGTCCATATTGAGTTCTTGCCCTGTGTGATGACTGCAGTAAAATTGGTTAGTCTCCTGGCATCTATTTCCAACCACTGGTTCTTGTTCGTTTCACCGGCGCACCAGCCACCATCGTAGAAGTCATCGTCATAGATCCCGGACTGAGAAGAAGAGAAATACAAAGCGTAAGAAAGGTGTTCTTCCTAACTGGGGAATTCTTGCATATAAGGAGAGGGGTACACATAAAACATTCCAGGGTGGCTCCATATTTTTACAGAAGAGTCCACACATCTCTAATGCTCCTCTCCTGAAATACTGTGCACTACCGGAGGACTCTGCTCCTTCCTCTATCTAACTCTCCTCTCCTGAAATACTCTGCTGGAAGACTGGACACTTTCCATTTTCCATGTGTTACTTTTAATGTGCTTCTGAAAAGCACAAACATTCCCAGAACTAAAATCAGCCGAGTGTAAGTCCATATTTCAGCTAAGTTGAAAATTTGCTGAAAGTCCTTATAAAAATGAAAACAGCCGCCCTCACATTTTCCTTGAAAGTAGATTTAATGGTCTATTTGCAGAAAGTTTCCAGCTATGGGGCAGTCAGAACAGTGATGGAAACCTTCTTCTGAGATCGGTGCTCGATGTTACATGAAATGACTAATACTGGCGCTGAGTGTTACATTTCCAAAATTCTGCACCATATAACTATTTTAAAGGGGGATAGTTAGTGAAGCTGAAATGTAATCTTCTTATATTTTGACTTCCTGGTTCCTTGCCCCCCCCCCTTCATGTCAACATGATGATGACATTTTAGATATCAAAGTCCCCTCCCAGACTATGGACATTAAACAATTGACATATTCTTAACAGCCAGTAAAAGAGCTTTAAAATGAGCCATCACTGACCTCTCAAACTGCTTGTACTGTGAAGTTATTCATTCTCAAATGTCCTTAAGCCCCCATTATCACCAAAGCAATTTGTTGCATTTTCCCCCAAACAATATAACACTCAACATGAAGATTCCCAGTTTAATCAATAGTGCCAATTCACAACTGAGCATCTTACTGCCCCTTCTCGCACTACACAGTATATGATTTTATTTTAGGACAGAATCAAGCATTTTTGACCCCATAGATAATAGGATCAACACATGTGACACAAGCAATTTAGCAAATTTTTAACATGTTTTTGAACATAACATGTGGTCTCCTGCTCCTAGAAGAACTTTACGACTCCACTGATGTCCATTACAAAAACCTCTACAACCCCAGTGATGCCCATTACAAAAACCTCTACGACACCAGTGATGTCCATTACAAAAACCTTTATGACCCCAGTGATGTCCATTATAAGAACTTCTACAACCCAAGTGATGCCCAATATAAGAACCTCTGTAACCCCCCATGATGTCCATTACTAAAGCCTCTACGACCCCAGTAATGTCCATTACAAGAACCTCTACAGCCTGAGTGATGCCCATATTAAGAATCGCTGTAACCTCAGTTACAAGAACCTCTACAACCCCAGTGATGTCCATTTCAAAAACCTCTATGACCTCAGTAATGTCCATTACAAGAACCTCTACAATCCAAGTGATGCCCTTTACAAAAACCTATACAACCCCCGTGATATCCATTACAAAAACCTCTACAACCCCAGTGATGTCCATTATAAGAATCTCTACAACCCCAGTGATGTCCATTACAAAAACCTCTATGACCCCAGTGATGTCTATTACAAGACCCTCTACAGCCCGAGTGATGGCCATTATAGTATAAGAACCTCTGTAACCCCAGTGATGTCAATTACAAGAACCCCTACAACCCGAGTGATGCTCATTACAAAAAGCTCTATGACTCCAGTGATGTCCATTACAAAAACCTTTACAACCCAAGTGATGCCCATTACAAAAACCTCTATGACCCCTGTGGTGTCCATTACGAAAATCTCTACAACCCCAGAGATGTCCATTACAAGAACCTCTACAACCCAAGTGATGTCCATTAAGCCCCATACACACGATCAGTTTTTCTGCTGAGTTTTTCCTTCCGATTTACCAAAACCATATAATATGAGGTCAAACCTTAGGAGTTTCAATGTGTATGCAATCAGGCAGGCCCTTGCACTACATGGTTTTGGTAAACCTGAAGGAAAAACTCAGCAGAAAAACTGATAGTGTGTATGGGGCTTTATAAGAACCTCTGTAACCCCTGTGATGTCCATTACTAAAACCTCCACGACCCCAGTGATGTCCATTACAAAAACCTCTATGACTCCAATAATGTCCATTACAAGAACCTCTAAGACTCCAGTGATGTCCATTACAAGAACCTCTACAGCCCAAGTGATGCCCATTACTAAAACCTCTATGACCCCTGTGGTGTCCATTACAAAAACCTCTATTACCCCAGTGATGTCAATTGCAAGAATCTCTACAACCCGAGTGATGCCCATTATAAGAATCTCTGTAAACCCTGTGATGTCCATTACTAAAACCTCCACAACCCAAGTGATGTCCATTACAAGAACCTCTACAGCCAAAGTGATGTCCATTGCTAAAACCTCTATGACCCCTGTGGTGTCCATTAAAAAAACCTCTATGACCCCAGTGTTGTCCATTACAAGAACCTCGAAAACCTAAGTGATGCCCATTATAAGAACCTCTATAACTCCTCTGATGTCCATTACTAAAGCCTCCACGACCCCAGTGATGTCCATTACAAGAACCTCTATGATCCCAGTGATGTCCATTACAAGAACCTCTACAACCCAAGTGATGCCCAATATAAGAACCTCTATGACCCGTGTGGTGTCCATTACAAAAACCTTTATGGCCCCAGTGATGTCCATTACAAGAACCTCTACAACCTGAGTGATGCCCATATTAAGAATCTATATAACCTCATTTACAAGAACCTCTACAACCCAAGTGATGCCTATTATAAAAACCTCTACAACCTCTGTGATGTCCGTTACAAAAACCTCTACAACTCCAGTGATGTCCATTAAAAGAAACCTCTATGACCCCAGTGATGTCCATTACAAGAACCTCTACAACCCGAGTGATGCCCATTATGAGAACCTCTGTAACCTTAATTATGTTCATTACAAGAACCCCTACAACCCGAGTGATGCTCATTACAAAAAGGTCTATGACCCTAGTGATGTCCATTACAAAAACCTCTATGACTCCTGTGGTTTCCATTACAAAAACATCTACAACCCCAGTGATGTCCATTACAAGAACCTCTACAACCCAAGAGATGCCCATTATAAGAACCTCTGTAACCCCTGTGATGTCCATTACTAAAACCTCCAAGACCCCAGGTGATGTCCATTATACAGTAAGAACCTCTACAACCCAAGTGATGCCCATTACTAAAACCTCTATGACCCCTGTGGTGTCCATTACAAGAACCTATGTGACCCCAGTGATGTCCACTAGAAGAACCTCTACAACCCAAGTGATGCCTATTACAAAAACCTCCACAACCACTGTCATGTCTGTTACAAAAACCTCTACAACCCCAGTGATGTCCATTACAAAAAAGACTATGACCCATGTGATGTCTGTAGCGCTGACATCCTTTTCTATTGATGTGGTTATGCATACTGTAATATAAGGTTAATGGGCATTACTATGGTTCTGTATCCAGAGCCATCTAGTGACCAAATATGGGTAATGCACTTGTATATTGTTAACTCTGAACAACCCAAAAGACTTATACAGGAAGTGACTGTTGTTTTGATTCAGAAGGTTGACCTTGTTACCCAGGAGTCTGTGTGACCTACCCATGAACACTCTCTTACGCAGTGCATGCTGGGTAGGGGATAAAAGGGACCCGAGCGGCCATTTTAGCTCTCTTGGGATTGCGTTGCCGGCCTCTGCGAATCTGTGAGGAGGCTCCCTGGAGACAGTGGCCCACAGCCATTGCGGAGTGCAACTCCGTTTGTTTGTGGAGTGACCTGATGGTGCCTGAGAGACGGTTACCGGATTGAGAAGGTCCAGCGACACTCATCGGAGCAGTGGAGGACCGGATACATCCAACGGAGCGGTACAGAGGGACTGGCCCAGCTGACAGAGAAGCAAGCTGCAGTCACCGGACCCAAGTTACCACACGGAGCTCCGATCCAGTTGGTGAGCAGGTTACGGCCCAACGTTTGTTAACTTTTACAAGCAGTTAGACTCACATACAGGCCTCACTGGAATTTGTAGTTCCACGGAGGAGGAGCAGAGCAACTGACACTGAGTAGGCTTGAGGCCTATCTACTCTGGCGCCTCAAGCATTGTAAATTAGTTATTGGAGCCACACCAGGAGCACCTCAACCTAACTTTTCATAGACTGTGGATTACAAAATCACAAAGGAGTTATTTTAGCTAGCGAAGAAAGAAGATCACGGACTAAGTACTTTAAGTGAGATCTCATTCATAGCTTTTAAAGTGAGGGGAGCTCCCAGGTATTAATCAATTACAAGAACCTCTACGGCCTGAGTGATGCTCATTATAATGTAGCGGCGGCTCCTGAAGAGCACGCGCTATGCGTTTTTCAAAGTTAAAGTTTGCCTGAACTGCAGTTTGGTTTGGGTACAATTGTCTAAATTTAGACTTCAGCATCAGTCTGACTGAACTGTGAGATGTTCAGCCTGGCCACAGGGGGCACTGTTTCTTCTGGCAGGCATGGAACTATGGTCTGGTTAGGTGCTTAATTTACTATCTCTCGGAACCCGCACAGTGGGAGTGGCGCTCTCGCTGTGCTTTCTGGGAAAGGGTATTTAAGGTGCAGACGTCACGTGGTTCGGGGTTCCGGTCCAGAATGATGTACTGACTTCATGGTCCTGGTCCTCCTGACCAGCCCCCAGGAAGGCTATGGCCTGGGGTGCGGATCCACCCGATCTTGATGTCTCGGGGCTAGCTAGCCCGAGGCAAGGAAACTAAAGGAGGATTCTGAGGTGGTTGGGTGCCGTCTCCAGTTTGGGAGAGACCCAGTGACTTCAAGCATTCCAGGGGAGGACTCTTCAGAAGAAGACCACATACGGGTTGGTTTCTTAGTAAGAGCTTGGAAGGGCTGAAGTAGCCAAGAGAATCCGTTCTCGTGGATATCGCCAAGCTGGCTGAAAGATCCAGGTATCCTACAAGTGTTCTTCAAGTTTAGTTTCCCTACGTGTTCTACAACAACGTCTGTGGCAGAGACATTATCTTGTACGTTTTACAATAACATCTGTGGCAGAGACTTGTTCCTGAGTAAGCACCTTCTTGGCTGCTAGGCCTTGTGAGAGAAGGACTGTCCAACTTGAGTGAACATCCAGTTGTGAATGGCTATTCTCTGGATGCAGTCAAAGTAAGCAAGTTCTTCAACATTTTGACTTTGACACTAAGAGAACCTGAACTTCCTTTCCAACCCTCTGATCCCAATTTAAGAGACTGTTCATTGTCTACGTTTTGCAAATAAAATCCATTCAAGTGGATCTGTTGTCTCTCGAGTTACTGGGCCATTACCACGGGACACCCCTAGATGTGAAGTGAGGAGGAAGAAGGTAACGGTAAGCCCAAATCTAACCAGCAGCTCCTTCGGGGGTAGTGCTATAATAAGAACCTCTACAACCCCAGTGATCCTCATTACAAGAATTATGGCATGCAACAGAGGGCCTGAGAGGAAATAGCTGAGCAGACTTGGCTGAAGAGCTCCGATGGCACAAGACTGGCCTTGGAGTTATTGCTTTGACCCAAGTCCAGTCCAGGAACAGAAGGAAGAGGATTTCTTGGACCAAAAATTGGTTGCTTTATTACTGGTGACCAATTCTGTCATATGCCTTTGCTGCGGGAGCTCCAAGGGAATAATCCGGATGATTTTCGGAATTATCTCCAGATGGCGGACCCCTGCTTTCACCAACTCTTGACATTGGTGACCCGCTATAATAAGAAGCAGGAAACATGCATGAGGCTTTTATATTATTTTTTGGTTGAATAATAATGATTTGATTTGGTATATTTTCTATATTTTTGGATGCATAGAATGCACTTTTTGGTTCAGTTCTATTGGCAGATAGCATGTCTGATTTTAATTCTTTCCTTTTTTTAATGCACAATAAAAAAAATTGTGTAGAATAATACTTGGCTGTGTGTTTTACTTCAAATGACAGTTGGGGAGTCGGCAGTTACATTTAAAAAAAATACAATGTAAAATTAACAAGGGACACCAACATAGTTGTATCTTTGATCTTAAAAAAATAAAAATAACAAGCATAATAATATTATTCTTGATATCACTAGAAAATAAAAGCTTTTTAAAATCCGTTTGCAATAACTCCATCAGTATCACCAGCAAAGCAGCTTCATTGTTATCCCATTATAGAAGAAGAGAATTGTGCGCTGCATTTCCACATTTCATAATTTGCCACGTCACGAATGTTAATTCTCTGTTACGAACGCTAGTTTACAAGACCGACCGCTTCCGGATAGTCCTTGTTTCCGAGCATGCGTGTTTGCACTTTGGACTTTTGTCCGACGGACTTGTGTACACACGCTCGAAAAATCCGCCAACAGACATTTATAAGCCTGCCATCCAACATTTGTCCGCGGAAAACCCGACAACAATTGTCCGATGGAGCGCACAAACGGTCGGATTTTCCGCCAACAGCCTGTTATCGGAGGGAGGGGGTGACTGTAGTACAGATGTATGGGGCCCAGGCCAGACTTCAATGTTCTCTCCCCATACTACCCCCCTGTATGCTCTCCCCCCCAGTGTTCCACTGTGTGTCCCCCCCAGTGTTCCCCTATGTGTCCCCCCCTCAGTGTCCCCCTGTGTGTCCCCCCGTGTGTCCCCCAGTGTTCCCCTGTGTGTTGCCCCCCCCAGTGTCCCCCTGTGTGCCCACCGTGTCCCCCTGCGTGCTTCCCCCCCAGTGTTCCCCTGTGTGCTTCCCCTCCCCAGTGTTCCCCTGTGTGCTCTCCCCCCAGTGCCCCCCCCAGTGTCCCCCTGTGTGCTCCCCCCCAGTATCCCCCTGTGTGCTTCCCCCCCCACAGTGTCCCCCTGTGTGCTCCCCCACAGTGTTACCCTGTGTGCTCCCCCCAGTGTTCCCCTGTGTGCTCCCCCCTAGTGTTCCCTTGTGTGCTCCCCCCAGTGTTTCCCTGTGTGCTCCCCCCGTGTTCCCCTGTGTGCCCCCCCCCAGTGTTTCCCTGTGTTTTCCCCCCCAGTGTTTCCCTGTGTGTTCCCCCCCCAGTGTTCTCCTCTGTGCTCTCCCCCCAGTGTTCCCCTGTGTGTCCCTCCCCCCAGTGTTCCCCTGTGTGCTCCCCCCCAGTGTTCCCCTATGTGTCCCCCCCAGTGTTCCCCCCAGTGTTCCCCTGTGTGTTCCCCCCCAGTGTTCCCCTGTGTGTCCCCCCCCCAGTGTTCCCCTGTGTGTTCCCCCGCCCAGTGTTCCCCTGAGTGTCCCCCGCCCAATGTTCCCCTGTGTGTCCCACCCCCCAGTGTTCCCCTGTGTGTTTCCCCCCCCCAGTGTTCTCCTCTGTGCTCTCCCCCCAGTGTTCCCCTGTGTGTCCCCCCCCCCGTGTTCTCCTCTGTGCTCTCCCCCCAATGTTCCCCTGTGTGTTCCCCCCCCATGGTGTCCCACTGTGTTCCCCCCCCACGGTGTCCCCCTGTGTGCTCTTCCCCCTCCCACAGTGTTCCCCTGTGTGCTCCCCCCCAGTGTTCCCCTGTGTGCTCCCCCCCAGTGTTCCCCTGTGTGCTCCCCCCCAGTGTTCCCCTGTGTGTCCCCCCGAGTGTTCCCCTGTGTGCTCCCCCCCAGTGTCCCCCTGTGTGCTCTCCCCCCAGTGTCCCCCTGTGTGCTCTCCCCCCAGTGTCCCCCTGTGTGCTCTCCCCCCAGTGTCCCCCTGTGTGCTCTCCCCACCCACAGTGTCCCCCCCGTGTGCTCTCCCCGCCCCCAGTGTTTCCCTGTGTGTTCTCCCGCCAGTGCCCCCCTCCAGTGTTCCCCTGTGTGCTCTCCACCCCCACAGTGTCCCCTGTGTGCTTCTCCCTTCCCCAGTGTCCCCCTGTGCCCTCTCCCCCTCCCAGGGTCTCCCTGTGTGCTCTCCCCAGTGTCCCCCTGTGTGCTTCCCCCCTCCCCAGTGTCCCCCTGTGTGCGCCCCCTCCAGTGTCCCCCTGTGTGCTCTCCAACCTCACAGTGTCCCATGTGTGCTTCCTCCCTCCCCAGTGTCCCCCTGTGTGCTCTCCCCCCACAGTGTCCCCCTGTGTGCTCCCCCCCAAAGGTGTGGCTTGGGACGCAGGGGGCCCCATGATCTTCTATTGCCCGGGGGCCCCATCAGTTGTCAGTCCGCCCCTGGTGGGTGTCATGGTTGTCACGCAGATCAGACTTCAAACATGTCTGTCTTTCTTCATCTCTAGTAGAGAGTGGATTGATCGCATTAATAGTTTCAGAATACAGGTAAATCTTTCTTTGCTTTCCTTTTAGTTCACAGAAAGTGACAAGGACACTGCATTTTTGGCATAATTGACAAATATATTATATACTTGCTTTTTATAAATGTTCTTATCATTCAAAGGAAAACGAATGCAGCCCCACATGTGAGGACTGGTAAGCTACAATACATTATATTTTGTGTAAAGATATTCTTTAGTAGTAGATGGTGGCACCATGCTCAGGCAGCCAAATCTAACCCATTCAGGCTTTTTATGCATGGCGCCACCATCCATTTGTTCCCAATCTAGCTCACTCTGGCTATTTGTGCATGGTGCCACCATCCATGTGTGCCCAGTCTTGACAACTCTGACTCTATGTGCATGGTGCCACCATCCATGTGTGCCTACTCTAGCCCACCGTGACTCTTTGTGCATGGCGCCACCATCCATGTGTGCCCAATCTAGCCAACTCTGGCTGTCTGTGCCTGGTGTCACTATCCAAGTCTCCCCCAATCTAGCCCACTCTGGCTGCCTGAGCATGGCGCCACTATCCATGTGTGCCCAATCTAGCCCACCATCGCTCTCTGTGCATGGTGCCACCATCCATGTGTGATCAGTCTAGCCCAATCTGGCTGCCTGTCCATGTGTGCCAAACCTAGCCCACTCAGACTCTCTGTGCATAGTGCCACCATCCATGTGAGCCCAAACAGATTTTTGCCCACCCAGCCATCTCACCTGAATATTAAGGCGTCCACGGTGGGCCCCCAGGCCATAGCGTTTGATGCTGGACGCACGCAGTTGGTAGTCTGAGACCCTCAAAGACTCTAATCCCAACGGGGGACACGCTGCAAGGTAAAAGCATAAGCCATTCATTACTAAAAACAGTGACAAGTCCAACATTAAACCCCACAAGAGTAAGTGTGACTACAGAGGGTGAAAACAAATCACGATGTCAGAGGATTCAAAAATGCAGGTAATGCAGCAGAAGGGGTGAGTCTACTTTACAGGTACAAAGTATCTGTGGTAGTGTTGGGACAGTAAGGCAAGGCAAATCCAGGCCACGTATCACCAGTGGCTGAAACTTCAGGTTTACCAGGGAATAACCTTTAAAGGGTCAGTTACTATTTTAGTCACTTCAACTGTCTTCTTACTGGAGACCCCACCAGTGAGAGTCCCAGCTCTGCTTCTGCACATGGCATTGTTAGGTGTTCCCACCTATCTTTATGTGTTCTAGCTCCTTCTTTCACCATCTCCACAATATAAATCCAGCAAGGATGGTGGGAACCCCCCATAAAGGGGCACAGTGGGTGTGCAGACCCGGGAACTCAGTGCTTGAATGGTGGGATCCCTTCACAATGGACACATCAGGTATGAAGACCCAGGAACTCAGTGCTGGGATGGTGGGATCACCTCAAAATGGACACAGCAGGTATGAAGACCCCGAAACGCAGAGCAGGGATGGTGGGAACCCCTTGGAATGGGCACACTAGGTGTACAAACCCAGGAACTCAGCTCAGGGGTGGTGAGAGCTTCTCATAATGGACATACGTAGCAGGTCTGCAGACCAAGGAATTCAGCACAGGGATGGTGGGAACCCTTCACAATGGCCACAGCAGGTGTGTAGATCCGGGAATAAGTAGACCTTCGTAGAGCTAACTGTAGCAGAAAATAAAGGCAGCATAGGTCATTCTAATAGAAAATGTGTGTACAGGTAGCCGCGCTTAGGAAAAAGGGGAACAAACGTTAAGGTTGCTGCCGCCCTTCAGTTCCTCAGACTTTATTAGAAGTCTGTGGCTTGTATTATTTAGAATATTGGTATGAGCCAGGGGCGTAACTATCGGGGGTGCAGCAGTCGCGACCGCAACTGGGCCCTGTGATGCAGGGGGCCCCTGCAGCCCCCTCTACATATGGCCAGCAGCAGCATAGGCAGCTAGCACACACTATTACATACCCCCTCCATATACCCCTGGGGACAGGGGCCCCTTCTCACCTGGGGGCAGTAACTTCATCTGCCCTGGAGAAAAGGACCTCATCTGTTCTGGGGACGGGGACCCAATCTTCCCTAGGGACAGTCCCCCAATGGGGCACCTAAAAATGTAAAAAAAAAAAAAAAAAACTACTGATACCAGTGGTGGAACTACAGGGCTCACAAAGGTCATACCTGTGACCACGCCCTGGAGTTCCATCGATGGACTCAGAGGGAAGGACCCTGGCTGGGGTTCAGGGGGGCCCTTCATGGTTTCTTGCATCGGGGCCCTGAAGGTTCTAGTTATGACACTGGTATGGGCTATTGGCGCTACCTCTGTTGGATTAATTTAAGGTCATTCTAAATTAGGGGGTAAGTTCCTCAGGGGTGGGTATTGACATGAATAATTCTGTGCTGCAAACTATGTAAATATAAAATTCATAAATACAGGCAATAGAGTGAATGTGGCCAGTAATGCTCTGATTATTGCACTTCAAATATATGTCTGATCACATAATCACAAGTAATAGAACTTGCTTTCTCTATTGGGAATCCTCAGCACACTGTGACCCTTCTTAGCAGTTCTCCGTAATTCTGTGACTTGGCTTTGGCCACAGTTTATAAGATAAGCAGAAAATGATGGGTACAATCTGAGAATGATATTATATTTAAGGAATGCTGGATGGCCACTTTCCAAAAATTCTGAAACCTGCTGGGAACACAAGAGGATTTCTCAATACCCCATTTACGCCAAGGAGACGCTGGATGATTCTGGATTGAATCAATGGACCTGTGTTTATTTACTAAGCACAACCCAGATCACTCTTATCTTGTGTCTATTTGTGGCCTGGTCATTCTCTTTTCCCAAAGCATGCTCGAGCTCAAGAACTTCTCAACGATTACCGCTGGTACATGATGTACACAACCAGCAGGTCAATGCTGAAGTCCTTTGAACCTTGAGCAGAACCATGACAATTCTTTAACGCTGGTCATACAAATTACAGTCTGAATGTACAATATCTTACAAAAAGAAGCATAACTTAAAGTCCTACCTAAACTATCCATACAATTCAATAGCTAATCAAGTAGGCCCATAGTTGTTGGCTAATCTGAAGGACATTGTACAATCAGACTGTAATGTAGGTGGCCGACCTTAGTTAGGTTGACCAGGTACAGACAGACGTCTCCTCTAGAAAAAAAGCTTAAAGGGGGCCTATGAGGCCTTCCTGACACAAGGATGACACAAGGATGAGTAGGCCTATGAGGCCTTCCTGACACAAGGATGACACAAGGATGAGTAGGCCTATGAGGCCTTCCTGACACAAGGATGACACAAGGATGAGTAGGCCTATGAGGACTTCCTGATACAGGGATGAGATTTTGTAACAAGAAGAGGGTGGGTCCACAATTTTTGATGCATGTTAAATTGGAAGGATCCTCTAGTGACTGCCACGAGGGTAGACATCTTCCAGCTAGCCAGTGTTATCTCCAAACCCTACAAAACTCTAGTCTCCCCTAGACAGAAAGCTTAATGGGGGCATAGGAAGCCTTCCTGACAGAAGGATAAAATTATGTAACTAGAAGAGGGTGGTTCCACAATTTTCAATAATTGTTCCAATTGAGGGATTAGTTACTGATCGCCAGTAGCGTAGACATCTTCCAACTAGCCAACACCATCTCCAAACCCTTGTCTACCCTAGAAAGAAAGCTTAAAGGGGACCTATGAAGCATTCCTGACACAAGGATGAGATTATGTAACTAGAAGAGGGTGGTTCCACTATTTTCGATGTGTGTTCTATTTGAGGGACCCTCTACTGACCGTGACCAAACTCTACAAAACTCTAGTCTTCCGAGAAATAAAGCTTAAAGGGGGCCTATGAAACCTTCCTGACATAAGGATGAGGTTATGTAACTAGAAGAGATTGATTCCACAATTTTCGATGCCTGTTTCATTTGAGGGGTCCTCTACTGACTTCCACGAGGATAGACACCTTCCAACTAGTAAACACTATCTCCAAACCCTACAAAGCCCTATTCTTCTCTAGAAAGAAAGCTTAAAGGGGACATTCAACATCATCTATTTTCCACATTTAATACTGTTTTACTGTCAAAACACTGGGGTAGAGATGTTAATTCACAGATTCAGTCGTGTAGGATTAACATCTATGAAGCCTTCCTGACACTAAGGATAGGAATATCTAACTAGAAGAGGATGGTTCCACTTTTTGTAAATCTCACACCCTCTTCTCAGAGAATCGAAATGTTGCAAGGGCTACTCAGATGTTGGACCCAATGATGGAACTACCAGGGTCACAAAGGCCATATCTGAGACCAGGGCCTGGCATTCCACCACCGCGGGGGGGGCCCAAGACAACAGGAAGGGGGCCGCTGCAGAACATGTGAAAGAAGACCGCTGCAGGAGTAAAGGGCCCTGGGCTTGGAGGAAAGGGCAGAGAAACCGATGGAAAACACCCTGACAGTCAAGGAAACTTAATGGTTTCTTGCATTGAGGCCATGATGGTTCTAGTTATGCCTCTTGCCCATTCCCACTTCAAAGCCCATTGCAGACCTGTACTGTCTGCTCTCCATTGTATGGATGGCTGGTTTTAAACCCTACTATGCCACTCCCTCGTTCACCACGCACTGACCACCCATATCGGGAGCCACTCATTGAGCAAGGCCTCACATTTCCTCATGGTTACAAGCTATGGCTCGGGGGATCTGACCGTGTACTCGGGGCCCGTGAGATCCAGGGCCTTTAGTCACCTGACACCTGTTTCATTTGTTGTATATTCTAATCACCACCAGGAGGGTAGACCTCTTTTCACTGGCCACAACTATTAGCCATTATCCTCTATTATCTCCAAGCATGACCATGTTTACACCATGTACCTTGGTCCTAGGACCCTGATAAAACTTCCAATCCAGCAGACCCTAAGAATATATTTACATGTATGGCGGTCTGTGGCCCAACGGTATGCACTCCTACTTTACAAGCTGATACTACAGCATGAAGACACCCTTTGCTGAAGGTAAAAGAAGAAGATTTTGTCTTCTGGCTGGAGGTATCGCTGTTTGCAAATAACTGGTACAACGTCCAAACAGTGGTATCATATGAAAGGCACATCTTGTTACAGCCAATAGTACCCATATCTGGTATATTTCTTAAGTCTTTACTCCCAGGTCAGTGATGAGTGTTGGGTGTCTTAAGGCCCATGACAAAGGAAGCCCATGAGGAGGTACCGAACACTGTTTCACTAGTCTGCACCTACATCTTCCTTCTCTGAGGTAGGTCTTACTTTACTTTTCTCCAATAGACTGGATTCACCCTAAATGAAGGGACCTGCCAAAAGATCGGGATTAACCAGTCATTTCCCTTAAGGGATGGCAAAAAGCTAAGGGAAATATGTTGACCCCCTTCCAGGGCCGTCTTTAATATTGATTGGACCCTGGGCAAAACTTTTTTTGGGGCCCCCCCCATACAGTTTTGCTCTCCGCCTGTTCCGAAACATACACTAAATAGCAGCTAGACACAAAATCGGTTTACTGAATCAGATCAGACAGCTATTGCGATTGGTTGCCAGAGGTTACAGTGTATCATTACTGCTCACTGACTTGTTGCTATAGGTTACAGTGTACCATTACCACTCACTGACTGGTTGCTAGAGGTTACAGCACACATTACGGCTCACTGATTAGTTGCTAGAGGTTACAGCACATGAATTCTGCTTGTTGATTGGTTGCTAGAGATTACTGTGGATATGACCTCGGGGGGGGGGGCATCATGATATACATATCAATGCCGCCAGCCGCCCCTATTTACATTTGAATGCCGGTAATTTACATGTAAAACACAGGGTCTGCAGGTGAGTCATCTTTACACAACAATGGGGCAGAAATGGGCAGCATTAGTAGCAGCACTTCACACTGAGATATCGGGACACAGCACGGGGCTAAAAGCTCAAGGGACGAGGGAATTTAAACCAGGATAGTTGGCAAGTATGAGGCAGCTGCTTTGGGCCCCACAACAATGACAGGGCCCAGGGCAGCTGCCCCTTTTGCCCTGCCTTAAAAACGGCCCTGCCCCCTTCCTACAACCATCTGTCTCAACACAATCCGCAGTGTGGTAGCAATCTGGTATAGTGTATTAACAGGAGGTTTGTATATAAGTATCTGAATCTCTAGCTGCTGTATAATAGTCTCTGAATCTGCTTTTTGCTGAATTTCAGATCATTTCCCTCTGATTCATAATAAGCACATTCTTGCAGTAAATGTAATAAAGCTCTTGACTTCTCTCCATTGGCTAAAGTACATGGCTCTGGTCGCAGAGGAGGAAGGAAAGAAATAGATTTAAGGAAACAAAGTTATAAAATGTGTCTACCTTTAGGGGGGACATTAGAGTGCAAGCTCCTCTGGTACGGAGACTGATATAGTTACATACATAGTTAGTAAGGTTGAATAAAGACACCAGTCCATCCTGAGTGAGGTGTCCACAATTGTCCCTATCCCTGTACATTGCACACTCACATCAGTCCCTACCCTCAAGGAGCCCACAATCCAAGGTCCCCATTCATATACTAGGGCCAATTTTAGACAGAAGCCAATTAACCTACCTGCATGTCTTTGGAGTGTGGGAGGAAACCGGAGTACCTGGAGAAAACCCACACAGGCACAGGGAGAACATGCAAACTCCAGGCAGGTAGTGTCGTGGTTGGGATTTGAACCAGCAACGCTTTTTACCGCTAGGTGAGAGTGCTACCCACTACACCACTGTGCCGCCCAAATGATGTGACTGGCTCAGTGTTCTCTGTACAGCACTGCGGTATATGTGAGAGCTATATAAATGTATAATAATAATAGTGTGTGACTGTGCGGGCGACATTGGAGTGTACATTTTTGTTTATTAAAAATCTTGCAAGCATACAGCTTGGTATTAAAACAAATTTACATCTATGCAAAAATAAATAAAAAAGAATATCTAAAAAAGCATACAAAAAACAAACAGGCTTACATCAAAAGATAACAAAAAAGCAAATGGCTTTTTGCCAAAAAGCATAAATAGAACTATATACAAAGAAACATAAATGTATTACTAGCAAGCTAAAAAAATGTGCAAAACAAAGCCCTAACCTCCACCTAAACAAAGCCTCAGGCTAAGAAACGATTACACATTGATCCCTTGCATGCAGACTTTTTCCAAAAATCTGATCTTATAAAAATCTAGGGGGACGTAAAAGGACATAAAGCAAGCCACACACCAAGAGACTGACAGACACCAGATACGGGGACCTGACATTCCTCCACGCCTTTGTCCAGGCCCCCGGCCGCCACCTGTTCTTCTCAAGACCCCAAATCTTCCCAACCTCACCCAGAATGTCGTGCACCACCACCTCGACAGGAAGGACCTTTTTCCGAATGGAAACCTGACGCCGTGCATTTCATGTGAAGAAACGAACTACTAAGCTAACTAGGAAAAGTGTCTCAAAAGCCCCCCGTACGACCACTCCACATAACTCAAGCGGGAAAAGAAAGGAATACCCAGAGCCCCACCTTCCCGCTTATAGACTTCTACATTGAAGGGGCACTGAAGCAAGAAATGGTCCATTGTCTCCTCCACCCCACCACACTCCATTCTTGGACATCCACATTTCTCAGCAGAGCAATGCTTCAGGTTGCCCTTCATACAGAGCAGGGGTGCCCAACCTTTTGAAGAGCGAGGGCCACTTAAGCGACTTCGTAAACCAGTTGCGGGTCACAATGAGCAGAGTGGGCAGACAACAGCTCTGCGTCCTCTCTGCCTATGCAAAGCAGACACAGACACAGCCCACTCTTCTCTATGGGCCCTCTGATCTGATCAAATGGGGATGGATGGATCCGCTTCTGTTTTTTTAGCAGATCCGGTTGGAGGTCGGCGGGTATAAACGGACACAAGTCTGTTTACATCTGCCGCTCCAGAGTGGTGAATGGAGGGTCCGATTGGGTCAGACACTGATGGTCTGTGGTCTACCCACACTGTGGGTGCAGCGCAGTGCACCTGTGGCTTTTTCTGCAGGTTAGCTGTACTTTGCCATAGAATTCTATTATATCATGCAGGTGTGGTGCACTTTCTGAAAGTGCACCAAACCCACAGGTAAAACCAGAAGTCTATGGCTCAGTGCAGGTAAGCCACAGGTGTTCTGTACTACACCTGCAGATCAGTTTGAAAGCAGCCCAGTAACCACTGCAGAACAGATATGTTCATATATACACTGTGATTTTAGTAATAAATTTGCTGTCCCATTTGGTAGCACTCCGCCTATGACAGGAGCCGGTGCTATAGCTCTACGCTGGCTTAATTCACAACGCTGATGCTCTAGCATGTCGGGTAGGCAACCTGCAATCTGGGCTTGCCAACCCGCCACCCCAGAGCAGGAGTTTGCGGGCCACATCAGAGGGCTCCGCGGGCCACATGGTTGGGCACCCCTGACATAGAGTCTTCCAAGGGACGAGTGCCAGGCCAAATCCCAAAACTTTAAAGGGATTCTCTCTAGATTAAGCAAACGCAGACCCTCCCTCACAACAGGGCCTGGGCAATCCCTCAAGGCCAGTGGCTCACTAAAGGCAGATTCAACAACCCTCCTCTCCATGGCCTCAGGGGCGGATCCAGAGTCTAATCTCGGGAGGGGCACTGCTATAAAATATGTTTTTTGGGGGGCAATTTACATGGGAAATGGCTGGTATTGGCGCTTCAATCATTACGGCACCATGGTTGTTATGGTGTCAGGATGATTGAAGCGCATTATTTCTATTAATACATTGTAATATAAAATTAAATGGTTCAACTCACCATAATGCAGAATCAGTGGGAGCCCTGAGGATGTCACTTGCCATGTCGCCTGCCACCAAATGTGGATTGTCACTTGTCACCAAATGCGGATTGTTACTTGCCACGTCACCTGCCACACATTGCGGATTGTCACTTGCCACGTAGCCTGCCACACATTGCAGATTGCCACTTGCCATGTCACCTGCCACACATTGCGGATTGTCACTTGCCACGTCGCCTGCCACCAGATGCGGATTGCCACGTAGCCTGCCACACATTGCGGATTGCCACTTGCCACGTCACCTGCCACACATTGCGGATTGTCACTTGCCAAGTTGCCTGACCCACATTGCGGATTGCCACGTCACCTGCCACACATTGGGGATTGTCACTTGCCACGTCACCTGCCACACATTGCGGATTGTGACTTGCCACGTCACCTGCCACACATTGCGGATTGTCACTTGCCACGTCGCCTGCCACCAGATGCGGATTGCCACGTAGCCTGCCACACATTGCGGATTGCCACTTGCCACGTCACCTGCCACACATTGCGGATTGTCACTTGCCAAGTTGCCTGACCCACATTGCGGATTGCCACTTGCCACGTCACCTGCCACACATTGGGGATTGTCACTTGCCACGTCACCTGCCACACATTGCGGATTGTCACTTGCCACGTTGCCTGCCACACATTGCGGATTGCCACTTGCCACGTCACCTGCCACACATTGCGGATTGTCACTTGCCACGTTGCCTGCCACACATTGCGGATTGCCACTTGCCACGTCACCTGCCACACATTGCGGATTGTCACTTGCCAAGTTGCCTGACCCACATTGCGGATTGCCACGTCACCTGCCACACATTGCGGATTGTCACTTGCCAAGTTGCCTGACCCACATTGCGGATTGCCACGTCACCTGCCACACATTGGGGATTGTCACTTGCCACGTCACCTGCCACACATTGCGGATTGTCACTTGCCACGTCGCCTGCCACCAGATGCGGATTGCCACGTAGCCTGCCACACATTGCGGATTGCCACTTGCCACGTCACCTGCCACACATTGCGGATTGTCACTTGCCAAGTTGCCTGACCCACATTGCGGATTGCCACTTGCCACGTCACCTGCCACACATTGGGGATTGTCACTTGCCACGTCACCTGCCACACATTGCGGATTGTCACTTGCCACGTTGCCTGCCACACATTGCGGATTGCCACTTGTCACGTCACCTGCCACACATTGCGGATTGTCACTTGCCACGTTGCCTGCCACACATTGCGGATTGTCACTTGCCACGTTGCCTGCCACTTATTGCGGATTGCCACTTGCCACGTCACCTGCCACACATTGCGGATTGTCACTTGCCACGTTGCCTGCAACATATTGCGGATTGCCACGTAGCCTGCCACACATTGCGGATTGTCACTTGCCACGTCACCTGCCACACATTGCGGATTGTCACTTGCCACGTCAACTGCCACACATTACGGATTGTCACTTGCCACGTCACCTGCCACACATTGCGGATTGCCACTTGCCACGTAGTCTGCCACACATTGCGGATTGCCACTTGCCACGTAGCCTGCCACACATTGCGGATTGTCACCTACTGGTGGTCTTTTGTTGGGTTACAGAGTGAACATAGGCAGCAGAGAGATGATGCAATCTCTCTGCTGCACACAGCTTCCTACACAGTGAGGGCGGAACTGGAGGGATGCAGGGCAGTGAGAGATGATGTCATCTCCCTGCTCCCCTGCCTGCTGGCTTCCTGATTGGCCAGCAGCCCTCCTAAGCCGCCCAGCTGCCCCCCCCCTCACCCGTCCACTCAGCGCGGGTACCCGCGGAACCGGCCGCGCGGGTACCCGCGGAACCGGCCGCGATTGGACCCGCGGAACCGGCCCGCGGGTACCCGCGGAACCGGCCGCGATTGGACCCGCGGAACCGGCCCGCGGGTACCCGCGGAACCGGCCGCGATTGGACCCGCGGAACCGGCCGTTCTGTCATCAGCTGGCGGTATTCTCGGAGGGGGCAATTGACCCGTTGCCCCCCCCTGGATCCGCCCCTGCATGGCCTTGCTAGGAAGAGACTTAATTTCCTCTGCCGTCACTCCCCACTGCCGAAAGCATTGACAGGCAAGGGGCAACATAAGCCAGGAGCTCACCATGTCAGACCCTCAGGCACTTCACTGGCCCACCATTCTTCCAGCTTCGCAGAAAAGGCCTGAACCAGGGCTGAAGAATACCAACCCACCCAGGTGGTTCCTCTGCCATCATGTTAGCAAAATTAGGTTTCAAAAGCATCAGAGAGAAAAATACCACCGGGTTGACCATACCTAGACCACCCATCTGCCTGGGAAGGTGGGTTACAGACCTCTTAATGAGATTCAGTTTGTTCCCCCATAACAGTTGGAAGAAACAGCTGTAGATTCTCGCATAGAGAGACACTGACAAAACACGGAGAAAGCTGACATACAGAAATACCGGGTAAGTTTTAATCAGGTCAATCCTTTCCCTATAAGAGAGTTTCCAATCCTTCCAGCTGGCAACCTTGGCATCAGCATCTTGTAGCCCGATTTGCAAGGCCGTAATCGCCGGGACCAAATTTGATGCCTAAAACTTTAATTTCCTGTCGGGGCTCTGGGAAGGTGTCCAGAACCATGAAGCCATCATCCTCCAGAAAACAATCTTATTCTGATTGATCTTTGAGCCAGAAGCCTTAACATACTGTTTATCACAGGGCTATTCAGCGTCACAGATAGAATACAGTGATCGGAAAACAAAAAAAAAAAATCTATTCTACTCTATTACCTCGCTGAAAAGTGAATCCCGTGTCCTTTGGCAGCAATGAATGTGCACCTCAACCAGACCTGCCTCTCTAACTACTTTATTTAAAAAAAAAAGCCTTCACATTCCAGCCTGGCTCCGGTACCTTTCCTGTCCCTAGTCCTAGTGACGGTGTTGAAATCACCACCGAAGACAACTTGCTGGGCTGTGAAAAGAAAAGGCTTGATCTTCATGAAGAGGCATTTCCTGTCCCATTTTGTCTGTGGCCCATAGATGTTGATCAGGCGCAGGTCCTGCCCCCTCATGGCAGTCTAAGACCATGGATCTCCCCATTTCTACCTCAATAATCCACCAACAGGTTACCATGCTGGGAAAAAAGTACCGCAACTCCAGTATAAGGCTCGGACGCAAGAGATCAGAAGGAGGGGCGGCGTCTCCACTCTTTCTTCGCCAGATGAATATCAGCCAAACTAGACAACCGGGTCTCTTGTAAAAAGAAAATATCGGCATCAAACCAACTGAGCAAAAATAAGGCCATGTTACGAGCACTTACTGATTTTATGCTGGCGACATTAATGGTCGCCACTTTCAAAGGAGCGGGAACCGCCATCAGGATGACTGAGATAAAGGTTTCTTAGCCTGCTTACCCCCCTCCCTACCTGGAGACCCTACATGCTTCAATGTTCTCTGTGATTCCACCTCCATTGAAACCACAGAATCATCACATGAAGAACCGGCACCCTTCACCTCAGAAAGCACTTCAAACGTGTTGGACACCTCCAACCTCAGGTACAGGCCCATCCTTCTTGTTCTTCCTCTTCCCAGACTTTCTTTTTGCCTCCAACCACCCCATATCATCATGAGACAATCCTGAACGCAAAGCCTCCTCCCCTTCCATTCTACCATCACCCACAACATCATCCACCCCACTCATGCCACTACCCACAGCAGTCTCCCCACCCTTCACCCCAGCACCCCCACCATCATTCACTCCGTCCACCGGCACTTCACGCCCTCCAGTCCTCAGACACCGGAGAGTGTTGGGGGGGGGGGGGGGGGTCGGTGGTGCAACCATATACACTGGTCCAGCTCCTTCCACAGCCCCCACTACCTCTGGGGAGACTGACATAGAAGGATCAGACACAACATCCATGGACACTGACTCGGGGGGGCACAACACAAGGGTTTATTTCAGTCAGGATGACTGAGATAAACGTTTCTTAGCCTGCTTACCCCCCCCACTACCTGGAGACCCTACACGCTTCAATGTCCTCTGTGATTCCACCTCCATTGAAACCACAGAATCATCACATAAAGAACCCGCACCCTTCACCTCAGAAGGCACTGGAAACGTGTTGGACACCTCCAACCTCAGGTACAGGCACATCCTTCTTGTTCTTCCTCTTCCCAGACTTTCTTTTTGCCTCCAACCACCCCATATCATCATGAGACAATCCTGACCGCAAAGCCTCCTCCCCTTCCATTCTACCATCACCCACAACATCATCCACCCCACTCATGCCACTCCCCACAGCAGTCCCCCCACCCTTCACCCCAGCACCCCCACCATCATTCACTCCGTTCCCCCGGCACCTCGCGCCCTTCAGTCGACAGACACCGGAGAGTGTTGGTGGTGGGGGGGGGGGGGGTCGGTGGTGCAACCATATACACTGGTCCAGCTCCCTCCACAGCCCCCACTACCTCTGGGGAGACTGACACAGAAGGATCAGACACAACATCCATGGACACTGACTCGCTCTCCTCTGCCTGCTTCATGTCCAGACGAAAAAAAAAACTCTTCCACCATAGCAAACTTATCACGCAAGGCCTCAGGACAGGGCCGGGACAAGGGGTGGGCAGGAGGGACGGTTGCCCTGGGCACTGTGGTATCATGTGAAGTGCGGGGGGGGGGCACCACAAGGAGATGAGGGAGGGGATTTGTGTTGAGAAGTGGAATTTGGGGGGGGTGTGGAAGCGGGTAAGAAATGTCCTAGGAGGGCAAATATGAGGAGGTGTGCTAGAAATGGTGATATGGGGGGGATTTGTGTTGGGAGGGGGGATAGGGGAAGAGGATTTGTGTTAGTAGGGATGGTTGGGGGTATCTGTGCTGGGGGGAATTTGTGCCAGATTGGGGAGGGGACTTTGTGCTGGAAGGGGGGATTTGGAGTGGGGGGGGAGAGGATTTGTGCTTAGATGGGTAATTTGAGGGTTAGGGGATATGTTGTGGGGGTGGTGGGGGGGGGATATTTGTGCTAGAGCCATATGGGTAGAGAGAATTTGAGCTGGGGTAATAGGGGGCAAAGATTTGCTCGGAGCGGCAATTTCTGGAGGGAGGTGGATTTGTACTGAGAGGAGGGGGAATTCTTCCTTAGGAATTGAGCATGCTTATTAGTATAAATTTTTTTTGGAAGGGTGGGGTTTTTTTTGCTTACACATAATGCTCATACATATGGGGGGGCGCAATTTGGCATGGTCGCCCTGGGCTCTAGATGACCGTGTCCCGGCACTGCCTCAGGACACTGGCTGTACGCCGCATGCCCAAACTCATCACAAAGATTGCTTTTGATCTTATTGTTATCCTTAGCCAGATGCCCCATCTCTGGACACGAGGAGGCGAAATGACCACGAGAACTGTGCCATACCCTTTCCATTTTCAGATGATGGATTGAACAGAGCTCCGTGATTTGTTCAAAGCTTGAGATATTTTTTTTTTTTTATAACCCAACCCCGCTTTATACTTCTCAATACAGGTTTTCCTTTCAGGCCCTCAGAGGTTTGTTAGAGAACCTTAGTGAACAAAGAGAATCATGAAGGCCAAGGAAACACACCAGACAGGTCAGGGATAAAGTTGTGGAGAAGTATAAAGCAGGGTTATTGTTATAAAAAAAAATATCCCAAGCTTTGAACATCTCACAGAGCTCTGTTCAATCCATCATCGGAAAAAAGATGATGACCGCCCCTTGACTTTTGTGACTCATCTCTTCTGTGGTCGGAGGTCCGGCATAAAGTGAATACAACATATGTGAACAATGTGTGACCCCAAAGCAGCTGAATCACTTTATTATCCCAAATCTTTCTCTCCCCCCCCCCCCCCCCCAAACATCCCCTGCAGCTAACCATCCTGCTCAGAATTACAAATCAGAGTGAAGATTTCCCAGCAGAAGAGCGGAAATGCCCCAATTTTTCCTCTGAACAAAAAAAAAAAAAAGAGAGAGATCCCGGATCTCAGACTACTGTCTTGTGCCATATGCTCCCATATAAATGTCTGAAAGATACAAAATTTCTGGCTGCCTCTGGTTCACACTGTCCCCTCAAATTCAAATCCCAAAGGTGTTCTGTCGGGTTGAGGACTGGACACTGTGCAGGCCAGACAGGTTCCTCCACCCCAAACTCGCTCATCCATGTCTTTATGGACCTTTCTCTATGCACTGGTCCAAAACATTTGTTGGAGGGGGGATTATGGTGTGGGGTAGGGGGGATTATGGTGTGGGGGGAGGGGGGATTATGGTGCGGGGAGGTTGTTTTTCAGGGGTTGGGTTTGGCCCCTTAGTTCCAGTGAAGGGAACTCTTAAGGCGTCATCATACCAAGACATTTTGGACAATTTCATGATCCCAACTTTGAGAAGAATTAAATATGACCTCTAATGGTAAAAATCTGAAATAAAAATATATAGCAACTTTGTGGGATCAGTTTGGGGACGGGCCCTTCCTGTTCCAACATGACTGCCCACCAGTGCACAAAGCAAGGTCCATAAAAACATGGAGGAGGGAGTTTGGGGTGGAGGAAAATTTACTTCAAGTGCAATAATTCACATTATAATAGTAACTAAAACATATAAAATAAGTGTAACAATCAAAATAAATAAAAATTCCAAAGCGCAGTAATGGTGAGAACCTCCCAACTAAAAATTTGTTGCACTTGAAGTTAATTTGTTTTGCAATTATCTGTAGAGGGGTTTCCACCATCCCTGCTAAGTTTCATTTGTTATGTCTTATCTTCAGTTTGATACATATCACTGAGATCGGTATTGTGCTAATATTGAAGTTTATTGAGATTTCCATACATTGGAGGGTTCCACCATTATTGTTAAGTTATTGATCAGTAAGTTAGCGCTACACTTTTTTTTTTTGTGGTGTGGGAACACATAACAGTGCTTAGCGGGAGGCCTTTTACTAACACTTTTTTTAATTTTACCTCCAGTAGTTTATTGTAAATAGTAGTGTGGTGATTACATATTATACTAAAGATCGGCATTTGTGGCATTAATAAACATCGACAGATTTCAGTTTTGCCCCACCAGGCCCCCCCCCCCCCCCATGAACAATGTGCCTGGCTACAGAGTTCATCTCCCCATCCCTGCGCTCAGTGTACTGATAGGTGGCACTGATTGGCAGTACTGATAGACACTGATTGGCACTCAAAGGCAGCACTGATTTGCATTCATAAGCTGCACTGATATGCAGCATTGATGGGCACTGATTGGCAACATTGATTGGCACTGATGGGAAGCACTGGTTGGCACTGATAGCGGCACTGATAGGCAGCACTTATGGGCACTGATAGCGGCACTGATAGGCAGCACTGATAGCGGCACTGATGCGCACTGATAGGCAGCACTTATGGGCACTGATAGCAGCACTGATGGCGGCACTGATGGGCACTTATGGGCAGTATGGATGGGCACTTATGGGTAGCACTGAGTGGCATTGATAGGCTGCACTGATTGGCACTGATAGCGGCACTGATAGGCAGCATTGATGGGCACTGATTGGCAGCATTGATTGGCAGTGATGGGCAAATACTAATTGGCACTGCTAGCAGCACTGATAGGCACTGCTTGGCAGCATGTATTGGCACTGATGGGCAGCACTGCTTGGCACTGTTTGGCAGCATTGATTGGCACTGCTAGCAGCACTGATGGGCCCTGATTGTGGCATTGATAGTGGCATTGATTGTGGCACTGATGGGCACTGATTGGCAGCATTGATGGGCACTGATTGGCAGTACTGATTGGCACTGATGGACAAATACTAATTGGCACTGCTAGCAGCAGTGATAGGCACTGCTTGGCAGCATGTATTGGCACTGATGGGCAGCACTGCTTGGCAGAATTGATTGGCACTGCTAGCAGCACTGATAGGTGACACTGATTGGCACTGATGGGCCCTGATTGTGGCATTGATAGTGGCATTAATTGTGGCACTGATTGGCAGCATTGATGGGCACTGATTGGCAGCATTGATTGGCACTGATGGGCAAATACTAATTGGCACTCCTAGCAGCACTGATAGGCACTGCTTGGCAGCATGTATTGGCACTGATGGGCAGCACTGCTTGGCACTGTTTGGCAGAATTGATTGGCACTGCTAGCAGCACTGATAGGTGACACTGATTGGCACTGATGGGCCCTGATTGTGGCATTGATAGTGGCATTGATTGTGGCACTGATTGGCAGCATTGATTGGCACTAATGGGCATCACTGATTGAGGCACTGATAGCGGCACTGATATTGGCACCGATTGGCACTGACTGCAGCACTGATTGCGGCACTAAGGCTCCCTCCTCCCCCCTTTCTCCTTACACACCGTAGCAATCAGTGAACTGGACATGATGCCAACTTGTTTACAAGTGTTCGCTCCTTCATTGAATGGCGCGATCACAAGGTAAAGTGCCGCTGTCATCGGCCCTTTACACCGATCCGTGATGCGCCAGGTCCGGGCGACACGGCCATCACAGACACTTCCATGTGCTCACCCCAGGGGGCGCGAGTTCGGGAGGAAGTCCCTAAATGCCCTCCTAGAACTAGCCGTCTTTCGGCTATGGCCCGGTCGGCAAGTGTTTAATATGGAACAATTTTTAATAAAAAGACAAAGCAGAGCGGACACAAAAGTAACAATGTTACCTTTTATCTCTATTCCTAAAATATGTTTATAAACACGGTGGGGTTGATTTACTAAAACCGGAGCGGTACAAAATCTGGTGCAGCTGTGCATGGTAGCCAATCAGCTTCTAACTTCAGCAAGAAAGCTTTGACAGGAAAAAAAAAAACCTGGAAGTTGATTGGTTCTAGCTTTTTCTATCCTGTCAAAGACAAAGAAATGCATGAGAGGGGGGGCCAGCGGTCGGAGGGGAGGGGCATTGCATGGAAAATACCTGAAGATGGAATGTTGTGTGTCAAGCTGTGATTTTATTTTTTTAACCTCGCTACTTTTTTGGTTTATTTTTTTTACTTCCTGTGTTGAATCTTTGAGCCGTAATATAATGTAGCAAATATCAGATCAGAGCCCAAAAGAGGAGGAGGAGGAGGAGGAGGAGGAGGAGGGCCCTCTGTAGAGATACTTGACTCCATCCTCTGCTACATACAATGATCTCCCACTTCTAATGACCTCTGTGAGTATCTCTGGAGGACATGAAGAGAGCTCTGTACCATTCCCTTCCAGAAGAGAAGAAACAGCTGGACACCGGGCGGAGGCACAGGAGGACTATGCTCTACACTGGGGAATGTAATTTAATGCTGAATAATACATTTTAAACTGGCGCCACTTCTGGAACCTTCAAAGAGGCTTCTTTTTTGTATAATCTTTTTAATTAAATGAATAAATGTGTATATAGCTATCTATCCATCTATTGTATCTATATCTTAACTTAAAAATAAAAAAATATATATACACACACACACTATATCTATATCTGTAGCTATATATTATTTTTAAGTTAGAATATATATATATATATATTCTTAACTTAAAAATAAAAAATATCTATATCCTAACTTATATACACACACACTATATCCTAAGTTAAAAAAAAAAAAAAATATATATATATATATATATATACACACACATACATATACACCGTATTTTTCGGACCATAAGACGCACTTTTTTCCCCCAGAAATATGGGGGAAAGTGTGCCTGCATCTTATGGTGCGAATATACGATTGGCATCGCCCCCGCCACAATCCGGAGCGGTCTGCGGCCTCGGCCTTAGGAAAGGCCATGCCTTCGGCCTAGCTCTGGAGCAGCGGCCATCTTGGTGCACCCGCCGTTTGCAATGTGATCGCTCCATCGCGGAGCGATCACTTGTAAACAAACCGGCGTCATGCTGTGCGCTGCATCTGTAGTGCCCACAGTGCTGCTCTGTGACAAGTGCAGTCACAGCCATCCCTCCATACTCTGCAATACCCGCAAATACTTTGCAATACCCACCAATACTCTGCCAATACTCTGCAATACCCGCCAATACTCTGCCAATACTCTGCAATACCCTGCTAATACTCTTCCATACCCTGCCAATACTCTTCCATACCCGCCAATACTCTGCAATACCCGCCAATACTCTGCAATACCCGCCAATACTCTGCCAATACTGTGCAATACCCAGCAATAGTCTGCCAATACTCTGCAATACCCTGCTAAGTGCTAATACTCTTCCATACCCTGCCAATACTCTTCCATACCCGCCAATACTCTGCAATACCCGCCAATACTCTGCAATACCCGCCAATACTTTGCCAATACTCTGTAATACCCGCCAATACTCTGCCAATACTCTGCAATACCCGCCAATACTCTGCCAATACTCTGCAATACCCTGCTAATACTCTTCCATACCCTGCCAATACTCTGCAAAACCCGCCAATACTCTGCCAATACTCTGCAATACCCTGCCAATACACTGCCAATACTCTACAATACCCTGCAATACCCACCAATACTCTGCAATACCCGCCAATACTCTGCAATACCCGCCAATACTCTGCAATACTCTGCAATACCCTGCCAATACTCTGCAATACCCTGCCAATACTCTGCAATACCCTGCCAATGCTCTGCAATACCCTGCCAATACTCTGCAATACCCTGCCAATTCCCTGCCAATACTCTGCAATACCCTGCCAATACTCTGCAATACCCTGCCAATACTCTGCCATACCCTGTCCATACTCTGCCATACCCTGCCAATACTCTGCCATACCCTGCCAATACCCTGCCAATACTCTGCCATACCCTGCCAATACTTTCTATGGTAATGTTCACTGTGCATTTTCTATGGTAATGGTCACTCTGCATTTTCTATGGTAATGGTCACTCTGCATTTTCTATGGTAATGGTCACTCTGCATTTCATGGGCACTGGAAAATATTTTAGTACACCATTTGGTTCAGAATTTTTTTTTTCTTTTTTCAACCTCTAAAACCTAGGTGCGTCTTATGGTCAGGTGCGTCTTATGGAGCGAAAAATATGGTATATACACACACACTATATATATATATATATATATATATATATATATATATAATATGCAATACTTCATAACTCCCTAACCTAAAAATATATATATATATATATATATATATATATACACACTATATATATATATATATATATATATATATATATATATATATATATATATATATATATATATATATATAGTGTGTGTGTATATATCATTTTTTTTATTTATATATTTTTTTTAAGTTAGGGAGTTATGAAGTATTGCATATTAGTCTCATACATTGGAACTTTGGATTACGAGCATAATCCGTTCCAGGAGAATACTTGTAATCCAAAGCACTCGCATATCAAAGCGAGTTTCCCCATAGAAGTCAATGGAAACTAAGATAATTTGTTCCGCATTGACTCCTATTGCATGCAATATTGCATGTGGCCAGAGGTGGGGGGGTGGGGTGCCGGGGAGCCTCAGAAATACTTGGGGACAGCTTGGCTGAACTGGGAAAGGCTCAGAAACACTCAGGAATGGAGTATTTCCGAGTGTTTCTGAGTATTTCTGAGTGATTCCGAGTATTTGCGAACGGCTTCGAACCGTTCCGAGTGTCCCTGGTGTCCCCCGCATTTCTGGCCAAATGCGGTACTGCACACCCTATTAGCTTGAATTCTGCTTGTTTTGCAAGGCAACACTTGCAAACCAGGTCAGAATTTTTTTTTAAAAGTCGATCGTCTTTCAAAACGCTCGTTAACCATGCTACTCGTAAAACCGAGGTTCCACTGTATTTGCCCTGAATTGACAGTATCGGTCCAATAGCCTGTCTTAACTTTTCATGTCTCTGGTCCTTATGTGGGGTCCAGACCTCACCTGGCATGGTGGGGATACCCCCTGGAGGGGGGTCTTCAGAGTCTGGGAAACATAGGAACTGACCACAGCCCCGCACCTGTATAGCACCACACTTATTGAATTCAGTGCCAAGGTGAGTGGCCATGTAGGATCCAGTGCCCGAAGTAGCATTACAGGCCATCCCCAAAGCTTGGAGTTCAGGGATGTAGCAATAACCCTATAATATAATGAAGCCAGCTGCTTGGTAACATCCATTGCATTCATTCTTTATTGGCTACATGGCAACATAGAGCAGTAACACCCGAACGCGTTTCGGCTGAAGCCATACTTATTCCTATGAGTAAGGCTTTCGGCTGAAACACGTTGGTGTACTGCTGTGTCCTGCCATGTAGCCAATAAAGAATTGATGCAATGGATGTTGCCAAGTACACTAGAAAAATCTGAAGTCTCACAGGGCGGAGTAGGGCAATAGGAGTATGCATAGGGGGAGTGCCCATCAAAGCCTTTACCAGTGTCCAATCACTTGCCAGTAGCTACCTATAACCCCATATCCATGAATATCAATCCTGTGTCCCGTACTGTATGGTAAAGACTTTTGGAAATGTTATAAACGGCCAGCTGGAGGAGCTTTTGTCTCATTTTCACAAGCTAAGCAGTGTTTCCTGATCAGCTTTTCTTGAAGAACCCTGTTGCTGTTGTTTACAGAGCTCAGTAGCTCAAGCTGGCACACACACACACACACACACATGCAAATGAGTCAGCACAGCGTCCCCTCTAGCAAAATGTTGTTTGAGAAGCCAGAGAACAAAGGAGATTGGCGGCACAGCCGGGAGAAAAATCGAAAGAATTTATTGAAAGTCCATATAATCAAGCGAACATGACAAACATCAATCCAAAAAAAAAGGTGCTTAGTGGACGCGTTTCACACAGACATGGTTACTCATCACGTGATGAGCACATCTCTGTGAAACGCGTCCACTGAGTGTTCGCTTGATTTTACGGGCTTTCGATAAATACTGTTGATTTTACCTCCGGATGTGCCGCCATTCTCCTTTGTTTCCATTGGATTTCCCTGGCTGCGGACAAGGCAGGCACCCGGATCTCTTCAGCAGCTCATCAGATCCTCACAGGTGGCTTTGAGCGGTGTGTTCCCAGCTCTTTCTCTCACTGAACAGCCAGGGAGCCAGGCATGTACATGGCTGATAAGGATCGGTATGGACAGGCAGAGAGTCAGGCAGTATAGGAGGTGCTCGGTGCCCTGTACATTTCTAATAAGGATTGGTATGGACAGGCAGAGAGTCAGGCAGTATAGGAGGTGCTCGGTGCCCTGTACATGGCTGATAAAGATCAGTATGGGAAGGCAGAGAGTCAGGCAGTATAGGAGGTGCTCGGTGCCCTGTACATGGCTGATAAGGATCGGTATGGGAAGGCAGAGAGTCAGGCAGTATAGGAGGTGCCCTGTGCCCCGTGCATGGCTAATAAGGATTGGTATGGACAGGCAGAGAGTCAGGCAGTATAGGAGGTGCTCGGTGCCCTGTACATGGCTGATAAGGATCGGTATGGACAGGCAGAGAGTCAGGCAGTATAGGAGGTGCTCGGTGCCCTGTACATTTCTAATAAGGATTGGTATGGACAGGCAGAGAGTCAGGCAGTATAGGAAGTGCTCGGTGCTCTGTACATGGCTGATAAGGATCTGTATGGGAAGGCAGAGAGTCAGGCAGTATAGGAGGTGCCCTGTGCCCCGTGCATGGCTAATAAGGATTGGTATGGACAGGCAGAGAGTCAGGCAGTATAGGAGGTGCTCGGTGCCCTGTACATTTCTAATAAGGATTGGTATAGACAGGCAGAGAGTCAGGCAGTATAGGAAGTGCTCGGTGCCCTGTACATGGCTGATAAGGATCGGTATGGGAAGGTAGAGAGTCAGGCAGTATAAGAGGTGCTCTGTGCCCTGTACATGGCTGATAAAGATCGGTATGGGAAGGCAGAGAGTCAGGCAGTATAGGAGGTGCTCTGTGCCCTGTATATGGCTAAAGATCGGTATGGGAAGGCAGAGAGTCAGGCAGTATAGGAGGTGCTCTGTGCCCCGTACATGGCTGATAAGGATCAGTATGGGAAGGTAGAGAGTCAGGCAGTATAGGAGGTGCTCGGTGCCCTGTACATGGCTGATAAGGATCGGTATGGGAAGGTAGAGAGTCAGTCAGTATAGGAGGTTCTCGTGCCTTGTACATGGCTGATAAGGATCTGTATGGGAAGGCAGAGAGTCAGGCAGTATAGGAGGTGCTCTGTGCCCTGAACATGGCTGATAAGGATTGGTATGGACAGGCAGAGAGTCAGGCAGTATAGGAGGTGCCATGTGCCCCGTACATGGCTGATAAGGATCTGTATGGGAAGGCAGAGAGTCAGGCAGTATAGGAGGTGCCCTGTGCCCCGTGCATGGCTAATAAGGATTGGTATGGGAAGGTAGAGAGTCAGGCAGTATAGGAGGTGCTCGGTGCCCCGTACATGGCTGATAAAGATCGGTATGGGAAGGCAGAGAGTCAGGCAGTATAGGAGGTGCTCGGTGCCCTGTACATGGCTGATAAGGATCGGTATGGACAGGCAGAGATTCAGGCAGTATAGGAGGTGCTCGGTGCCCTGTACATGGCTGATAAAGATCGGTATGGGAAGGCAGAGATTCAGGCAGTATAGGAGGTGCTCGGTGCCCTGTACATGGCTGATAAAGATCGGTATGGGAAGGCAGAGAGTCAGGCAGTATAGGAGGTGCTCGGTGCCCCGTACATGGCTGATAAGGATCAGTATGGGAAGACAGAGATTCAGGCAGTATAGGAGGTGCTCGGTGCCCTGTACATGGCTAATAAGGATCGGTATGGGAAGACAGAGATTCAGGCAGTATAGGAGGTGCTCGGTGCCCTGTACATGGCTGATAAGGATCGGTATGGGAAGGCAGAGAGTCAGGCAGTATAGGAGGTGCTCGGTGCCCTGTACATGGCTGATAAAGATCAGTATGGGAAGGCAGAGAGTCAGGCAGTATAAGAGGTGCTCAGTGCCCTGTACATGGCTGATAAGGATCGGTATGGGAAGACAGAGATTCAGGCAGTATAGGAGGTGCTCAGTGCCCTGTACATGGCTAATAAGGATCGGTATGGGAAGACAGAGATTCAGGCAGTATAGGAGGTGCTCGGTGCCCTGTACATGGCTGATAAGGATCGGTATGGGAAGGCAGAGAGTCAGGCAGTATAGGAGGTGCTCGGTGCCCCGTACATGGCTGATAAAGATCAGTATGGGAAGGCAGAGAGTCAGGCAGTATAAGAGGTGCTCAGTGTCCTGTACATGGCTGATAAGGATCGGTATGGGAAGGCAGAGAGTCAGGCAGTATAGGAGGTGCTCGGTGCCCCGTACATGGCTGATAAGGATCGGTATGGGAAGGCAGAGAGTCAGGCAGTATAGGAGGTGCTCGGTGCCCTGTACATGGCTGATAAGGATCGGTATGGACAGGCAGAGAGTCAGGCAGTATAAGAGGCGCTCGGTGCCCCGTACATGGCTGATAAGGATCGGTATGGACAGGCAGAGATTCAGGCAGTATAGGAGGTGCTCGGTGCCCCGTACATGGCTGATAAGGATCAGTATGGGAAGACAGAGATTCAGGCAGTATAGGAGGTGCTCGGTGCCCTGTACATGGCTAATAAGGATCGGTATGGGAAGACAGAGATTCAGGCAGTATAGGAGGTGCTCGGTGCCCTGTACATGGCTGATAAGGATCGGTATGGGAAGGCAGAGAGTCAGGCAGTATAGGAGGTGCTCGGTGCCCTGTACATGGCTGATAAAGATCAGTATGGGAAGGCAGAGAGTCAGGCAGTATAAGAGGTGCTCAGTGCCCTGTACATGGCTGATAAGGATCGGTATGGGAAGACAGAGATTCAGGCAGTATAGGAGGTGCTCGGTGCCCCGTACATGGCTAATAAGGATCGGTATGGGAAGACAGAGATTCAGGCAGTATAGGAGGTGCTCGGTGCCCTGTACATGACTGATAAAGATCAGTATGGGAAGGCAGAGAGTCAGGCAGTATAAGAGGTGCTCAGTGCCCTGTACATGGCTGATAAGGATCGGTATGGGAAGGCAGAGAGTCAGGCAGTATAGGAGGTGCTTGGTGCCCTGTACATGGCTGATAAGGATCGGTATGGGAAGGCAGAGAGTCAGGCAGTATAGGAGGTGCTCGGTGCCCCGTACATGGCTGATAAGGATCGGTATGGATAGGCAGAGAGTCAGGCAGTATAGGAGGTGCTCGGTGCCCTGTACATGGCTGATAAGGATCGGTATGGGAAGGCAGAGAGTCAGGCAGTATAGGAGGTGCTCGGTGCCCCGTACATGGCTGATAAGGATCGGTATGGGAAGGCAGAGAGTCAGGCAGTATAGGAGGTGCTCGGTGCCCTGTACATGGCTGATAAGGATCGGTATGGATAGGCAGAGAGTCAGGCAGTATAAGAGGCGCTCGGTGCCCCGTACATGGCTGATAAGGATCGGTATGGACAGGCAGAGATTCAGGCAGTATAGGAGGTGCTCGGTGCCCCGTACATGGCTGATAAGGATCAGTATGGGAAGACAGAGATTCAGGCAGTATAGGAGGTGCTCGGTGCCCTGTACATGGCTAATAAGGATCGGTATGGGAAGACAGAGATTCAGGCAGTATAGGAGGTGCTCGGTGCCCTGTACATGGCTGATAAGGATCGGTATGGGAAGGCAGAGAGTCAGGCAGTATAGGAGGTGCTCGGTGCCCTGTACATGGCTGATAAAGATCAGTATGGGAAGGCAGAGAGTCAGGCAGTATAAGAGGTGCTCAGTGCCCTGTACATGGCTGATAAGGATCCGTATGGGAAGACAGAGATTCAGGCAGTATAGGAGGTGCTCGGTGCCCCGTACATGGCTAATAAGGATCGGTATGGGAAGACAGAGATTCAGGCAGTATAGGAGGTGCTCGGTGCCCTGTACATGGCTGATAAGGATCGGTATGGGAAGGCAGAGAGTCAGGCAGTATAAGAGGTGCTCGGTGCCCTGTACATGACTGATAAAGATCAGTATGGGAAGGCAGAGAGTCAGGCAGTATAAGAGGTGCTCAGTGCCCTGTACATGGCTGATAAGGATCGGTATGGGAAGGCAGAGAGTCAGGCAGTATAGGAGGTGCTCGGTGCCCCGTACATGGCTGATAAGGATCGGTATGGATAGGCAGAGAGTCAGGCAGTATAGGAGGTGCTCGGTGCCCTGTACATGGCTGATAAGGATCGGTATGGATAGGCAGAGAGTTAAGCAGTATAAGAGGTGCTCGGTGCCCCGTACATGGCTGATAAGGATCGGTATGGACAGGCAGAGAGTCAGGCAGTATAGGAGGTGCTCGGTGCCCTGTACATGGCTGATAAAGATCAGTATGGGAAGGCAGAGATTCAGGCAGTATAGGAGGTGCTCGGTGCCCTGTACATAGCTGATAAGGATTGGTATTGACAAGCAGAGAGAGAGTCACGCAGTGTAGGAGGTGCTCTGCGCCCTGTACATGGCTGATAAGGATCGGCATGGGAAAGCAGAGAGTCAGGCAGTATAGGAGGTGCTCGGTGCCCTGTACATGGCAGAAAACATGCTGTGTGCACAGGCAGGAAGCCAGCAGGAGGGTGCAGGGCCCTGTCGTAGTGTCCTATAGTATATAAAGCGTCATTGTTCATGCAGTACATACGTTCTTGTTGGGGTCCTCCTGAATTTTTTGCCTTAGTTTCTTTTTTGGCCTTCTTCAAGACTTTCACCGTTTTTACTATTTTAACTTTTTTCGCCACCTTTGCTGGAAAAATGCAGAAGAGTATAGAGGGTCATTCTCTGCTAACAGATATCGGGGAAAAAATAGTCATACACGAGCAGCACAAAAATAGTCATACACGAGCAGCACAACATACTGTATGTACCCCCACCACACGCTCAGTGTCATCTCAACATTAGACATTCACCAAAAACATTTTATTCCGAGACTCCCCATTTCTGAGCTTGAAATTATGCCAACCAGAAAGCGGTAATTTTAGGCACACCACCAGCTCATTCAGAAAATGAATTCATGTAGCCCGTATGTATTGTTCTATTCTTCAGTGTAGATAGAGATTTAAACATAAACAATCTTCTTTAGAAAAGCGGGTAGACAATACATCTTTTGTCAGGTTTTTTGTTGCAGCCTGAGTCCTGCCCCACTCCCCTAATGTGTTACAATAATGTCACTGGAACAGGAAGTGAGAGAAATCTTCACAGTGGAGTCACAGACTGTAATAAAATGGGACATCTGTTTTAGATTAGAGTAGGGAAGAGTTCATTTATTCCAACAACAATCTTCCCATTATATTATGTGTGTATTGCAATTTAAAGTGCTTCTAAATTTTGTAATAAAAAAAAAATAAATAACAAACAAGTCATACTTACCTGCTCTGTGTAATGATTTTGCACAGAGCAGTTCCAATCCTCCTCTTCTTTTTGGGTCCCCCACCAGCAGTCCTGGCCCCTAAGCCCCCCCCCCTCACCATGTGCCCCCAGTAGCAATTCGGCACTCAATCAGGCTCGCTCCATTGTCCATTCACACACATAGAGAGCGCAGACTGGCCCCGCCCCCTGCTGTCTCCTTTATTGGTTCACTGGCTGTGATTGACAGCAGCAGGAGCCAATGACTCCTGCTGCTGTGTGAGCCAATGATGAGAGAGTGAGACCTGGGAGAACTGGTGTTCTTATGCACATCACTGGATCAAGACGGGGCTCAGGTAAGTATACGGGAGGGGGGGGGAGCTGCACACAAACGTTTTTTTTACCTTCATGCATAGAATGACCGTGATATTATGGCGGACACATCGGACAATTTTGACACCTTTTTGGGACCATTGGTATTTATACAGCGATCGCTGCTATAAAAATGCACTGATTACTGTCAAAATGTCACTGGCAGGCAAGGGGTTAACACTAGGGGGCGACCAAGGCATTAAATGTGTTCCCTCAGTGTGTTCTAACTGAAGGGGGGAGGAGACTGTCTAGGGGAGATGACAGATCGCTGTTCACACTTTGTATGAACACACGATCAGTCTCTTCTCCCCTCGGAGAACCGGGATCTGTGTGTTCAAACACGCAGATCCTGCTTCTCGGTGTCATCACACCCGCCGAGCACTCGCTTCGGCTCCAGGGGTGAGCAGCCCCTGGTGCCCACAGGGCGAAGCGACGTAACATAACGTCGTTTAACCCAGCCGTGCCATTCTGCTGCAGTTAACTGCGGCGGCTGGTCGGCGAGTGGTTAAGGGTAAAATCAGGGGCGGACTGACAACTCATGGGGCCCCCCCGGGCAAAAGGAGATTACGGGGCCCCCCAGGCAATCAGAGATTATGAGGCCACACAGTATACACACACACAGTATACAATCACACAGTATACACATACATGTACACACAGTATACACAGACATGTTTCTATTGGCTGAGAAGGTACTGGAGAGGTGGGGCATCTATAATCTCGGGATTTTTAGACTAAAAGGATGTCGGTAAGGGACATTTCAGAGACAGATGTAACAAAAACCACAGATTTTTACATACTGTCCCTGGTTTTACTGAGGCTGGCAACCCAGATGGGGCCCCCCTAGAAGCCTGGGGCCCTCGGGCAGTGCCCGAGTGGCCAAACGGTCAGTCCGCCCCTGGGGTAAAATCCTCCCTCGTGTAGACATCCAGATGCCCTGAGACTGCTGCTGGGCACTGCCATCTTGATCTCTGGTGATGTGTCAATGTTCCCAGCAGACTCTCAAGTGTCTCTATAGTTTTCCCCATTCACTCCTCCTATATAAAACATTAGGTAGAAAGGCGAAGGAAGAGATAGAGGAGCTGGGTCAGCATAGGCAGTAATCAGACAGTCACAGAAAAGGGGAGAGGGCTATGCTGAGTGCAAAGCGGAAGCATTCTGTGCTAGGGAATTGACTCTTCTTGGAGTAGTCATATTTTCTAGCATGTTCAGAGGCACAATGTAAGTGAATAAAAAAAAATTATTTATGCAAAAAAATAAAAAATAAAATAAAAATCACTGCAAGCTAACATTGAAAATACCTCTTTGTGTTTTAAGTCAGTGACAGGGTCTCTTTAAATGAGTTACTTGCTGTTGCTGTTTGTAGTGTCTCTTATAAATGTATTCTTTTTATGTATTCTTTTTATTAAGAGAATTTTTTATTTTATTTTTCTTTAATACAAAAAAAAGCCTATTGGGTGTACCCCGACTCAATAAATTTTCCCATTTCATTTAAATTTCCCTTTATTAACACAATTTTCCTATTACAACCTATAAAAACAAACAACACCAAATTAAAAAATAAATAAATAAATAAATAAAAGAAAATAAAAGATTAAAAAAAAAATACATATTATTCCCAAGCATATTATCGCATCATAGCAACATTTCATTATTAGCTCATTTTTTACTTCCGATTTCTTTATTTTTCACTTTACCTTCACCATACGCCTACAGCTGTGCTCATAAGTTTGCACACCCTCTCGGAATTTATGATTTCTAGTATTAGGATAAAGGAATTCACTAGGAAAAATATTTGAGGACACAGGCATCTAGGGGAATCGGGTGGATAGGTGTATATTGCTGTCTCAGTATTCACCCCTAAATAAATTAAAGCGGTTGTATACCCGCTGATTTTTTATTTATTTTTTGCTGACCTGCAAAGGAAAAGGCATAATGAGCTAGCATGCACAGCATACTAGCTCATTATGAAATACTTACCTTAGAACGAGGCCCCCGACATCTGTCCCGGTCCACGCCGAGGGAGCTGACATGTTCCCTCGGCATGTCTTCCGGGTATCGCGGCTCCGGCGCTGTGGGTAATCACAATTAAAATTTCACTTTTGTGGGAAGGGAAATGGAGGAAATGGGAAGGAGACATTTTTAGATAAAAATCTTATTTTCATTTTATTTTTTTTCATTTGGGTACTTTCTGTTGCCATTATGATATAAAAAGAGTAAACAGAAATTGATTGATAATAAATGTCTTCAGCCAAACACTAACCATGAGTGAAAGAAAAGTTTTTGTGTTACCATCCATGATCTCTGAAAAAAAGGCCAAGAAATCATACATTTTGCCCGGGTATGTAAACTTATGACCACAACTGTATATATTTCATCAATTTATATTCTTACCCCTTCCTTCCTACCCCCCCCCCCCCCCCCCTACAGAACATATATCTCCCCTAGATGTTTAAAGCGGAGGTCCACCCTAAAGTGGAACTTCCGCTCATCGGAAACCCTCCCCCCCTCCGGTGCCACAATCGGCACCTTTCAGGGGGGAGGGGGGTGCAGTTACCTGGATAATCCAGGTAACTGCACCCACTTCCGGGATAGCTCTCTGCGGAAAGGGGCGTAACTTACGCCCCTTTCCGCAAGTGCCCGCCCCTTCCCGCAAGTGCCCCGCTGCCTGCTGGGAAACACACAGATCCCAGAGGCAGCGGGGAGCGTCCTTATTGCGCAGCGCGATTCGCGCATGCGCAGTAGGGAACCGGGAAATGAAGCCGAAAGGCTCCATTTCCTGATTCCCATACCCAAGATGGCGGCGGCAGGACCCGACAGACGACCTAGAGATCGGCTTCGGGTGCCGACATCGCGGGCGCGCTGGACAGGTAAGTGTCACTATTTTAAAAGTCAGCAGCTGCAGTATTTGTAGCTGCTGGCTTTTAAAAAAAACAAAAAACGCGGAGTCCCGGTGGACTCCCGCTTTAAGGCCTATTTGGGTATAATTATCATTCCTAAATCCCCCTGTATCTTAAAGTGGTTGTAAACCCTTACAAACCACTTTGACCTACAGGTAAGCCTAGAATAAGGCTTACCTGTAGATCCAAGAAATATCTCCTAAACCTACACGGTAGACAGCGGCGTGCAGGCACACTGGGTAAGCCGCAGATCGTGGCGGTATGCCGCGAGTGTCGGCTCCCGTGTGCATACGCGGGAGTGATGTTATCGCTGCCCTGGCAAATCACAGCGCCAGAACAGCGAGACCCACGGAGACCCACCGAGAAGATGGAGGCTCTGAACTACAGGGGGCAGCGGTGACTTCGCTGGCTCCTGTGTCAGGTAAGTGACACATAATGGGCTACTATGCGATGCAATGCGATGCGATGCGATGCATAGTAGTCCATTATGCTTTACCTTTGCAGGGAATCAAAGAGGAAGTAAACTCATCAGGGTTTACTTCCTCTCTAAGGATAATCCATCCACACTTAGACCCCTTTCTCACTGGGGCAGTTTTCAGGCTCTTTAGCCCTTGAAAATAGCCTCTGCCAAGTGCCAAGCGCCTGAAAACCGCCTCCCATTGTGTCACTTTCCACACTCGGGCGGTGCGCTTGCGGGATGTTCCGAAAAGTCTGGCAAGGAGCATCTTCAGGGTGGGTTGGGAGCGTTGTAATTAAACTGCCCATTGGAATAAATGGGCAACACTTCAGAAGCTCTGCAACACGGGAGTTTTTAACCCCTTTCTATAGGGTTAAAAGCGCCCCGCTAGCGGCAAAAAAGCACCCTTTAAACAGCGGTTAGGGTTAAGGGGTTAGGGTTAAGGTTAGTGGTTAGGGTTATAGTTAGGGTTTCCCCTTGAAGAACAAGGTTAGGACTCAGGGATTGGAATAGGGACCTCATCCAAAGGTCAAAGGTCAGCAGGCGGGTTGGGGTTAGGGTTACGGTTTAGGGGTTGGGGTTAGGGTTTAGAGTTGGGGTTAGGGTTGGGGTTTCGGGTTATGGAATAGGGGTTGGGGTTTAGGGTTACGGTTTAGGGGTTGGGGTTGGGGTTAGGGTTTAGGGGTTGGGGTTAGGGTTACGGTTTAGGGTTTAGGGTTACGGTTTAGGGGTTGGGGTTGGGCTTGGGGTTATGGTTTAGGGGTTGGGGTTGGGGCTAGGGTTAGAATGAATGAATTACTTGTATAGTGCTAAATATGTGAACTAAATTGCCTCAGGGCGCTTTTGCTGCCTATGTCCGTCTGGGTTTTCAGAAGAGATGGGTCTTGAGCTTCTTCCTGAAGGCTAGATAGTTTTCCTCCGAGCGGATGTCCGCGGGTAGAGCGTTCCACAGCCGTGGTCCTTGGACTGCGAACCTTCGTTTTCCTTTTAATTTATAACGGCTCTTGGGGATGTGGAGGAGGTTCTGGTTAGTTGATCGGAAAGGGTGACCTGGGGTGTAGTATTTTATTTTGTGGCAGAGGTATTGCGGGGCTTTTCCTTGTACACACTTGTGAGTGAGGCAGGGGGTCTTGAATGTGACTCGATCCTTCACGTCTAGCCGAAGGAGGGTCCTCAGGGACGGGGTGATTGATTCCCAGGGTTTTTTTTTCCAGTTACCAGTTTGGCTGCTGTGTTCTGGACGGTTTGTAGACGTGAAATTTGGTATTTTGGAAGTCCTAGGTAGAGGGAATTTGCGTAGTCGGGTCGGGAATTGATGATTGTTCCAACTACTGCTGCTGCATCTCCTTCCGGGATGAAGGGGATGAGTCTACGCAGGTTAGGGTTTAGGGTTACGGTTTAGGGGTTGAGATTAGGGGTTGGGGTTAGGGTTATGGTTTAGGGGTTGGGGTTAGGGTATGGGTTGGGGTTAGGGTGGGGTTGAGGTTTAGGGTTACGGTTTAGGGGTTGAGATTAGGGGTTGGAGTTAGGGTTACGGTTTAGGGGTTGGGGTTAGGGTAGGGGTTGGGGTTCAGGGTTACGGTTTAGGGGTTGAGGTTAGGGGTTGGGGTTGGGGTTAGGGTTATGGTTTAGGGGTTGGGGTTTAGGGTTACGGTTAGGGTATGGATTTGGGTTAGGGTTGGGGTTTAAGGTTACGGTTTAGGGGTTGAGATTAGGGGTTGGGGTTGGGGTTAGGGTTACGGTTTAGGGGTTGGGGTTAGGGTAGGGGTTATGGTTAGGGTTCGGGTTGGGGTTTAGGGTTACGGTTTAGGGGTTGGGGTTATGGTTTAGGGGTTGAGATTAGGGGTTGGGGTTAGGGTAGGGGTTGGGGTTTAGGGTTACGGTTTAGGGGTTGAGATTAGGGGTTGGGGTTTAGGGTTACGGTTAGGGTATGGGTTGGGGTTAGGGCTGGGGTTTAGGGGTTGAGATTAGGGGTTGGGGTTATGGTTTAGGGGTTGGGGTTAGGGTAGGGGTTGGGGTTAGGGTTACGGTTTAGGGGTTGGGGTTATGGTTTAGGGGTTGAGATTAGGGGTTGGGGTTTAGGGTTACGGTTTAAGGGTTGGGGTTGGGGTTTAGGGTTACGGTTTAGGGGTTGAGATTAGGGGTTGGGATTAGGGTTACGGGTTGGGGTTAGGGTAGGGGTTTGGGTTAGGGTTCGGGTTCAGGTTGGGGTTTAGGGTTACGGTTTAGGGGTTGGGGTTAGGGTTACAGTTTAGGGTTGGGGTTAGGGTTCAGGGTTACGGTTTAGGGTTTGAGGTTAGGGGTTGGGGTTAGGGTTACGGTTTAGGGGTTGAGATTAGGGGTTGGGGTTTAGGGTTACGGTTAGGTTATGGGTTGGGGTTAGGGTTTAGGGTTACGGTTTAGGGGTTGAGATTAGGGGTTGGGGTTACGGTTTAGGGGTTGGGGTTAGGGTAGGGGTTGGGGTTAGGGTTGGGGTTGGGGTTTAGGGTTACGGTTTAGGGGTTGAGGTTACGGTTTAGGGATTGAGATTAGGGGTTGGGGTTTAGGGTTACGGTTAGGGTATGGGTTGGGGTTAGGGTTGAGGTTTAGGGTTACGGTTTAGGGGTTGAGATTAGGGGTTGGGGTTACGGGTTAGGGGTTGGGGTTAAGGGTTACGGTTTAGGGGTTGGGGTTTAGGGTTACGGTTTAGGGGTTGAGGATAGGGTTGGGGTTGGGGTTGAGGGTTTAGGGTTGGGGTTAGGGGCCCCAGTGTGAAAGGGGTCTTATAGTACAGTCAGGTATTATGGAGAAAGGCGCCAAGCCAGGTGCTACTATCCATGGTTCCCAATTTATCTAGCAAACCCCTACTCTGATATACCTCTCTTTCTTTTAATAAGGCATCATTAACGTGTAACCTCCGTTCCTCATATGTGGGTGCACCAGAAGACCCCCACTTTAGATCTATCATTTTTCGGGCTATAAATAACAACCTATTAATAGATATTTTTACTTCCTTATGTCTCTTATGGGTTTACTGACCAGCAGCCGGGGTTATCTTCTGCACCATGCATGCAGCCTATAATAATACAAACCTTATAGTAAAAAATAAGGGGTCTGCACTACTCCATGTGGATGGTTCTGTTCCTCATGTATTCAGTAACCTGATTCTCCACTCACAAGGCAATGGATCTGTTCCAGAGCTGCTTCCAAATGTAAGAAAATCCTCATCTAATCAGCGCAATGCGTGCCGAGCTTCTATACACAGAGTGTGAGCGATAGTAATTACACCCCACTCCCATCATATACAAACACACTACAGTTCCCAATTATACAGGGGGAATGCACAGGCTGTCACTGCTGGCCTCTCCACCTGAAAATGCCAGTTATCTGGCTGCCTCATTCATTCCCTGACTTTGAGGTTTTTTATATAGAAATATAGAAGTGATGGCAGAAAAAGACAAGGCGGTCCAAGGTGGGCACCCCCTGCTTTATTTTTTTTACATTTTTGACTTTGGGTATAGATCTGTGTTTATATCCCACAGAGCTGGTTCAGTGGCCAAAACCCAACATGGTGGATGATCATATTCAACCATAGAGGAGCCCCGCTGACCTGGCCCCACTTCAATCCATGTATGGCCAGATTTAGGGCTAACGGTTTAAATGGGAACGACAGTTATCAACAGTTAACAAGTTATTGTTATTTATTTATTGTACTTGTCGGGTTTCTTTAACTGACATCCTATGCAGATCGAAGCTCCTCCCATTACCTGCATATGAATGAGACTAAGTAACATTGGTATCTCTTATTTTTATATTAAAACTGTTCTGAGAGGAGACTATAAACAATGTTACTCTCCTCTTCTCTTGTAAACATTGACCAGACGGAGAGATATAAACAATGTTACTCTCCTCTTCTCTTGTAAACATTGATCAGACAGGCGATAGAGAGATACAAAGTAACATTGTTTATATCTCTCCATCTCCTATCTGAACAAGGTTTAACCACTTGGGCTCCGGAAGATTTTACCCCCTTAATTTTTTTATAAACAATGTTACTTTGTATGTCTTCGTCTGTATTTCTTCCTCTCCTGTCTGATCAATGTTTATAAACAATGTTACTTTGTATCTCTCCATCTCCCGTCTGATCAATGTTTATAAACAATGTTACTTTGTATCTCTCCATCTCCTTTCTGATCAATTTTTACAAAGTAACATTGTTTATAAGCATTGATCAGACGGGGGATAGAGGAATACAAAGTGATCGGCTTCTAATGTTAGATTGTTCAATTAAGCTTTGACAATAAAACCTGGAAGCTGATTGGTTTCTATACAGATCTGCATCAGATTTTGCACTCTCTAGCTTTAGTAAATCGTCCCAAAGGTTACTTTGTATCTCTCCATCTCCTATCTAATTTACATTTATAAACACTGTTACTTTGTGTCTCTTCATCTCCTATCTAATTCAGATTTATAAACAATGTTACTTTGTATCTCTCTATCTCCTTTCTGATCAATGTTTATAAACACTGTTACTTTGTATCTCTCCATTTCCTATCTAATTCACATTTATAAACAATGTTACTTTGTATCTCCCCATCTCCTATCTGATCAATGTTTATAAACAATGTTACTTTGTATCTCTCCATCTCCCCTCTGATCAATGTTTATAAGCAATGTTACTTTGTAATTCCCCATCTCCCATCTGATCAATGTTAATAAACAATGTTACTTTGTATCTCTCCATCTAACGTCTGATCAATGTTTATAAACAATGTTACTTTGTATCTCTCCATCTCCCCTCTGATCAATGTTTATAAACAATGTTAGTTTGTAATTCCCCATCTCCCATCTGATCAATGTTAATAAACAATATTACTTTGTATCTCTCCATCTTCCGTCTGATCAATGTTTATAAACAATGTTACTTTGTATCTCTCCATCTCCCGTCTGATCAATGTTTATAAACAATGTTACTTTGTATCTCTCCATCTTCCGTCTGATCAATGTTTATAAACAGTGTTACTTTGAATCTCTCCATCTCCTTTTTGACCAATGTTTATAAACAAGGGGGGGGGGGGGATTTACTAAAACTGGAGCACTCAGAATCTAGTGCAGCTGTCCATGGTAGCCAATCAGCTTCTAACTTTAGCTTGTTCAATTAAGCTTTGACAACAAAACCTGGAAGCTGATTGGTTTCTATGCAGATCTGCATCCGATTTGGCACTCTCTAGCTTTATTAAATCTTCACAAATGTTATTTTGTATCTCCTCTTCTCCCTTCTGATCAATGTTTATAAACAATGTTACTTTGTATCTCTCCATCTCCCATCTGATCAATGTTTATAAACACTGTTACTTTGTATCCCTCCATCTCCCTTCTGATCAATGTTTATAAACAATGTTACTTTGTATCTCTCCATCTCCTGTCTGATCAATGTTTATAAACAATGTTATTTTGTTTATAAGCATTGATCAGACGGGGGATAGAGGAATACAATGTTACTTTGTAAACATTGATCAGACAGGAGATGGAGAGATACAACGTAACATTGTTTATAAACATTGATCAGACAGGAGATGGAGAGATACAACGTAACATTGTTTATAAACCTATCCCACCGACTTTCAGCTGCCGTATATGTTCATCATATTTAAATGGTGAAGTGTATTCTTGGCGCACACATGCATGCACACACGCATGCGCACAAACTCACACACACGCACACACGAACGCACACACACGCACGCACGTACACACAAACGCACGCACAAGCGCACACACACACACACACAGTATTGGGACGCCCGCCTTTGCACGCACATGAACTTTAATGATATCCCAGTCTTAGTCCGTAGGATTCAATATTGAGTTGGCCCCGCCCTTTGCGGCTATAACAGCTTCAACTCTCCTGGGAAGGCCGTCCACAAGGTTTAGGAGGGTGTCTATGGGAATGTTTGACCATTCTTCCAGAAGCGCATTTGTGAGGTCAGGCACTGATTGTTGGATGAAATGGCCTGGCTCGCAGTCTCCACTCTAAATCATCCCAAAGGTGTACTATCGGGTTGAGGTCAGGACTCTGTGCAGGCCAGTTAAGTTCCTCCACCCCAAACTCTCTCATCCATGTCTTTATGGACCTTGCTTTGTGCTCTGGTGCGCAGTCATGTTGGAACAGGAAGGGGCCGTCCCCAAACTGTTCCCACAAAGTCGGGAGCGTGAAATTGTCCAAAATGTCTTGGTATGCTGACGCCTTAAGAGTTCCCTTCACTGGAACTAAGGGGCCAAGCCCAACCCCTGAAAAACAACCCCCCACACCATAATCCCCCCTCCCCCACACCATAATCCCCCCTCCCCCACACCATAATTCCCCCTCCACCAAATGGTTTGGACCAGTGCACAAAGCAAGGTCCATAAAGACATGGATGAGCGAGTTTGGGGTGGAGGAACTTGACTGGCCTGCACAGAGTCCTGTGCAGGACTCTGTGCAGGCCAATAGAACACCTATGGAATGAATTAGAGCAGAGACTTTAAGCCAGGCATTCTTGTCCAACATCAGCGCAGAGATCGAACACATAGAACGGGCTGTGTGTGGATTCTTCTCTCCCTTCTTGTTGAATTCCAGAAGTGACATCACAACGCTACTTCCTTTTTGTTCGGCTGCCAATGGCACCGATTTAAAAAAAATTACAGTATTCAGAAAAGCAGATTTTGAATACTTTTAAGTGCAAAGAAAAGATTTGGGGTCTTTTAGACCCCTCGATCCCTCCATAAAGAGGACCTGTCACCACCTATTACTGTCACAATGAATGTTTACCTTCCTTGTGACAGCAATAAAAAATGATCAGAGTTTTTGTTTGTTTTTTTTGTTTTTTTAGGGACAATGTTAAAAAAAAAATAAAAAAAATAAGAGCTTGCCATTTTATTCTCTAGAGAGCAATGGCTCTCAACCTTTCTGGTGCCGTGACCCCTTGATAACATTTTTCAAGTTGTGGGGACCCCCTAGCAGTACAATTATTTTCGTAGACTGGGTTGTCAGCACCCAAGACAGGAAAAGGGAGTAGGGATGAGTGGCAGTGCTGGCGGGGAGTTGGGATGAGTGGCAGTGCTGGCGGGGAGTGGGGATGAGTGGCAGTGCTGGCGGGGAGTGGGGATGAGTGGCAGTGCTGGCGAGGTGTGGGGATGAGTGGCAGTGCTGGTGGGAGTGGGGATGAGGGGCAGTGCTGGCGGGGAGTGGGGATGAGTGGCAGTGCTGGCGGGGAGTTGGGATGAGTGGCAGAGCTGGCGGGGAGTTGGGATGAGTGGCAGTGCTGGCGGGGAGTTGGGATGAGGGGCAGGGCTGGCGGGGAGTTGGGATGAGGGGCAGTGCTGGCGGGGAGTTGGGATGAGGGGCAGGGCTGGCGGGGAGTTGGGATGAGGGGCAGTGCTGGCGGGGAGTTGGGATGAGTGGCAGAGCTGGCGGGGAGTTGGGATGAGTGGCAGTGCTGGCGGGGAGTGGGGATGAGTGGCAGTGCTGGCGGGGAGTTGGGATGAGTGGCAGTGCTGGCGGGGAGTTGGGATGAGGGGCAGTGCTGGCGGGGAGTTGGGATGAGTGGCAGAGCTGGCGGGGAGTGGGGATGAGGGGCAGTGCTGGCGGGGAGTCGGGATGAGTGGCAGTGATGGCGGGGAGTGGGGATGAGTGGCAGTGCTGGTGGGGAGTTGGGATGAGTGGCAATGACGGCGGGGAGTTGGGATGAGTGGCAGTGCTGGCGGTGAGTTGGGATAAGTGGCAGTGCTGGCGGGGAGTTGGGATTAGTGGCAGTGTTGGCGGGGAGTTGGGATTAGTGGCAGTGCTGGCGGGGAGTTGGGATTAGTGGCAGTGTTGGCGGGGAGTTGGGATGAGTGGCAGTGATGGCGGGGAGTGGGGATGAGTGGCAGTGCTGGCGGGGAGTGGGGATGAGTGGCAGTGATGGCGGGAAGTGGGGATGAGTGGCAGGGCTGGCGGGGAGTTGGGATGAGTGGCAGTGCTGGCGGGGAGTTGGGATGAGTGGCAGTGCTGGCGGGGAGTTGGAATGAGTGGCAGTGCTGGCGGGAAGTGGGGATGAGTGGCAGTGATGGCGGGGAGTGGGGATGAGTGGCAGTGCTGGCGGGGAGTGGGGATGAGTGGCAGTGATGGCGGGAAGTGGGGATGAGTGGCAGTGCTGGCGGGGAGTTGGGATGAGTGGCAGTGCTGGCGGGGAGTTGGGATGAGTGGCAGTGATGGCGGGGAGTGGGGATGAGTGGCAGTGCTGGCGGGGAGTGGGGATGAGTGGCAGTGATGGCGGGAAGTGGGGATGAGTGGCAGTGCTGGCGGGGAGTTGGGATGAGTGGCAGTGCTGGCGGGGAGTTGGGATGAGTGGCAGTGCTGGCGGGGAGTTGGAATGAGTGGCAGTGCTGGCGGGAAGTGGGGATGAGTGGCAGTGATGGCGGGAAGTGGGGATGAGTGGCAGTGCTGGTGGGGAGTTGGGATGAGTGGCAGTGCTGGTGGGGAGTTGGGATGAGTGGCAGTGCTGGTGGGGAGTTGGGATGAGTGGCAGTGCTGGCGGGGAGTGGGGATGAGTGGCAGTGATGGCGGGAAGTGGGGATGAGTGGCAGTGCTGGTGGGGAGTTGGGATGAGTGGCAGTGCTGGCGGGGAGTTGGGATGAGTGGCAGTGCTGGTGGGGAGTTGGGATGAGTGGCAGTGCTGGCGAGGAGTCGGGATGAGTGACAGTGCTGGTGGGGAGTTGGGATGAGTGGCAGTGCTTGTGGGGAGTGGGGATGAGTGGCAGTGCTGGCGGGCTATGGGGATGAGTGGCAGTGATGGCGGGGAGTTGGGATGAGTGGCAGTGCTTGTGGGGAGTGGGGATGAGTGGCAGTGCTGGCGGGGAGTCGAGATGAGTGGCCAAAGGTGCTCTTGATCGAGGTCATCTGATGCTCTGAGAACTATAGTGAGGACTTTTATTGGCAACTCTAATCACAGGTAGTGTGACTCACTGTGTCTCCGACTTTGTGGTGTCTCGCAGCAGTGACACCTATGCCGAAATCAGGAGATGGGGTCTCCTCCAGCCCCTCCCACTTCACATTCCTCACCAGTCAGCTGACCTCTAGTCTCTGCCCCCCACCCATGCCATGAACTGAATGGGCGGCTGTGCAGAGGCTGTTGGGCAGTCGCGAAAAGTCTGGGAGAGCTTTGCCGGCTTTAGGAACAGCCCAGGATTCGGTGACCCCTGGCAAATCGTCATTGGACCCCCCAGGTTGAGAACAACTGCTCTAGGGTCTCTTCTGAAAAAAAAAAAATAGGCTCAGGCATGAAAGGGTTAGTAACCACCTTCGTAGGTGTTCGGTTTAAAGGGATGAGGTGGCAACCCTAACATGAAGGTGTTAAATGACCAGAATGGACAAGTGGGATCCTAACCTTAGGTCACCTCATGAGTGGCCCCCAAACAGCGCCCTCTGAAGTTCTCAGGAAGGCTGCACAACGTGGAATCATCCAACAAGAAGTCGCAGTCCCAGGCAAGAGCCCCAAGAAAAGCCCGCTCTTCAGTTAGGAGAGGAGCTCATAAAACGTCTTGAATGTCAGGTAGAAGCGCAGGCGTCTTCTTAATAACATGTGGTCTGATCCCCGTATTGGGGGCAGCAAGAGGGTAAACTGGCGCCATTTGCCGATCTCAGCAGAATCCCCCCCCCCCCCCCCCAGGGGAGAACTCTCATCTGTCTCCTCCGTAGTCTTCTATAAACAGGATATCAGGAGAAGAGAATGTAGAGCCCGCTCTCCAACATAAACACATGTGCGATCGTTCGATGGGGGTCACGTGACTTCTATGGACAAAGACGCTGTATTCTTAAAATAGAAAGAAAGATCTGCATCTTAAGGTCCTGCATTCTAGCATTGGAGAATAGGTGGCAATAGCTGCTGGCATCCTAGCAACTGAGGGAACTAGATGGCAATAGTTGCCTACATCTTAGCAACAGAAGACAATCACCTGCATCCTAGGTGGAAATAACCGCCTGTATCCCAGTAACAGAGGATGCTAGGTGGCAATAGCCTCCTTCATCTTAGCAACTGAGAGCATTAGATGACAGTAGCTGTCTGCGTCTTAGCAACAGAAGACCCTAGGTGGTAATAACCACCTACATCCTAGTAATGGAGGATGCTAGTTGGCAATAGCCACCCACATCTTGGCAACTGAGGACGTTAGATGACAATAGCTGCCTGCATCTTAGCGACTAAAGTGCCACTAACTGCCTGCATCCTAGTAATGGAGGATGCTAGGCAGCCATAGGTGCCGGCATCTTAGCAACAGAAGACCCTAGGTGGCAATCACCTGCATCCTAGTAATGGAGGGTGCTAGGCAGCCATAGCCACCTGCATCTTAGCAACAGAAGTCCCTAGGTGGCAATCACCTGCATCCTAGTAATGGAGGGTGCTAGGCAGCCATAGCCACCTGCATCTTAGCAACAGAAGACCCTAGGTGTTAATCACCTGCATCCTAGTAATGGAGGGTGCTAGGCAGCCATAGCCACCTGCATCTTAGCAACAGAAGACCCTAGGTGTTAATCACCTGCATCCTAGTAATGGAGGGTGCTAGGCAGCCATAGCCACCTGCATCTTAGCAACAGAAGACCCTAGGTGGCAATCACCTGCATCCTAGTAATGGAGGGTGCTAGGCAGCCATAGCCACCTGCATCTTAGCAACAGAAGACCCTAGGAGGTAATCACCTGCATCCTAGTAATGGAGGATGCTAGGTGGCAATAGCCACCCACATCTCAGGAACTGAGTGCATTAGATGACAATAGCTGTCTGCATCTTAGCAACAGAAGACCCTAGGTGGTAATAACTACCTGCATCCTAGTAATGGAGGGTGCTAGGCAGCCATAGCCACCTGCAACTTAGCAACTGAAGAAGTTAGGCTCTTTAGTTGCTAAGAAGCAGGCAGCTACTGTCGTCTAACATCCTCAGTTGCCAAGATGTGGGTGGCTATTGCCACCTAGCACTCTCCATTACTAGGGTGTAGGTAGTTATTACCACCTAGGGTCTTCTGTTGCTAAGATGCAGACAGCTACTGTCATCTAATGCACTCAGTTGCTGAGATGTGGGTGGCTATTGCCACCTATCATTCTCCATTACTGGGATGCAGGTGGTGATTGCCACCTGGAGTCTTCTGTTGCTAAGATACAGGCAGCTATGGCTTCCTAGCACCATTACTAGGATGCAGGCAGTTATTGGCACTTAGGGTCTTTAGTTGCTAAGAAGCAAGGAGCTATTGTCATCTAAGTGCCAATAACTGCCTGCATCCTAGCAATGGAGGATGCTAGGTAGCCATAGCTGCCTGCATCTTGGCAACAGAAGACCCCAGGTGTCAATCACCTGCATCCTAGGTGGCAATAACCGCCTGCATCCTAATAATGGAGGATTCTAGGTGGCAATAGCTGCTGGCATCCTAGCAACTGAGGGCATTAGATGGCAATAGTTGCCTACATCTTAGCAACAGAAGACTCTAGGTGGAAATAACCGCCTGTATCCCAGTAACAGAGGATGCTAGCTGGCAATAGCCTCCTTCATCTTAGCAACTGAGGGCATTAGATGACAGTAGCTGTCTGCATCTTAGCAACAGAAGACCCTAGGTGGTAATAACCACCTACATCCTAGTAATGGAGGGTGCTAGTTGGCAATAGCCACCCACATCTTGACAACTGAGGATGTTAGATGACAATAGCTGCCTGCATCTTAACGACTAAAGTGCCACTAACTGCCTGCATCCTAGTAATGGAGGATACTAGGCAGCCATAGCTGCCTGCATCTTAGCTACAGAAGACCCCAGGTGGCAATAACCACCTGCATCCCAGAAATGGAGAATGATAGGTGGCAATAGCCTCCTGCATCCTAGCAACTGAGGGCATTGGGTGACAACAGCTGCCTACATCTTAGCAACAGAAGACCCTAGGTGGTAATAACCACCTACATCTTGGTAATGGAGGATGCCAGCTGGCAACAGCCACCCACAACTTGGCAATGTTAGATGACAATAGCTGCCTGCATCTTAGCAACTAAAGTGCCAATAACTGCCTGCATCCTAGTAATGGAGGATGCTAGGCAGCCATAACTGCCTGCTTCTTAGCAACAGAAGACCCTAGGTGGCAATAATCACCTGCACCTTAGCAACGGAAGAACCTAGGTACCAACAGCCACCTGCATCCTATAATCTAGTAATGGAAGTTATTAGGTGGCAATAGCTGCCTGCATCCTAGCAACTGAGGATGTTACATGGCAATAGCTGTCTGCATCTTAGCAACGGAAGAACCTAGGTACCAACAGCCACCTGCATCCTATAATGTAGTAATGGAAGTTATTAGGTGGCAATAGCTGCCTGCACCCTAGCAACTGAGGATGTTACATGGCAATAGCTGTCTGCATCTTAGCAACGGAAGAACCTAGGTACCAACAGCCACCTGCATCCTATAATGTAGTAATGGAAGTTATTAGGTGACAATAGCTGCCTGCATCCTAGCAACTGCAGATGTTAGATGGCAATACCTGTCTGCATCTTAGCAATGGAAGACCCTAGGTGGCAATAACCGCCTGCATCCTGGTAATGGAGAAGTCTCTCCCTCCCCCCCCCCCAGCCTTCCCCCAATCTCCTTGTGACATCCCCCTCCCATACCACAGTGCCCAGGGCAGCCTCTCCTCCTGGCTTAGCCCTGAGCTGCAATAAAATGTCCCTACACCAACCATTCTACACTAATGGGAAAAGAAGGAAAGGCTGCACACCAACGGAAACGATCCGACGAGATTTATTTGATCCCACATGGCAGCCGCCAAGACGCGGGACCCAGGAGGTGACACGTTTCACACTGTCAGTAGTGCTTCTTCATACCATTCTACACCAATAACAAGCACACGTTAGGGCTGTGTAATTATTTTGAGTAAAAAAAAAAAACACAACTAAGTATCCTATTTCCTAAACGATATCCAGCTGTCACATGACCCGGCTCTCTCCCAGCCTCTCTGCAGGGAAACATAAGCAGGAGGAGCTTCTAGTCCTCTGCTGCTGGTCACATGTTGAAAAAACAAACAAACAAAAAAAAAACAGCCTTTGGAATACAGAGTAAAAATAAATAATTAATATCAATAAAATGTTTTACATTTTCATACAAATATATATTTGAAATCAAATCTTTATTGTTTTTTTTGGCAAAAACATGGTGTGGGCGGATTTCTGCTGTCTCCAGCCTATGTCTTAGAGCAAGAGGAAGGTGAAGCCTCCATCAATCTATTATGTATGTATTATCCCACCCCCCCCCATGTTGGTTAGTGGGCATGGAGGAGGAGGGAGGGAGCGGGCTGTCATTTACCACTGTGTATACGCCCCACATGTGTGACTCTATAGTCATATGGGCTGCTCAGATGTGATAGGGAGGGAGGGAGCGGGTCCCGTGAACTCGTCGTTCGCCAGGTGACCGGCGATTACGGTGTGGAGAGGTAGAACGGGGAGACGCAAACAAGGCATTTCCCCGTTCCGATGTAAATAAGTTCTTATATTCTGAGACAAGGAACATTAGAACGCTCATCGAGGGGGGGGGGGGGGGGGTTAATGGAGCATGGCACATACCTTCACATTGAATTATACTGAAATGCGTTGCAGAGGAGGAGAGGAGAGAAGAGGAGAGGAGTGGAAAGGAGAGGAGAGGAGAGAAGAGGAGAGGAGAGGAGAGGTGCCGTTCTAGGCATACATAAAATAACATGTGATACTATAGAGGAGAGGAGAAGAGAGGAAAGGAGAAGAGAGGAAAGCAGAGGAGAGGAAAGTGACCCATGTGATACTATAGGGAACATTAGAACGTTCATCGGGGTGAGTTTAATGAAGCATGGCACATATTTTCACATTAAATTATAGTGAAATGCGTTGCAGAGGAGGAGAGGAGAGGAGAGGAAAGGAGAGGAGAGGAGTGGAGAGTGGTGGAGAGGAGAGGAGAGGGGAGGGGAGGAGAGGGAAGGGGAGGAAAGGAGAGGGGAGGGGAGTAAAGGAGAGAAGAGGAGAGGAATGGAGAGGGGTGGAGAGGAGAGGAGAGAAAAAGAGAGAAGAGAACAGGAGAGGAGAGAGGTGGAGAGGAGAGGGGAGGGGAGGAAAGAAGAGGAGGAGAGAGAAGAGGAGAGGAGAGAGAAGGAGAGGAGCGGAGAGGGGTGGAGAGGAGAGAAAATGAAAGGAGAGGAAAGGAGAGAAGAGCGGAGAGGGGCGGAGAGGAGAGCGGCGGAGAGGAGAGGGGCGGAGGGGAGAGGAAGGGAGAGGAGAGGAGCAGAGAGGGGTGGAGAGGAGCGGAGAGGAGAGGAGGAGAGAGGAAAGGAGAGGAGAGGGGTGGAGGGGAGAGGAAATGAAAGGAGAGGGTCAGAGAGGAGAGGAAAGGAGAGGAAAGGAGCGGAGAGGGGCGGAGGGGAGAGGAAAGGAGAGGAGAGGGGCAGAGGGGAAAGGGGAGGGGAGGAAAGGAGAGGAGAGAAGAGGAGAGGAGAGAAGAGGAGAGAAGAAGAGAGAAGAGGAGCTGAGAGGGGCAGAGAGGAGAGGAGAGCGGCGGAGAGGAGAGGGGCGGAGGGGAGAGGAAGGGAGAGGAGAGGAGTGGAACGGAGAGGAGAGGAGTGGAGCGGAGAGGAGAGGAGAGGAGAGGGGCGGAGGGGAGAGGAGAGGGGCGGAGGGGAGAGGAAAGGAGAGGAGGGCAGAGGGGAGGGGAGGAAAGGAGAGGAGAGAAGAGGAGAGGAGAAGAGAGAAGAGGAGCGGAGAGGAGAGGAAATGAGAGAAGAGGAGAGGAGTGGAGAGGGGTGGAGGGGAGAGGAGAGGAGAGGGGCGGAGGGGAGAGGGTGGAGAGGAGAGTGGTGGAGAGGAGAGGGGCGGAGGGGAGAGGGGAGGGGAGGAAAGGAGAGGAGAAGAGGAGAGAAGAGGAGAGAAGAGGAGAGGTGGAGAGAGAAGATTAGAGGAGAAGAGGAGAGGAGAGAAGAGGAGAGGAGAGAAGAAGAGAGGAGTAATAAAGAATAAAGAAACGCTCCAGGGGGCGCTCTTTCTGCAGGTAGCTTCCCTGAGAGTCCTGTTCCTGCAATGAGTCTCTATGAACGTTCTGCTCCTGCATGCATTCTCTACAAACATTCTGTTCCTGCATACAGACTCTATGAAAGATCTGTTCCCACATACAAACGCTACGAACGTTCTGTTCCTGCCTACATTCTCTAGGAACGTTCTGTTCCTGCATTAAGTCTTCCAGGAGATGCTCTTTCTGTGTGGTCTAGCCGACAGTCCTGTTTTTTTGCATACAGACACTATGATGTTCCTGCACAGTTTTCTGCAGATCTTGTGTGCAATCCCCTTCTACACTCTCTTCTACAGGAGACCACTGTTCCTGCACATAGTCCACCTGCTGACATCCTCACCAACCTCCTCTAAAAGTGCTCCTCTGAGACTCTGCTTCAGTAAAATGTCTGAGGGCTCTATAAGTGCACACAGTCCTTCTATAGACACTGTTCCTGCACACAGTCCTTCTATAGACCCTGTTACTGCACACAGTCCTTCTATAGACCATGTTCCTGCACACAGTCCTTCCATAGACCCTGTTCCTGCATATAGTCCTTCTATAGACCCTGTTCCTGCACATAGTCCTTCTATAGACCCTGTTCCTGCATACAGTCCTTCTATGGACACTGTTCTTGCACACAGTCCTTCTATAGTCCCTGTTCCTGCACACATTTCTTGTATAGTCCTTGTTCCTGCACACAGTCCTTCTATAGACCTGGTCATGCAAACATTACCCCTATAGACCCTGTTCCTGAACATAGTCTGCCTATAGACCCTGTTCCTGCATGCATTCTCTCTGTAGACCCTGTTCCTACACACATTCTTCCTATAGACCCTGTTCCTGCACACAATCCCTCTATATGCCCTGTTCTTGCACACATTCTCCTTATAGACCATGTTCCTGCATGCATTTCCCTATAGGCCATGTTCTTGAATGCATTCTCCCTATAGACATTGTTCCTGCACACATTCTCTCTATAGACCCTGTTCCTGCACACATTCCCTCTATAGACCATGTTCCTGCACACAGCCCTTCTATAGACTCTGTTCATGCACACATTCCCTATATATGCCTTGTTCCTGCACACATTACCTATATATGCCTTGTTCCTGCACACATTCCCACTATAGAAGCTGTTCCTGCACACAGTCCTTATATAGACCCTGTTCCTGCATGTCCTGTACACATTCTCCATATAGACCCTGTCCCTGCATACATTCTCTCTATAGACCCTGTTTCTGCACACGTTCCCTCTATAGACTCTGTTCCTGCACACATTTTCCCTATAGACCCTGTTCCTGCACACATTCTCTCTATAGACGCTGTTCCTGCACACATTCTCTATATATGCCTTGTTCCTGCACACATTCCCTCTAGAGACCGTGTTCCTGCAGACAGTCCTTCTATAGACCCTGTTCCTGCACACAGTCCTTCTATAGACCCTGTTCCTGCACACAGTCCTTCTATAGACCCTGCTCCTGCACACAGCCCTTATATAGACCCTGTTCCTGCACAGAGTCCTTCTATAGATTCCGTTCCTGCGCACAGTCCTTCTATAGATTATGTTCTTGCACACAATCCTTCTATAGACCCTGTTCCCGCACACAGTCCCTCTAGACCCTGTTCCTGCATACAGTCCTTCTATAGACCCTGTTCCTGCACACAGTCCTTCTACAGGTCCGGTCCCTGCACACAGTCCCTCTAGACCCTGGTCCTGCACACAGTCCTTCTATAGAACCTGTTCCTGCACACAGTCCTTCTATAGACCCTGTTCCTGCACACAGTCCTTCTATAGAGCCTGTTCCTGCACACAGTCCTTCTATAGAACCTGTTCCTGCACACAGTCCTTCTATAGACACTGTTCCTGCACACAGTCCTTCTATAGACCCTGTTCCTGCACACAGTCCTTTTATAGACCGTGTTCCTGCACATTCCTTCCATAGACCCTGTTCCTGCACACAGTCCTTCTATAGACACTGTTCCTGCACAAAGTCCTTCTATAGACCCTGTTACTGCACACAGTCCTTCTATAGACCCTTTTCCTGCATATAGTCCTTCTATAGACACTGTTCTTGCACACAATCCTTTTATAGGTCCTGTTCCTGCACACAGTCCTATAGTCCCTGTTCCTGCACACATTTCTTGTATAGACCTTGTTCCTGCACACAGTCCTTCTATAGACCTGGTCATGCAAACATTACCCCTATAGACCCTGTTCCTGAACATAGTCTGCCTATAGACCCTGTTCCTGCATGCATTTTCTCTGTAGACCCTGTTCCTACACACATTCTTCCTATAGACCCTGTTCCTGCACACAATCCCTCTATATGCCCTGTTCTTGCACACATTCTCCTTATAGACCATGTTCCTGCATGCATTTCCCTATAGGCCATGTTCTTGCATGCATTCTCTCTATAGACCCTGTTCCTGCACACAGTCCTTCTATAGACCCTGTTCCTGCTTGTCCTGCATGCATTCTCCCTATAGACATTGTTCCTGCACGCATTCTCTCTATAGACCCTGTTCCTGCACACATTCCCTCTATAGACCATGTTCCTGCACACAGTCCTTCTATAGACCCTGTTCATGCACACATTCCCTATATATGCCTTGTTCCTGCACACATTACCTATATATGCCTTGTTCCTGCACACATTCCCACTATAGAAGCTGTTCCTGCAAGCAGTCCTTATATAGACCCTGTTCCTGCATGTCCTGTACACATTCTCCATATAGACCCTGTCCCTGCATACATTCTCTCTATAGACCCTGTTTCTGCACACGGTCCCTCTATAGACTCTGTTCCTGCACACATTTCCCCTATAGACCCTGTTCCTGCACACTTTCCCTCTATAGACGCTGTTCCTGCACACATTCTCTATATATGCCTTGTTCCTGCACACATTCCCTCTAGAGACCGTGTTCCTGCAGACAGTCCTTCTATAGACCCTGTTCCTGCAAACAGTCCTTCTATAGACCCTGTTCCTGCACACAGTCCTTCTATAGACCCTGCTCCTGCACACAGCCCTTCTATAGACCCTGTTCCTGCACAGAGTCCTTCTATAGATCCCGTTCCTGTGCACAGTCCTTCTATAGATTATGTTCCTGTACACAATCCTTCTATAGACCCTGTTCCCGCACACAGTCCCTCTAGACCCTGTTCCTGCATACAGTCCTTCTATAGACCCTGTTCCTGCACACAGTCCTTCTACAGGTCCGGTCCCTGCACACAGTCCCTCTAGACCCTGTTCCTGCACACAGTCCTTCTATAGACCCTGTTCCTGCACACAGTCCTTCTATAGAGCCTGTTCCTGCACACAGTCCTTCTATAGAACCTGTTCCTGAACACAGTCCTTCTATAGACACTGTTCCTGCACACAGTCCGTCTATAGACCCTGTTCCTGCACACAGTCCTTCTATAGACCGTGTTCCTGCACACAGTCCTTCCATAGACCCTGTTCCTGCACAAAGTCCTTCTATAGACCCTGTTACTGCACACAGTCCTTCTATAGACCATGTTCCTGCACACAGTCCTTCTATAGACCCTGTTCCTGCATATAGTCCTTCTATAGACACTGTTCTTGCACACAATCCTTTTATAGGTCCTGTTCCTGCACACAGTCCTTCTATAGTCCTTGTTCCTGCACACATTTCTTGTATAGCCCTTGTTCCTGCACACAGTCCTTCTATAGACCTGGTCATGCAAACATTACCCCTATAGACCCTGTTCCTGAACATAGTCTGCCTATAGACCCTGTTCCTGCATGCATTCTCTCTGTAGACCCTGTTCCTACACACATTCTTCCTATAGACCCTGTTCCTGCACACAATCCCTCTATATGCCCTGTTCTTGCACACATTCTCCTTATAGACCATGTTCCTGCATGCATTTCCCTATAGGCCATGTTCTTGCATGCATTCTCTCTATAGACCCTGTTCCTGCACACAGTCCTTCTATAGACCCTGTTCCTGCTTGTCCTGCATGCATTCTCCCTATAGACATTGTTCCTGCACACATTCTCTCTATAGACCCTGTTCCTGCACACAATCCCTCTATAGATCATGTTCCTGCACACAGTCCTTCTATAGACTCTGTTCATGCACACAGTCCTTCTATAGACCCTGTTCCTGCACACAGTGCTTCTATAGACCCTGTTCCTGCACACAGTCTTCCTCTAGACCCTGTTCCTGCACACAGTCTTTCTATAGACCCTGTTCCTGCACACCGTCTTTCTATAGACCCTGTTCCTGCACACAGTCCTTCTATAGACCCTGTTCCTGCACACAGTCCTTCTATAGACCCTGTTCCTGCACACAGTCCCCCTCTAGACCCTGTTCCTGCACACAGTCTCCCTCTAGACCCTGTCCCTGCACACAGTCTCCCTCTAGACCCTGTTCCTGCACACAGCCCCCCTCTAGACCCTGTTCCTGCACACAGCCCCCCTCTAGACCCTGTTCCTGCACACAGCCCCCTCTAGACCCTGTTCCTGCACACAGCCCCCCTCTAGACCCTGTTCCTGCACACAGCCCCCCTCTAGACCCTGTTCCTGCACACAGCCCCCCTCTAGACCCTGTTCCTGCACACAGTCCCCCTCTAGACCCTGTTCCTGCACACAGTCTCCCTCTAGACCCTGTTCCTGCACACAGTCTCCCTCTAGACCCTGTTCCTGCACACAGTCTCCCTCTAGACCCTGTTCCTGCACCCAGTCTCCCTCTAGACCCTGTTCCTGCACACAGTCCTTCTATAGACCCTGTTCCTGCACACAGTCCTTCTATAGACCCTGTTACTGCACACAGTCCTACTATAGACCCTGTTACTGCACACAGTCCCTCCATAGACCCTGTTCCTGCACACAGTCCCTCTATAGACCCTGTTTCTGCACACAGTCCCTCTATAGACCCTGTTCCTGCACACAGTCCCTCTATAGACCCTGTTCCTGCACACAGTCCCTCTATAGACCCTGCTCCTGCACACAGTCCCTCTATAGACCCTGCTCCTGCACACAGTCCCTCTATAGACCCTGCTCCTGCACACAGTCCCTCTATAGACCCTGCTCCTGCACACAGTCCCTCTATAGACCCTGCTCCTGCACACAGTCCCTCTATAGACCCTGCTCCTGCACACAGTCCCTCTATAGACCCTGCTCCTGCACACAGTCCCTCTATAGACCCTGCTCCTGCACACAGTCCCTCTATAGAGCCTGCTCCTGCACACAGTCCCTCTATAGAGCCTGCTCCTGCACACAGTCCCTCTATAGACCCTGCTCCTGCAAACAGTCCCTCTATAGACCCTGTTCCTGCACATAGTCTTTCTATAGACCCTGTTCCTGTATGCATTCTCCCCATGCACCCCTTTTTCCCCATTTCAGAGTTGGTAATCCCCAGGGGACCCCATAGTGCCAGGATAGGTAGAGAAGCAATTGACAGCCAGGCATGCAGTGAGCAGTGATGGTGATCCTCACCTGTCTTGTCTTTGGTCTTCTCCTCTGATATCCTTATCCTGCGGTCTCGGGGTATTGGCTCATCCAGGTCCTCACTGACATAGTCCGGAGGCTGAGCGGTCCCATTGGCTCCCGGAGTAGATCTGGGGCTGCTGGATCTGGTGGGAGTCCTCTTTGTGCTGGAGACAGTGCTGGCAGTGCTGGTGTGGGGGGCCGGGGATGCCAGGCAGAGCCAGGAGGCCAGCAGGAGCAATGGGCACAGGTACATGGCACTGACAGCTCTGCACAGACTTACACAGCACTGAGCAGCCAGTCAGTGTTATAGAGAGAGAATCACTGAGAGCAGCTTTATAGAGTCTCCCCCCTCCGTCCCAACCTCATCCCCCCTCCTCCTCCTCTCCTCCACAACCTCCCCCAACCCAACATTCCTCAACCAGCCCCACTGAGGCCACAGAGAGCCCACACCGACACACTGCTATATACTGACACCGACACACTGCTATGTACTGACACCGACACACTGCTACTGACACACTGCTATGTACTGACACTCACACACTGCTATGTACTGACACACTGCTATGTACTGACACCGACACACTGCTATGTACTGACACTCACACACTGCTATGCACTGACACCGACACACTGCTATGCACTGACACCGACACACTGCTATGCACTGACACCGACACACTGCTATGCACTGACACCGACACACTGCTATGTACTGACACTCACACACTGCTATGTACTGACATCGACACACTGCTATGTACTGACACACTGCTATGTACTGACACCGACACACTGCTATGTACTGACACTCACACACTGCTATGTAGTGATACCGACACACTGCTATGTACTGACACCGACACACTGCTATGTACTGACACTCACACACTGCTATGTACTGACACACTGCTATGTACTGACACCGACACACTGCTATGTACTGACACACTGCTATGCACTGACACCGACACACTGCTATGCACTGACACCGACACACTGCTATGCACTGACACCGACACACTGCTATGCACTGACACCGACACACTGCTATGTACTGACACTCACACACTGCTATGTACTGACATCGACACACTGCTATGTACTGACACACTGCTATGTACTGACACCGACACACTGCTATGTACTGACACTCACACACTGCTATGTAGTGATACCGACACACTGCTATGTACTGACACCGACACACTGCTATGTACTGACACTCACACACTGCTATGTACTGACACACTGCTATGTACTGACACCGACACACTGCTATGTACTGACACACTGCTATGTACTGACACTCACACACTGCTATGCACTGACACTCACACACTGCTATGTACTGACACCAACACACTGCTATGTACTGACACTCACACACTGCTATGTACTGACACCAACACACTGCTATGCACTGACACCGACACACTGCTATGCACTGACACACTGCTATGTACTGACACCGACACACTGCTATGTACTGACACCGACACACTGCTATGTACTGACACACTGCTATGTACTGACACACTGCTATGTACTGACACCGACACACTGCTATGTACTGACACACTGCTATGTACTGACACCGACACACTGCTATGTACTGACACCGACACACTGCTATGTACTGACACTCACACACTGCTATGTACTGACACACTGCTATGTACTGACACCGACACACTGCTATGTACTGACACACTGCTATGTACTGACACTCACACACTGCTATGCACTGACACTCACACACTGCTATGTACTGACACCAACACACTGCTATGTACTGACACTCACACACTGCTATGTACTGACACACTGCTATGTACTGACACCGACACACTGCTATGTACTGACACACTGCTATGTACTGACACTCACACACTGCTATGTACTGACACACTGCTATGTACTGACACCGACACACTGCTATGTACTGACACCGACACACTGCTATGTACTGACACTGACACACTGCTATGTACTGACACACTGCTATGTACTGACACACTGCTATGTAGTGATACCGACACACTGCTATGTACTGACACCGACACACTGCTATGCACTGACACTCACACACTGCTATGTACTGACATCGACACACTGCTATGTACTGACACTCACACACTGCTATGTACTGACACACTGCTATGTACTGACACCGACACACTGCTATGTACTGACACACTGCTATGTACTGACACTCACACACTGCTATGCACTGACACTCACACACTGCTATGTACTGACACCAACACACTGCTATGTACTGACACTCACACACTGCTATGTACTGACACACTGCTATGTACTGACACCGACACACTGCTATGTACTGACACACTGCTATGTACTGACACCGACACACTGCTATGTACTGACACCGACACACTGCTATGTACTGACACTCACACACTGCTATGTACTGACACCGACACACTGCTATGTACTGACACTCACACACTGCTATGTACTGACATCGACACACTGCTATGTACTGACACACTGCTATGTACTGACACCGACACACTGCTATGTACTGACACACTGCTATGTACTGACACTCACACACTGCTATGTACTGACACCAACACACTGCTATGTACTGACACTCACACACTGCTATGTACTGACACACTGCTATGTACTGACACCGACACACTGCTATGTACTGACACACTGCTATGTACTGACACCGACACACTGCTATGTACTGACACCGACACACTGCTATGTACTGACACCGACACACTGCTATGTACTGACACACTGCTATGTACTGACACTCACACACTGCTATGTACTGACACACTGCTATGTACTGACACACTGCTATGTAGTGATACCGACACACTGCTATGTACTGACACCGACACACTGCTATGTACTGACACTCACACACTGCTATGTACTGACATCGACACACTGCTATGTACTGACACTCACACACTGCTATGTACTGACACACTGCTATGTACTGACACCGACACACTGCTATGTACTGACACACTGCTATGTACTGACACACTGCTATGCACTGACACTCACACACTGCTATGTACTGACACCAACACACTGCTATGTACTGACACTCACACACTGCTATGTACTGACACACTGCTATGTACTGACACACTGCTATGTACTGACACCGACACACTGCTATGTACTGACACCGACACACTGCTATGTACTGACACACTGCTATGTACTGACACCGACACACTGCTATGTACTGACACACTGCTATGTACTGACACCGACACACTGCTATGTACTTACACCGACACACTGCTATGTACTGACACTCACACACTGCTATGTACTGACACCGACACACTGCTATGTACTGACACTCACACACTGCTATGTACTGACACACTGCTATGTACTGACACCGACACACTGCTATGTACTGACACACTGCTATGTACTGACACTCACACACTGCTATGCACTGACACTCACACACTGCTATGTACTGACACTCACACACTGCTATGTACTGACACCGACACACTGCTATGTACTGACACTCACACACTGCTATGTACTGACACACTGCTATGTACTGACACCGACACACTGCTATGTACTGACACCGACACACTGCTATGTACTGACACTGACACACTGCTATGTACTGACACACTGCTATGTACTGACACTCACACACTGCTATGTACTGACACACTGCTATGTACTGACACACTGCTATGTAGTGATACCGACACACTGCTATGTACTGACACCGACACACTGCTATGTACTGACACTCACACACTGCTATGTACTGACATCGACACACTGCTATGTACTGACACTCACACACTGCTATGTACTGACACACTGCTATGTACTGACACCGACACACTGCTATGTACTGACACACTGCTATGTACTGACACCGACACACTGCTATGTACTGACACACTGCTATGTATTGACACACTGCTATGTACTGACACCGACACACTGCTATGTACTGACACACTGCTATGTACTGACACCGACACACTGCTATGTACTGACACCGACACACTGCTATGTACTGACACTCACACACTGCTATGTACTGACACCGACACACTGCTATGTACTGACACCGACACACTGCTATGTACTGACACTCACACACTGCTATGTACTGACATCGACACACTGCTATGTACTGACACTCACACACTGCTATGTACTGACACACTGCTATGTACTGACACCGACACACTGCTATGTACTGACACACTGCTATGTACTGACACCGAAACACTGCTATGTACTGACACCGACACACTGCTATGTACTGACACACTGCTATGTACTGACACTCACACACTGCTATGCACTGACACTCACACACTGCTATGTACTGACACCAACACACTGCTATGTACTGACACTCACACACTGCTATGTACTGACACACTGCTATGTACTGACACCGACACACTGCTATGTACTGACACACTGCTATGTACTGACACCAACACACTGCTATGTACTGACACCGACACACTGCTATGTACTGACACCGACACACTGCTATGTACTGACACTCACACACTGCTATGTACTGACACCGACACACTGCTATGTACTGACACCGACACACTGCTATGTACTGACACACTGCTATGTACTGACACTCACACACTGCTATGTACTGACACTCACACACTGCTATGTACTGACTCCGACACACTGCTACTGACACACTGCTATGTACTGACACCGACACACTGCTATATACTGACACACTGCTATGTACTGACACCCACACACTGCTATATACTGACACACTGCTATGTACTGACACCGACACACTGCTATATACTGACACACTGCTATGTACTGACACCGACACACTGCTATGTACTGACACACTGCTATGTACTGACACCTGACACACTGCTATGTACTGACACTGACACACTGCTATGTACCGACACACTGCTATGTACTGACACTCACACACTGCTATGTACTGACACACTGCTATGTAGTGATACCGACACACTGCTATGTACTGACACCGGCACACTGCTATGTACTGACACTCACACACTGCTATGTACTGACACCGACACACTGCTATGTACTGACACTCACACACTGCTATGTACTGACACCGACACACTGCTATGTACTGACACTCACACACTGCTATGTACTGACACTCACACACTGCTATGTACTGACACCAACACACTGCTATGTACTGACACTCACACACTGCTATGTACTGACACCGACACACTGCTATGTACTGACACTCACACACTGCTATGCACTGACACTCACACACTGCTATGTACTGACACCAACACACTGCTATGTACTGACTCTCACACACTGCTATGTACTGACACACTGCTATGTACTGACACCGACACACTGCTATGTACTGACACACTGCTATGTACTGACACCGACACACTGCTATGTACTGACACCGACACACTGCTATGTACTGACACCGACACACTGCTATGTACTGACACTCACACACTGCTATGTACTGACACCGACACACTGCTATGTACTGACACTCACACACTGCTATGTACTGACACCGACACACTGCTATGTACTGACACACTGCTATGTACTGACACTCACACACTGCTATGTACTGACACTCACACACTGCTATGTACTGACTCCGACACGCTACTATGTACTGACACACTGCTATGTACTGACACTCACACACTGCTATGTACTGACACACTGTATGTAGTGATACCGACACACTGCTATGTACTGACACCGACACACTGCTATGTACTGACACACTGTATGTAGTGATACCGACACACTGCTATGTACTGACACCGACACACTGCTATGTACTGACACTCACACACTGCTATGTACTGACATCGACACACTGCTATGTACTGACACTCACACACTGCTATGTACTGACACACTGCTATGTACTGACACCGACACACTGCTATGTACTGACACACTGCTATGTACTGACACCGACACACTGCTATGTACTGACACCGACACACTGCTATGTACTGACACACTGCTATGTATTGACACACTGCTATGTACTGACACCGACACACTGCTATGTACTGACACACTGCTATGTACTGACACCGACACACTGCTATGTACTGACACCGACACACTGCTATGTACTGACACTCACACACTGCTATGTACTGACACCGACACACTGCTATGTACTGACACCGACACACTGCTATGTACTGACACCGACACACTGCTATGTACTGACACACTGCTATGTACTGACACTCACACACTGCTATGTACTGACACTCACACACTGCTATGTACTGACTCCGACACACTGCTACTGACACACTGCTATGTACTGACACCGACACACTGCTATATACTGACACACTGCTATGTACTGACACCCACACACTGCTATATACTGACACACTGCTATGTACTGACACCGACACACTGCTATATACTGACACACTGCTATGTACTGACACCGACACACTGCTATGTACTGACACACTGCTATGTACTGACACCTGACACACTGCTATGTACTGACACTGACACACTGCTATGTACCGACACACTGCTATGTACTGACACTCACACACTGCTATGTACTGACACACTGCTATGTAGTGATACCGACACACTGCTATGTACTGACACCGGCACACTGCTATGTACTGACACTCACACACTGCTATGTACTGACACCGACACACTGCTATGTACTGACACTCACACACTGCTATGTACTGACACCGACACACTGCTATGTACTGACACTCACACACTGCTATGTACTGACACTCACACACTGCTATGTACTGACACCAACACACTGCTATGTACTGACACTCACACACTGCTATGTACTGACACCGACACACTGCTATGTACTGACACTCACACACTGCTATGCACTGACACTCACACACTGCTATGTACTGACACCAACACACTGCTATGTACTGACTCTCACACACTGCTATGTACTGACACACTGCTATGTACTGACACCGACACACTGCTATGTACTGACACACTGCTATGTACTGACACCGACACACTGCTATGTACTGACACCGACACACTGCTATGTACTGACACCGACACACTGCTATGTACTGACACTCACACACTGCTATGTACTGACACCGACACACTGCTATGTACTGACACTCACACACTGCTATGTACTGACACCGACACACTGCTATGTACTGACACACTGCTATGTACTGACACTCACACACTGCTATGTACTGACACTCACACACTGCTATGTACTGACTCCGACACGCTACTATGTACTGACACACTGCTATGTACTGACACTCACACACTGCTATGTACTGACACACTGTATGTAGTGATACCGACACACTGCTATGTACTGACACCGACACACTGCTATGTACTGACACACTGTATGTAGTGATACCGACACACTGCTATGTACTGACACCGACACACTGCTATGTACTGACACTCACACACTGCTATGTACTGACATCGACACACTGCTATGTACTGACACTCACACACTGCTATGTACTGACACACTGCTATGTACTGACACCGACACACTGCTATGTACTGACACACTGCTATGTACTGACACCGACACACTGCTATGTACTGACACCGACACACTGCTATGTACTGACACACTGCTATGTATTGACACACTGCTATGTACTGACACCGACACACTGCTATGTACTGACACACTGCTATGTACTGACACCGACACACTGCTATGTACTGACACCGACACACTGCTATGTACTGACACTCACACACTGCTATGTACTGACATCGACACACTGCTATGTACTGACACTCACACACTGCTATGTACTGACACACTGCTATGTACTGACACCGACACACTGCTATGTACTGACACACTGCTATGTACTGACACCGAAACACTGCTATGTACTGACACCGACACACTGCTATGTACTGACACACTGCTATGTACTGACACCAACACACTGCTATGTACTGACACCGACACACTGCTATGTACTGACACCGACACACTGCTATGTACTGACACTCACACACTGCTATGTACTGACACCGACACACTGCTATGTACTGACACCGACACACTGCTATGTACTGACACACTGCTATGTACTGACACTCACACACTGCTATGTACTGACACTCACACACTGCTATGTACTGACTCCGACACACTGCTACTGACACACTGCTATGTACTGACACCGACACACTGCTATATACTGACACACTGCTATGTACTGACACCGACACACTGCTATATACTGACACACTGCTATGTACTGACACCGACACACTGCTATGTACTGACACACTGCTATGTACTGACACCGACACACTGCTATGTACTGACACTGACACACTGCTATGTACCGACACACTGCTATGTACTGACACTCACACACTGCTATGTACTGACACACTGCTATGTAGTGATACCGACACACTGCTATGTACTGACACCGGCACACTGCTATGTACTGACACTCACACACTGCTATGTACTGACACCGACACACTGCTATGTACTGACACTCACACACTGCTATGCACTGACACTCACACACTGCTATGTACTGACACCAACACACTGCTATGTACTGACACTCACACACTGCTATGTACTGACACACTGCTATGTACTGACACCGACACACTGCTATGTACTGACACACTGCTATGTACTGACACCGACACACTGCTATGTACTGACACCGACACACTGCTATGTACTGACACTCACACACTGCTATGTACTGACACCGACACACTGCTATGTACTGACACTCACACACTGCTATGTACTGACACCGACACACTGCTATGTACTGACACACTGCTATGTACTGACACTCACACACTGCTATGTACTGACACTCACACACTGCTATGTACTGACTCCGACACGCTGCTATGTACTGACACACTGCTATGTACTGACACTCACACACTGCTATGTACTGACACAGACACACTGCTATGTACTGACACACTGCTATGTACTGACACTCACACACTGCTATGTACTGACTCCGACACGCTGCTATGTACCGACACACTGCTATGTACTGACATCGACACACTGCTATGTACCGACACACTGCTATGTACTGACACACTGCTATGTACTTTCACTCACACACTGTTATATAATGTACTGACACTCACACACTGCTATGTACTGACACACTGCTATGTACTGACACCGACACACTGCTATGTACTGACACTCACACACTGCTATGTACTGACACACTGCAATGTACTGACACTCACACACTGCTATGTACTGACACTCACACACTGCTATGTACTGACACCAACACACTGCTATGTACTGACACTCACACACTGCTATGTACTGACACACTGCTATGTACTGACACCGACACACTGCTATGTACTGACACACTGCTATGTACTGACACCGACACACTGCTATGTACTGACACCGACACACTGCTATGTACTGACACTGACACATTTCTATGTACTGACACTCACACACTGCTATGTACTGACACTCACACACTGCTATGTACTGACTCCGACACGCTGCTATGTACTGACACACTGCTATGTACTGACACCGACACACTGCTATGTACTGACACCGACACACTGCTATGTACTGACACACTGCTATGTACTGACACTCACACACTGCTATGTACTGACACTCACACACTGCTATGTACTGACTCCGACACGCTGCTATGTACTGACACACTGCTATGTACTGACACTCACACACTGCTATGTACTGACACTGACACATTTCTATGTACTGACACACTGCTATGTACTGACCTGAACACGCTGCTATGTACTGACACCAACACACTGCTATATACCGACACACTGCTATATACCGACACACTGCTATGTACTGACACTGACACACTGCTATGTACTGACACACTGCTATCTACTGACACTCACACACTGCTATGTACTGACACACTGCTATGTACTGACACCGACACACTGCTATGTACTGACACCGACACACTGCTATGTACTGACACTGACACATTTCTATGTACTGACACTCACACACTGCTATGTACTGACACTCACACACTGCTATGTACTGACTCCGACACGCTGCTATGTACTGACACACTGCTATGTACTGACACCGACACACTGCTATGTACTGACACCGACACACTGCTATGTACTGACACACTGCTATGTACTGACACTCACACACTGCTATGTACTGACACTCACACACTGCTATGTACTGACTCCGACACGCTGCTATGTACTGACACACTGCTATGTACTGACACTCACACACTGCTATGTACTGACACTGACACATTTCTATGTACTGACACTCACACACTGCTATGTACTGACACTCACACACTGCTATGTACTGACACTCACACACTGCTATGTACTTACACACTGCTATGTACTGACACTCACACACTGCTATGTACTGACACTGACACATTTCTATGTACTGACACACTGCTATGTACTGACCTGAACACGCTGCTATGTACTGACACCAACACACTGCTATATACCGACACACTGCTATATACCGACACACTGCTATGTACTGACACTGACACACTGCTATGTACTGACACACTGCTATCTACTGACACTCACACACTGCTATGTACTGACACTGACACACGGATATATAATGTACTAATACTTACACACTGCTATGTATTGACACTCACACACTGCTATATAATGTACTGACACCGACACACTGCTATGTACTGACACTGATCCACTGCTACTTAATGTACTGACACACTGTTATATAATGTACTGACATGCAGACAGGAAGTGGCTGAAAAGGTCTGGAGGAGAACAGCAGCACTGAGATGAAGAAAGAAGAATGAAAAAAAAGTCAAAAACGGAATATTATGATTTAAAAAAAGAACCTGGAAATTGTTGCTATTTATAGTAATTATATTCAGTGGAAAGAACAATATTATCCACTCCACTCCGCGGGTATTTCAAGAAATACTTTGCAAAGCAATTTGTCACATTGGCAAAATCACGCACTTTCACTGGACGGATTCTCTTTAAAATAGAAAAAATAATGCATGTGGCCACTAGATGGCGATAAGTCACGTGACACTTAGCACCATCTAGTGGCCAAAATGTCTTTTTTCATTTTAAATCAATGAAAAACAATCTACCAACACAGGAAATAGCTGACAAAGTGCTACTAAATCCACAACAGTAAAATCAGTCTGTATGCTTTTAAAGGTTTTATACTGACTTAAAACAGAAAATACCACATTTGGGCACTTGCTGGGGTGAAGTAGCGAAGGGCCATAAAGAGTTAGTCCTGTGCCAATGGGTGTATAAAAAAATAAAATAAAATAAAAAAAGGTATTAGGCTATTTCCCGTGCTGGTCAAATGTTTTTTTTTTTTTTTAATTGTATTAAAACAGAAAATACTGCATTTGGCCAGTAGATGGTGCTAAGTATCATGATACCTAGCACCATCTAGTGGCCAAATGCTTTTTTTTTTTTTTTTATTAACCGAAACAGGGAATGGAAAAAAATGCATTTGGCCACTAGATGGTGCTAGGTATCATGATACCTAGCACCATCTAGTGTCCAAATGCATTTCTTCTTTTTTTTTTTTTTTTCATTTTAAATCAATTTCCAGCCATTCCTCATGCTGGTCCAATTTTTATTTTTTACTGATTAAAAAAAAGAAAAGCATTTGGCCACTAGATGGTGCTAGATGTCAGGGTACCAATGTGGTATTTACTGTCTTTAAATCAGTATAAAACCTTTCATTAAAAACAGAAATGACAGAATATTGCCACCAGTTACATAGTTAGTCAGGTTGAAAAAAGACACAAGTCCATCCAGTTCAACCACAAAAAAAAAATAATAATAATATCATACAATCCCATATACCCATTTCTATACCCACAGTTGATCCAGAGGAAGGCAAAAAACCCCAGCAGAGCCATGATCTAATTTGTTAAAGCTGGGGAAAAAATGCCTTCCTGATCCCCGAGAGGCAATCGGATTTATATCATGATACCTAGGGCCATCTAGTGGCCAAATGCATTTATTTTATTTATTTTTTTTTTTTTTCATTTTAAATCAATTTTCAGCCATTCCCTATGCTGGTCCAAATTTTTCTTTTTTTTACTGATTAAAAAAATAAATAAAAAATAAAATAAAAAAAATTATTTGGCCACTAGATGGTGCTAGGTGTCAGGGTACTTTAAATCAGTATAAGACTTTTCATCGAAAACAGAAATGACTGAATTTGGCCACTAGGTGGTGCTAGGTATGATGATACTTAGTGCCATCTAGTGGCAGTAAGCGATATTTTCAGTTTTTAAAAAAAATGTGACCACTGAAAGCGGGGCAAATGGGCAAAAAAAAAAAAAAAAATACAAAAAAACCCCCCAACAGGCTGCTAATCACAAGACTGACTGAGTAGAATTGTAGACGTGTCTGGATTTCTCATCATTCCTACCACCCTAACCCCCCTCCCCCCCACTGCCGTGGTCTCTGTACAGTACGGAGATGCCAGATTCTGCTCTATCATTGTATCCTTTGTATTGTCGGTGTAATGACTTCCTCGGCTTTGTGTGTTGTCACCGGAGGGTGAGAGGTTTATTTTTTTTATTTTTTATTTTTTTTATTTGTTCAGCTGCGGAGTCAGGCTTTGGATGGCAGACAACACTTTTTTTTTTCTTCTTCCAGTCTTTATCTGATTGTAACAGACGGCAAGTCTCACATCTGAAGTTTAATCCCTTCCCCTCCCCCCCCCCCCCCATCCCTTAACATTCATTACACATCTCCTTTAAGAGCCAGTCTCTGTGCTTCTCCAGGCAATGCAGGCAGATCGTGGCTGGTGGGGTGCTGTGTAGTATAGCTCCTCCCCCTCCCATGCTTTGCTATAGGCCTTGAATTCACTGTGAGATCTCCTTGATGTACCTTTTTAGCTTTTTAGGTAGTGTGCCCCGGGCTCCACCCCCCATAATATGAAATGAATAAAAAATTAATAAAAAATCCATCAGGGATGGAGGGAGCCCCTCGTAATGAGCTCCTGCATGTAGGGGCCACTGATAGAAAACATGGGGGCCCCATACAGCCCCCCAACCACGCCTACACAACACCTACCCTCACCGAGGTGCAGTGAAAAGGCAGCGCTGACTTTATCCACCTACACCCTGAACATTAAAAAAAAAAGTCCCTCCTCTGCCCCCACCCCCCTTGGCCCCTCTGTTAACCTGATGGGGCCCTGGGAAATGTAATTTAAGCCCTGGTAAGCAAGTAGGAGCTGGGGGGGGGGGTCTACTAAAAAATAAATAAAAAAAATATTCATTTAAGAAGAAATGAACAATAAAGCTGCCCCCCCCCCCCCCACCTTCCCATTTAGCTGATGGGGCCTGGACCCAGAACAACAGGACCGGCTGTACTGCCTTATCAGAGGCCCCGCCTGCATTACATGTATAAAGCGCAGGCCGCGTCACTAAGGTCATATAGATCAAAGACCTCGGGTGTTTATACTAGCTGCATTTTACTCACACTGGTGTCATTGGATTTCTGATGATCACAGCCGGGGCGCACACTGCGCATGGCGCGAGTTACACTGCGCATGCGCAAGTTGCGCTGCGCTGTATCTTGAACGGCTAGGCAATCTTATGGGACCTGTGATGTGTCCCAGAAGATTGCAGGGAGGGATGGGGGAGGTGAACTTCCTCTCTGCACCGCGGCGCCATGGGAGGAAGTGGGAACTGGGTACCTGTCAAAACTAGGTAACCGATCCACCCCTCCCAACCCCCCCCCCCCCCCCCCCCGGAAAAAATTACATGCCAAATGTGGTATGTCAGGGGGTCGCGAGTACTTAAAGCGGAAGTTTCCACTTTTGGGTGGAACTCCGCTTTAAGTGTGTATAATTTAATTCAATTAATTAATTTTAATATTTAATATATACATTATTACTATTATTATTATTGTTGCTGTTAATATTAATAATAATAATAATAATAACAAATTCGTTATTATTTTGTTTATATAGCGAATTATCATTCATTATCTTTTTTGGGTGGGGTTGTTTTTTTTTTTTTTTTTTTTTTTTTTTTTTTACAAGAGCTGCCATTGCCTGTTAAGTTAATTTAATAATATTTAATATATACGTTATTACTATTATTATTGTTGTTATTAATATTAATAATAATAATAATAATAACAAATTCGTTATTATTTTGTTTATATAGCGAATTATCATTCATTATCTTTTTTGGGTGGGGTTGTTTTTTTTTTTTTTTTTTTTTACGAGAGCTGCCATTGCTGCCATTATTACTATGTTGTTTTTTTTTGTTTCTTCTTCTTTTTATAGCACTATTTTTATTGTTTTTCAAAATTAAGCAGAACAAAATATGCTTAAGTAGTAGTAGTAGTAGTAGTAGTAGTAGTAGTAGATAGGGAAGGAAATTGAAGGGAAAGAAAAGACACATAAAAGTTTTAAAGTGGTTGTAAACCCTTCCAAACAACTTGGACCTATAGGTAAGCCTAGATTAAGGCTTACCTGTAGGTCCAAGCAATATCTCCTAAACCTATATGGTTTAGGAGATATTTGCCCGAAAATGGGCACCGCTGTCTACGGCGCATGCGCCGTAGACAGCGGCGCGCAGGCGCACTAAATGCGGCAAATCCAAGAATGGATTTGCCAAATTTGTCGACTCCCGTGCGCATGCGCGGGAGTGACGTCATCGCGGCTTCGCCGTATGACAGCAACGGAGCTGCGAGGCGCGACTCCCGCGCGCATGCGCGGGAGTGACGTCATCGCGGTTGCGCCGCTGTCATTGGTCGGAGCTGCGAGACGCCACCAGCAAGATGGACGCAGCGGACTACAGGGATCAGCGGCGACTTCGCTGGCTCCTGTGTCAGGTAAGTGACACATAATGAGCTACTATGCGATGCATAGTAGTCCATTATGCTTTACCTTTGCAGGGAAAAAAAGAGGAAGTAAACCCATCAGGGTTTACTTCCTCTTTAAGTAGTAGAATTGTTTGTCCTGGAAAGAACAAAGCATTAACCAAATGGTTCGGAAAGTTGCAGGCAAAGCCAAACACATTACCGTAGGGTAAATATAGCATTATTTTAAAATGTTATATATTTATTATTATTATTTAATATTTATTATTAAGATGCTTTAACTAATTTACTTAATATATTCATTTATATACCATATTTATATTATTTATTTATATTATTATAAATATAAAATATATATATTATATTTTATATAGTTTATAAATAATATATTTTAGATCTATATATATATATAATATTATTTATTTATATTAATATATTTAATATTTTTTATTATTATTATTATTATTATTTTTATTATGTCTTCAAAACTGCATGTAATTTATTTTTGTACAAATGGAGCAAAATTGAATGTTCTCATACATGTTTCCCTGCAGATCGAATGTTTTACAGCTACAGGGCGGCCGTGCTGCCGAGCCGCCAGACTTTGAAGCGGAGGTCCGCCAGACTTTCCAAACGAGCGGACCTGTCCACACATGACCACACTTTTCCGGCGAACAAACTGCCGGACTATGGCGGGAGTCCGCCGGACTTTTGAAATGAACGGACTTGCCCACACACGGAGGAAAGTCCGTTCATTTTGAACGCGGCTCCAGGTAGACGGGACTAGCGCAGGAGGTCAATGTCGCCGAAGGCGGGGCGAGATTGACACGTCGCTGGCCCCGTCACCTGGTATGGACTTAAAGGCGAAGCCTTATGCCGAAAAAACGGCCTGGGGGTCCCCCCAAAGTCCATATCAGACCCTTATCCGAGCACGCAGCCCGGCCGGTCAGGAAAGGGGATGGGGATGAGCGAGCGCCCCCCCCCCCTCCTGAGCCGTACCAGGCCGCGTGCCCTCAACATGGGGGGTGCTTTGGGGAAGGGGGGCCATGCGGCCCCCCCACCCCAAAGCACCTTGTCCCCATGTTGATGTGGACAAGGGCCTCTTCCCGACAACCCTGGACGTTGGTTGTCGGGGTCTGTGGGCGGGGAGCTTATCGGAATCCGGGAGCCCCCTTTAAAAAGGGGGCCCCCACGCTATGTGAATGAGTATTGGGGTTTCATGTACCCCTACCCATTCACCTGGTGAAAAAAGTGTAAAGAAAAAAACACAACACATGTTTTTAAAATAGTTTATTGCACAGCTCCGGTGGTCTTCTGTCTTGGGGGATCTTCTCGCCGGACTCCTCCACTATCTTCTGCTAGCTCTTTTACTAGCGGAGAAGCCCGGCTTTCTTCTTCGTCGCCGCCATCCGAGGGTCTTCCTCCGACTTCGGGGGTCTTGTCCCGCTCTTCGGTTCTTCTTGCCGGGCCCTCCGCTTTCTTCTCCCAGCTCTTTTACTAGCGGTGGCCCGGTTTTCTGTCGCCGCCGCCTTCTCTTCTCTTCTTCTTCTCTTCTTTCTTGAGATGTTGACTCGACGCTCTCTCTGGCCGCAATGACAGGGACGCGTTGTGCAGCGACTTATATAGGGACAATGGGCGGGGTCACTGGGTGATGTCACATGGTGACCCCGTCCCCTTATGACGTCACAGTCCCAGCATCCTCCGGGACTGTGACATCATGAGGGGCGGGGACATCACCCGGTGACCCCACCCATTGTCCCTATATAAGTCGCCGCACAACGCGTCCCTGTGATTGCGGCCAGAGAGAGCGTCGAGTCAACATCTCAAGGAAGAAGAGAAGAAGAAGAGAAGAGAAGGCGGCGATAGAAGACCGGGCCACCGCTAGTAAAAGAGCTGGGAGAAGAAAGCGGAGGCCCGACAAGATCCCCGAAGAGGGGGTCAAGACCCCCGAAGTCGGAAGAAGAGGCGGCGGTGAGAGAAGGCCGGGCCACATCTAGTAAACGGTTACAATTACATCAAGTATTTACTCTTCTTATACTTTTTCCTATGTTACTCAGCGCCATCTGGTGGCTGTATTTTTTGCCCCCAATTCACACTATTTCACATTTTTTTTTTTCAAAGCATAACTTTTAATCTGCAGAGAATATAGCCCAAGGAGAGCACAGGATGGATCTACGGGTCATGTTAATGGACAACGTTTTTATAAATACTCCTCTTCCCCCATTGGTCTGGCCCTCCTATTAGACTTTGCATCTTTGGATTCGAAACCTCGGGTTCCCCAGGTTAATCCCCCTTTTGCTGACAACCAACATATGTCATACATCAGCATCCACAAACCCCAAGTATGTTTGCTCTCCTATATCGACAGCTCCATCTAGTGGCCAAAATGTGGTATATTTTCTCATTGAGGAATTTCAGAAAGCTATACCCCATTTTGGCCACCAGATGGAGCTCATGAAAGGGGAATTGATCTATTAGAAAAGATACGGGACGATTGGGCCAGCTTGCCATGAATGGTTCTGCTGTTCAAAAAATAAAGAAGATACCAATGGTGAGATAAGGGTTGCTGCACGCCCCGATGAGTAGGAATAGAGAGGAAATGTCCCCAAGGGGTTTTGTGTTTCAAACAAAAATTCTAATTGGAATAGAAAAATATAAAGATTTTATTGAAAAGCATTAGCATAGAATTGCATGAAAAAAATGTTAAAACATGAGCTCTGCAAGTGAGGCCCTTGCACATACAAAAGGTAATACAACCGTACAGTCAAATGAGCAACATAGCATGGTATTGGTATATATATAGCCATGCTAGTACACCCTGACACGTTTCGACCATTAAATCGTGGAGGTCGTCTTCTCGGGGAAAGGGGTACAAGAACTCTACAAAGAGGACGTATTGTGAAAATACTTGCATTTAAACAACAATGTGAGTCAATAGTTGCACATTAAAAAAGGAAACAATATACAGTTTAAAGCTCATATTTACCACTGACGGCCGTATGGATGGCCTCCAAGGTGCTATGCCCAGAGATTGCCAAAAGATCATCATGGTGAACTCGAGTCCAGTTTATCATGTGATCATGTGACTGGTTTTCGTCCAACCAGTGACCTTCTTACTTTAATCGTCACTGATTGGTTAAATATTGTTTTTGGTTCATGTATGTTTTTTATATATATAAGTGCAATATGGGGGAGTAGGTCGATGCCCCAGTAGAAGTCCTTTTTCGACGAAACGCATCGGACCAGGTACACCATTTCCCCATATTGCTTTTATTTCAAATTGTGATCACTTTTATTCATGTATGTCGGTTTTTATGAATTAAAACCTACCATTTTTGACCTGCTCCATTTTTTCTCTTTTTTTCCTATGTTCTGTGGATAAAAGCCTTTTTTGGGTTCCTTATTGTGTTTGGGTTACCCTTTTGGGGGTACTCCATATTCACCCACTGGTCCCCTTTGGATTCCTTGCTGACACCTCTGGCTACTCGATCCATCTACATGATTGGAGATCGACATCCGAGTGATTGTGAGTGGCCCAGTGGTTTTCTTGCCGTTAACAGCAACGGGAGATCGAGAATAAAAGGTTTTAGGAGAGGGGAGGAAGAAGAAAAAGTAGTATTATTCGCAGATGATCTCCTTTTGCTTCTTGGAGATGTTCAGCATTCAATAGGGGAAGTGATGTATAGAATTACTAATTTTGGACATCTTGCGGGCTTAAAAATAAACTGGGACAAATCTTGTATATTGCCCATAGACCCATTAGATAGCCCCCTACCTTGTGAAGCTGCACATATTCAGATAGTGAGTAAGATGAAATATCTGGGTATCTGCATCTCTAAAGACCCTAAGCAATATGTGATAAATAACTTGGTTCCACTGTTATTCAAATTTAAACAAAAAATTAAGATATGGAAGAAATTACCACTTTCAGTAGCAGGTCGATGCAACCTTATTAAAATGATTCATTTGCCGCAACTTCTCTATGTATTACATAATTCCCCAGTATGGATATATAAGGACTGGTTCCATAAGATAGATTCCATATTTAGAGAACTGATGTGGAAGGGGGGACGAGCACGCATTGGGTTAAAGACTCTGCAACTTCCAAGTAATGGAGGGGGAGTTGCGCTCCCACACCCATTTAATAACTTCATGGCAGCTCAGCTACAACACCTATCAGGAGAGGAAGTGGGGGGAGAGGGGTGGAAAAAGGGTTCTCCTCTCACGCAATTCCTCGGAAGGTCACTAGTAGTAGCATTAGAGGCAGGGGCATTCATACGGGAGGTCCCTACCCTAGGATTAATGATCAAGGTGTGGGAGACAACTAAAAAAATATTGGGTTATGAGGGACTTACAGAATATTCCCCCTTATGGGCAAATAATAAGTTGGAAGAGGTTTTAAAAATTAGAAAGGGAATGGGAAAAAAGGGGTATACACTTGGTTCATCAGATCTATCGAGACGGTAGAATAAAACAATTTCAAGAGTTAAGGAATCAGTTCCTAATTCCGAAAAAATCTTTTTTTAGATACCTGCAGATCAGGCATGCTCTGGATAAACAGTTCCAGGGAACAGTAATGGTATGGAGTCAGATACCCGTAATAGAGGACATATTACGAGCAAAATCAGGGAAAGGTTTAATATTTAAAGTGTATGTGGAGTTGTGTAAGAAATCTCAGGAAAAAAAACTGGGTCAAAAAAACAGGAAAAAATGGGAGTCCGATGTGGGTGACATCTCGGAGGATCAATGGGAGAGGATCCTCGAGGTGGCGCCATGGGTGTCCATTTCCTCATCTCAAAAGTTCTCACATCTACTTTTATTGTATAGAGCAGGGATCTCAAACTGGCGGCCCTCCAGCTGCTGCAAAACTACAAGTCCCATCATGCCTTTGCCTGAGGGAGTCATGCTTGTAACTGTCAGCCTTGCAATGCTTCATGGGACTTGTAGTTTTGAAACAGCTGGAGGGCCGCCAGTTTGAGACCCCTGGTATAGAGCATACTACACCCCCAAGAGGTTGGCCCAATTTGGTAGAAGGAGTGATGCAGCGTGTCCGAGATGTGGAAGGACAGAAGGAGATATGATCCACATGTTTTGGAGATGTCCCAAGCTACATCGGTATTGGAGGGAGGTTGTGATGATAGTTAGCAGGGTTTTTGAGATGGCAGTGGAAATGGAACCAATGGGATGTGTATTGGGATGGATCAAGGGGAGTAGTCACCCTAAGGATAGCAATTTAGCCAAAGTAAGGTGTCTCTTTCAGGCTAGAAAACTCATAGCCCAGAAATGGCAATCTGCCACACCCCCCACGAGTGGAGAGTGGGTGCAAAATATGAATAGGGTTATCCTTAAAGAGAGAGTAGCGTATATGAGACAAGGGGGTATTAAAAAGTTTGATAAGATATGGAGGGAATGGTGTGCAAAAATGATGAATGAAGGTACCTCTTAGTAAGAAGGAAGTATGATGAATGGGAATGTATGAGTGGGGTAGGTGATGAATGTAGGAAGGGAAGGATGGGAGAGGGATATGCAAACAGGTATTGTGTTAATACTGTTTTTTTTATTGGAAGGTTGTATGAGTTGTATTGAATTGAAAAAGAAATGAATAAAGATATAAAGTTAAAAAAAAGCATCGGGAGATCAGCGGGGCGTTACCCTCTATCCTCCAGGACTCCTGTGACAGTTTGGTCCATTTGCCAATTGGGGTAATCCTAGCTTGATTGACCTGTTGTCGCTGACAGTCGGGTCCAACCGTTCCGGTAAGCATGTTTAAGTCATACCACTTGCTTGAAAGAAATCTCCATGTGATGGTCTATATGGCTTTTGTGACATCGTTACCGTAAAACATTCTTCTACCTCCATGATGGACATTTTTATTATTATTTCAGCTTTTTTGGTGGACTTTTAATATTATTTGTCTCACTTTAATATTATTTTCCACGTTGGTTTTACTCCTTTACTCTCAGTGACTTATACACATTTCACTGGTTTGATTATTTAGCGCTACACTTTCACCCACATCTTTTTTTGAATTTTGTCACATTCTTGTGTAGCTGCTCATGCCCTTTTTTATCTTTTGGGTAAGCGCAATAATTTTCTCCATTCACATCCATATCACAACATGGCTCAGGTACGTCGACGATGTCTTCATCGTCTGGAAGGGCTCAGAAGATATGCTCAAAAAGTTTTTTGATCAGATTAATATTAATAATCAAAATTTTAAATTTACCATGACCTTTGACCGCAGCACCATTACCTTTCTTGACGTTGGGCTATCTTCAACTGCTGAACGGAGACAGTGCAGCACTCTATTTGGGAACGAGATGGCTGGAAACACTGTGCTACCTGCCGATAGTTTTCACCCTCTTCCATTAAGGAATTCCATAACTTTTGAACAATATTTGCACTTTCGACAAGGAAAATATCCCTTTGCTTTGTGAAAAAAAGAAAACTTTTTTAGGGGGGTCTATCACATTCGGGGCAATCTGGCCTTGAATGGACCGAGCCCCCCTAAAAAAAATCACACCAGCCGTCTCAGGTAGTACGGATCCCAGATATCTGTCATTTTGGAGAACTCCCCAATGTTTTTTGAAAATCTCCTTAATCTGTCTGGATTGAATCGAATAGGTGGTTAAAAAAAAAAAAAGACCATCTAAATTAATTTTCCATTGCCTTTTTAGGATGCACCTGTAACAGTGAGTTTTGATCGATCCGAGAGATCCGATCGATCTCAGTGTCAAGGTCCATGGAAGCATAGCCTTTTTCCAAAAATCTATCCTTCAAGATGGCAGGCTGAATGGTAAAATCTTCCACTCTAGTACAGTTCTTCCATAATCGGAGGAACTGACTACGTGGTACAGACTTAAGCTACTGAGGAAGGATGGTGACAACTATCAACCGGAATGTACCCATTCCGGTCTGTAGGTTTGAAATAGGTGGTAAATTCCAAATGATGGTCAACCACCTTGATTTCAAGGTCCAATAAATGCAAAGAGGTAAGGCTAGCCTCATGGATATCAGATGTATGCCTCTGTCATTAGAATTCAACAAAGACATAATATCATCATGGTGAACTCCAGTCCATTTGATCATGTGATCATGTGACCGGTTTTCGCCCAACCAGTGACCTTCTTACTTTAATCATCACTGATTGGTTAATTATTGTTTTTGGTTCATGTATGTTTTTTATATATATAAGTGCAATATAGGGGAGTAGGTTGATGCCCCAGTAGAAGTCCTTTTTGGACAACCAAGGGAATCTATTGGCTACTGGCTATTGAACATCCTTGTTTAGTCCCGTTTACGTCATCACGTTCAAAACGAACTGACTTCTTCTAACAGACTTAGTCCGGTCGTGTGTGGCCAAATCCATTCGTTCAGAAAGTCAGTCGGGAAGACCGTCGGGACCTAGTCCGTCGAAAGGTCCGGTCGCGTGTACGCGCCATTCGTTTTAAAAAAATCCACATTAGGTTTAGTGTCCCTCCAACTGATGTAGTTTTCTAGATTGTAAATTGGTAGTGTGCCATTTGTAAGCTCACCCCTCTGAGAAGGCCGACTGGTCCCTCCAGAATTTTATCTCCTTCTTCTGTAGAATATGTTTGTTAAAGATAGATCGATTCTCATTTAATTTAACTTGTAGCTTGGAAAACAGCTGATGGCCCGAAAAAAAGAGGCCAAAGGAGATTCCAAACTGTTGATTTCACTGTCCAAGACAGAAATTTGCCTATTATGCTCCCTAGTGAGGATGAGCATCATTTCCCGAGAACATTGTTTCAAGTTGTCTTCCCATTCCTTCTTACATTCAACGCCGATATGTTCAATGTTGGGAAAAATGTACATACGTAACCCATAGAGGTTAATGAGTTCCCTCACATACTTATCAAAAGATTTGGTACGCCAGAAAAGTGTAGACTTTTTTTTTTACTAAGATGCGACCTCAATTTTGGAAAATGGAGGAAATTTGAGTTTCAATTTTATCTCCCTTTCCAAACTCGGTTTCATAACCCGACATCAAATTAGCCCCTTGAAAGCATGGGCGTCTGCAGAACTTTTTTCAGGGGGGGCATAATTTTAGGTTGCCCATGCTCCACCCCTTTTCAACAATGTCATGAAGGGGAGGGGCTTAGTCATTATCTCATAAAGCGCAGGCATGTGCCCATCAATTGCAGCCTCATTGTGCCCATCAAATTTGGCCTGTACAGTACGGAGGGTGTACAGTATGTGTATATATAGGGGGTGGATGGTATTAGTATATACAGGAAGGAAGGTGGGTGTATATAGCTGTATTCAGGACAGATGATGTATAGCTGCGGTCAGTGATGATGGAGGAAGGTCTCTATATACATGAAGGAAGGTGGGTATATACTGCTACCTGTATATAGAGACCTTCCTCCATCGTCACTGACTGCAGATATACATCATCTGTCCTGTATACAGCTATATATACAGGACAGATGATGTATATGTGCAGTCAGTGATAAAGGAGGAATTCAGGAAGGAAGATGGGTGTATATAGCTGTATACAGGACAGGACAGATGATATGATCTTCCCTCTATCTGGCACCCCTTTCACTGATCATACCTGTATGCACTCAGATCACCTGCCCCCTCCTCTGTATTAGGGTTGCCACCTGTCCAGGATTCACCCGGACAGTTCGGGTTTGGTGTCATGCGTTTGGGTTTCAGACTGCCTGAAACCCGGACACATTATTTACACTGGACTATGGCCTCCCAGCAGGGTTGCTGCATGCAGTTGTCTAAACTGAGAGTGTCTGTTACACTCTTTAACACTGCCCAAAGCCAGCACTAACAATCCCCCCAAACACACATACAGGAGAGGAAAGAGGGCGCGATCTGCGCCCCCCACCCCTACCCCTCTGTGTCTGCCCACACTCCAATCCCTGGTGCTGAGCCCCAGAATAAGAAAGTAAGTCGGGCCAGAAATTTGAATTCCAGCAGCCTCAGATACATCTGGATGAGAGGTGGTGAGTGAGCTCACCATCCATCCCTGTCTGTGACTGAAGTCTCCCCCCTTCTCTCTTCTGCCTCTGAGTAAGTACACCAAGGCAAATCAGGGTTCTCAGAGCACCCCTTACATCAGATTTCCCTTTTACACCAGAGGCCACAGTGTTCCCCCTTTACATCAGAGTCTTCTCCGTCATCCGAACATCAGAGTTCTCAAGGTCCCCCCTTAAATCAGGGTTCCTAGAGCATCCCTTATGTTAGAGTTCTCCCTTACATCAGAGTCTGCAGAGTCCCCCCTTACAGTAAAAGGGAACTCAGCGAGTTCAGATTGAAAAGGGGAATTCTGTGGGCTCTGATGTAAAGGGGGACTCTTGTTCTTAACTTCATATGATTAGAAATGTTATTTAATAGCAAAATATATGCTTTATATATAGTTTATACTATAAAAAAAATTGCTGTGCGCCGCTAAAGTGTTCGGGTTTGACTTGAAGAAAAGGTGGCAACCCTACTCTGTATATATGTGAGGCCCACACACATACACACAACAATGCCCCCCCTGTACACAAACAGCCTCCTCCCTTCACTTGTACTCACAGCCCCAACTTGTAAGGTGGTCTTCCTTCTCCCAAGTCCTGTTTCCACATGTCCCTGTGAAAATACAACAGGCAACAAAGCAAACACGAGGGGCGCACATACAGGAAGCAGCCAGAGGTGGCAGTAAAGAGCTCTGTAAGTTCAGTGACACTGGTCAGCAGCAGCTGTGGAGCCAACTTGCACTTACCCAGAGAGCCAACACAGCTACAGATGTGGCCAAGGCAGACCCTTGCCGATTCCAGGGGGGGTCACTCGCCCCCCCTTGCCCCTACCTGCGGACGCCCATGCTTGAAAGGTATTCATAATGCCAAAATAACTATTAAAACATACAGTTCATCAACAAAACATCTAAGGTAACATCAAACGTAGAAAAACGTAGGTCTTAACTCACAAGGTATCGAAAAGTGGGGAACGGGTGTTTAACCACCTAAATACAATAATCGAAAAAAAAAAGGAAGTGATACAAATGGTAAGATAAGGGTTGCTTCACACCCCGATGAGTATGAATAGAGAGGAAATGTCCCCGAGGGGTTTTGTTTTTGCAGACAAAAATTCTAATTGGAATAGAAAAATAGAAAGATTTTATTGAAAAGTATTAGCATACAATTGCATGAAAAAATGTTAAAACATGAGCTCTGCAAGTGAGGCCATTGCACATACAAAAGGTAATACAACCGTACAGTTACATGAGCAACATAGCATGGTATAGGTATATATAGTCATGCTATAACACCCCCCCCCCCCCCGACACGTTTCGACCATTAAATCGTAGAGGCACGGAGTGATCTCAGGACGCCGCCGGCAGGGAAGTGCTCCCTCTGGCGGAGAGCTAAAAGAAGGCCACCTGGGAACGCAGGTACTGAGGGAAAAGGACAGCAAATGGTGCCGTCATGCCGCCCGCAATACATGAGCATCTTCTAGAATCAACGTTCTGTCAAAAACCATAGAAAACTACCAAATTACACAAAAAAAATTGCAAAAGGGCGCCAGGCCTAAAAGGGTGCTTTGCCTGATGCACTCGTTCGGGCCTAGACAGACTGTTGCCTGCAGCCTGAATATAAACCTCTGTTCCCGCTGGAGGAGGGGTTTACATAGTTGCCAACATTGTAAAAAAAAAAATTCGGGGCACTTTTTTGGTAGTAGGCAGAGTTGTGTTATAATTAGGGGACGGGGCATGGGGTTATAGGTGTGGCATAGGAAAAGGATAAAATGCGGCGCGTGTAGCTGCAAAATATGGACGTGGTTTATGTAAAATAGTGGGCATGGCTCAAAGGGGTGTGGTTAGTGTCTGAGATGAATGCGGGATGGAGAGGGAGAGGGAAGGGGGGGGGGATGGAGGGACAGCAGCCCCCCGATCCTACACCACAATAGCAATGTGTTTTCCAGAGTTTGACAATCAGCAGATAAAGATACTCCTAATACCTGGTGTTAGCGCTTCAATCATCCCGGCGCCATGATTGTTATGGTCTCAGGATGATTGAAGCGCATTACTTCTATTATTACATTGTAATATGAAATGAAATCATTCAACTCTACATAATGCAGAATCAGTGGGAGCCCAGAGCGCGTCACTAGCCACTTTGCCAGCCACCAGATGTCATCAGGTGCCCCATCAGAGTCCCTCCTTAAATCAGGTGCCCCATCAGAGCAGCCTTCCTCACATCGGGTGTCCATCAGCAGAGCCCCTCCTAACATCTGGTGCCCCTCTGACATCCAGACTCGCTGGCGCCCCCTCTGACATCCACAGACTGGCCCCCTCTGACATCCACAGACTGGCCCCCTCTGACATCCACAGACTGGCCCCCTCTGACACCCCATCCACAGACTGGCACCCTCTGACACCCCATCCACAGACTGGCTCCCTCTGACACCCCATCCCCAGACTGGCACCCTCTGACACCCCATCCACAGACTGGCCCCCTCTGACACCCCATCCACAGACTGGCCCCCTCTGACATCCCATCCCCAGACTGGCACCCTCTGACACCCCATCCACAGACTGGCCCCCTCTGACACCCCATCCCCAGACTGGCCCCCTCTGACACCCCATCCACAGACTGGCCCCCTCTGACACCCCATCCCCAGACTGGCCCCCTCTGACACCCCATCCCCAGACTGGCCCCCTCTGACACCCCATCCACAGACTGGCCCCCTCTGACACCCCATCCACAGACTGGCACCCTCTGACACCCCATCCACAGACTGGCCCCCTCTGACACCCCATCCCCAGACTGGCACCCTCTGACACCCCATCCACAGACTGGCCCCCTCTGACACCCCATCCCCAGACTGGCACCCTCTGACACCCCATCCACAGACTGGCCCCCTCTGACATCCCATCCACAGACTGGCCCCCTCTGAGATCCCATCCACAGACTGGCCCCCTCTGACACCCCATCCACAGACTGGCCCCCTCTGACACCCCATCCACAGACTGGCCCCCTCTGACACCCCATCCACAGACTGGCCCCCTCTGACACCCCATCCACAGACTGGCCCCCTCTGACATCCCATCCACAGACTGCCCCCCCCCTCTGACATGACATCCCATCCACAGACTGGCCCCCTCTGACACCCCATCCACAGACTGGCCCCCTCTGAGATCCCATCCACAGACTGGCCCCCTCTGAGATCCCATCCACAGACTGGCCCCCTCTGACATCCCATTCACAGACTGGCCCCCTACATACCGTCCTTCACATTGCCGCGCGGGTTCTCTATTGAAGACCAGCTTCTGGTCTTCTTAAAAATAGCGGCCAGCGGAGACATTGTCTCCGCCGGCCGCAGACCTCTAGCGGCTGGCGGCAAAAAAACGAATTTCCCGGAACATTTCCCGGGACAAAATTAATTCGGGACAAATGTCCTAATCCTGCTAATGTCCCGGGAAATTCGGGACAGTTGGCAACTATGGGTTTATTCCAATCGCCGCCCCTGGCAGGAATGTGTATCCAGTCCAGGGCGACGAAGGACAGTTTGGGCATCTGGTAGCCATGTTTGGAGACTGTGTCTACCAAGTGGCAGAAATTGATTACCAATTTTCATACTGTAAATATGCTGCGCTATGCGACAGCCCCAAAACATCACCGCTCTAGAGGAGATCTGCATGGAGGACATGGAGGCCAACATACCACCAGCAACAGTGTGTGACAACCTTGTGAAGACTTACAGGAAACGTTTGTTATATATCCTTTGTTGGCAATGACAGAGGTCAAAGTATTGAGATGAACTTTTGATATTGACAAAATACTTATTTTCCACCATAATTTGCAAATAAATTATTTCAAAAATCAGACAATGTGATTGGATTTGTTTCCACATTTTGTCTCTCATAGTTGAGGTGACACCTATGGTGACAATTCCAGGGCTCTCTCATCTTTATAAGTGGAAGAACTTGGACAATTGGTGGCTGAATAGAATTTTTGTCTGCAACACAAAACCCCTTGGGGACATTTCCTCTCTATGGTTCTGCCGTTCAGACAATAAATATCTTATAAATGGACCCCCCCCATGTATCTCCACAAACACGCCAACATCCTGTTTGTGCATCTTTTAAAGGGTACTTTAACTTTTCCAGCCAAATTGGGATAATGCCTTACTTTATATTTATCGTTCCACATTCACAGAACAGAACTGAAAATATTTAAAAATTGCTGCTCAACTTTTTACTTCCTGTAAAATCCTACTTTAGCTTTTCCATATATGCAAGAGGGCTGGGAATTCCCTCACCTTGGAGGGATTTCCTCTCACTTCCTGTTTTGGCAATAAGACAGGAAGTGAAGTGAAAGCATCCCAATGGGGACACAGATGGCAGTAAAACCCCAACAGGGGTTATAAAGCATCTCCCTAGGAAAAAAAAATTGCCTAAAGTTCCTCTTTAGCCCTGTCCATGCTGTGCTTGCAGATCTCTGTCAGTTGTAAACTAGATGTGTATACTGTGTGTCCTAACAAAGGGTTAAAGATATCAAGGCTTGAGGGATTTTGTATGGTAATGTGCGGCCCCTCAGTCTGTCCCCTAATTACACATTGTAAGCTATTCTGAGCCATACAAGCTACTTAAAGATGTCTATGTATAATCCTGTTCTAAAAGAAGTAAGTAAAAAAATGTATATATTTTTTCAATTATTTTAGGTATGTTGTGTGAATGGGAACTGTTCTGCCCCACTTTCATGTGATTTTCAGTGGTGTGTTCAACTACATGAGATTATCATTGTTTTGTAGTATGCTGACATCTAGAGGTGGTTTTGGACCACTACAGCTTGTTTATAAAAGTGACTTTCGTTTCTCCCTCCATCCTCCCCTACTGTTTAGTGCTAGTTAGTTTTTTTTCCTACCTAGACCCTTCCTTTCTTTCTTCCATGTTTCCTACCTAGAACTTTCCTTTATTCCCTCCATGTTTCCTAGCTCAACTCTTCCTTTCGTTCTTTCATGTTTCATAGCTAGATACTTCCTTTCTTTCTTCCATGTTTCCTCAGTCAGAGTTAGTTATTTGCAGAGACTGGGTTTAGGAAAGTTATTGTCCTGTTAAACTTCCTTTCTTCCATGTTTCCTAGCTTAACTCTTTCTTTCATTCTTTCTTCCATGTTTCCTAGATGGACCCCTCCTTTCTTTCTTCCTTCCATGTTTCCTGGCTAGACCTTTAATTTATTTCTTCTATGTTTCCTCACTAGACCCTTCCTTTTGTTCTTCTATGTTTCCTAGCTAGACCTTTCCTTTCTTTCATCCATGTTTCCTAGCTTAACCCTTTCTTTCTTTCTTCCATGATTCCTAGCTAGACCTTCCCTTTCTTTCTTCCGTTTTTCCTAGCTAGGCCCTTTCTGACTTTTTTTTCCCCCTTTCTTCCATGTTTCCTAGCTCAACTCTTCCTTTCATTCTCCCATGTTTCCTAGCTTGACCTTTCCTTTCTTTCTTTCTTCCATGTTTCCTCAGTCAGCGTTAGTTATTTGCAGAGACTGGGTTTAGGAAAGTTATTGTCCCCTTAAACTTCCTTTCTTCCATGTTTCCTAGCTTAACCCTTTCTTTCTTTCTTTCTTCCATGTTTCCTAGATAGACCCCTCCTTTCTTTCATCCATATTTCCTCGCTAGACCTTTGATTTATTTCTTCCATGTTTCCTCGCTAGACCCTTCCTTTCTTTCGTCCATGTTTTATAGCTAGACCCTTCCTTTCTTTCTTCAATGTTTCCCAGCTAGACCTTTAATTTATTTCTTCCATGTTTCCCAGCTAGACTTTTAATTTATTTCTTCCATGTTTCCTAGATAGACTTTTCCTTCCTTTCCTTTCTTTCTTCCATGTTTCCTAGCTCAACTCTTCCTTTCGTTCTTTCATGTTTCATATCTAGATCTTTCCTTTCTTTCTTCCATGTTTCCTCAGTCAGTGTTAGTTATTTGCAGAGATTGAGTTTAGGAAAGTTATTGTCCTCTTAAACTTCCTTTCTTCCATGTTTCCTAGCTTAACTCCTCTTTTTCTTCCATGTTTCCTAGATGGACCCTTTCTTTCTTTCTTTCTTTCTTCCATGTTTCCTAGATAGACTCCTCCTTTCTTTCATCCATATTTCCTCGCTAGACCTTTTGATTTATTTCTTCCATGTTTCCTCACTAGACCCTTCCTTTCTTTCATCCATATTTTCTAGCTAGACCCTTCCTTTCTTTCTTCAATGTTTCCCAGCTAGACCTTTAATTTATTTTTTCCATGTTTCCTAGATAGACTTTTCCTTCCTTTCCTTTCCTTTCTTTCTTCAGTTTTTCCTAGCTAGACCCTTTCTTTCTTTTTTTTTCATTTCTTCCATGTTTCCTAGCTCAACTCTTCCTTTCATTCTTTCAGGTTTCATAGCTAGGTACTTCCTTTCTTTCTTCCATGTTTCCTAGCTAGACCCTTCCTTTCTTTTTTTTTTCATTTCTTCCATGTTTGCTCAGTCAGTGTTAGTTATTTTCAGAGATTGAGTTTAGGAAAGTTATTGTCCTTTTAAACTTCCTTTCATCCATGTTTCCTAGCTAAACTCCTTCTTTCTTTTCTTTCTTTCTTTCTTTCTTTCTTTCTTTCTTTCTTTCTTCCTTTCTTCCTTCCTTCCTTCCTTCCATGTTTCCTAGATAGACCTTTAATTTATTTCTTCCATGTTTCCTCAGTCAGTATTAGTTATTTCCAGAGACAGAGTTTAGGAAAGTTATTGTCCATCTTAAACTTCAAAAGGACTGGAAAAACATCCCCTGTACTGCAATTAGCTAAAGTAAAAATGTATTAGACTCAACCTCTGTGTCTTACTGAAGAGTTAAGCGGCCTGTGGCTGGTGCCAAGTCATGAGGTAGACCTTCAACCCACCAAGCTGTTATACCGGAGCTGAAATCCTCAGTTGTCATACAATGAATACAGATGAATTCAGACTGAGGGCATAATGGGAATCCATGGAAAATCATTGACAAAATGAATGTATTCCCATTTGAAAATGTCAATGTTTATTGATTGGTGACGCTGTGATAAATATGGTGAATCTTTATGAAATTCTGGATTTTCCACCGAACAAATCAGTCTGGACACGGGTAAGGAGGATTCAGTTGAGCGGCCGTAATGTTTTATTCCCTGAAACACAGTGGGGGTGGATCTACTAAAACTGGAGGGTGCAAAATCTGGTGCAGCTGTGCATAGGAGCCAATCGGCTTCTAACTTCAGCTTGTTCAAATAAGCTTTGAAGAAAACAACCTGAAAGCTGATTGGTTTCTATGCAGAGCTGCACCAGATTTTGCACTCTTCACTTTTAGTAATTAACCTCCCCCCCCACGATGGTCACTAGATGGCGCTGATGATATAGGAATTACATGTTTTAGATCTGTATTCGTCACTTACGCACAGCAAACATTTTTAGTTTTTTTTACAGAGGACCCCAAGTGGTGCGGCTTCATCCAACAACCAAGTAAGGATTTGTTCACACTTGCTTTGGTCTATAAAGATCTGCGCTCAGATTGCTCTTCAGAGAGCATTTGGCAGGGGAGGGGGCAATGTCTCCTCACCTTCTGCTTTACCACCTCGAACCCCTCATTAGAAGAAGGCAAACACGTGGTTGCAGGGCACTTGCAAAGTGTCCCCATTTGCTGAAAGGGGTGCTACACGCACCGAAAGTGACATGGGGTATAATTCCTGCCACAGCCGTAGCATGTGTGCAGCCTCTGCAGCTAAAAGGGGAGCAAATGGGGACAGAAGGTAAAAATGACTCAACCACAGGGTTTTACCTCCCCTCACCCATGTGAATGGGATCTTTAAGAGCCCCGTATGTATTAATGTGCTAACAGCCTGGTTGCATTACTGTAATAAATAACAAAGGTTCCACTGGGCTTTAATAAATGTTATGGCCTATGGGCATTCAGGATTTTGCATGGTGCGCAGTTAGCATTTATTCCACAAGATGGCAGCAAAATACTGTGGCCTTTCCCATTGCTGTCTCTAAAGCCGCGTACACACGTAGCCGTCTGTCCGACGTACTTAGTCTGGCGGACTTCCCGCCAGACTGTCCGTCGGACGTTCCGAACGGGCTACTTGCCCACACACGGCACTTTTTCAGCGGACTAATACAGCATACTAAGTCCGCCTTACTATCCGCCCTACTTTTGAAATGAACGGACTCCCCCACACACGCAGAGGAAAGTCCGCTCATTTTGAGCGCGTCTCCAGGTAGGCGGGGCCCGCGAAGGATACCGGGCCACCGCCTGTAAAAGAGCTATAAGAAGGCGCGGTGGCCTGGCAGAAGAACCGAAGAGGGGGACAAGACCCCCGAAGTCGGAAGAAGAGGCCGCGGCGACGAAGAAGAAAGCCGGGCTCCTCCGCTAGTAAAAGAGCTACAAGAAGATAGCGGAGGAGTCCGGCGAGAAGACCCCCGAAGACGGAAGACCCCCGGAGCTGTGCAATAAATTATTTTATCTTGTGTGTTGTGGTTTTTTTTTGTACTTTATTTTACAGGTGAATGGGTAGGGGTACATTGTACCCCATACTCATTCACATAGGGTGGGTGGCCGGTATCCGGGGGCCCCCTTATTAAAGGGGGCTCCCGGATTTCGATAAGCCCCCTGCCCGCAGACCCCGACAACCAACGGCCAGGGTTGTCGGGAAGAGGCCCTTGTCCTCATCAACATGGGGACAAGGTGCTTTGGGGTGGGGGGCTGCACGCCCCCCCCTTCCCCAAGGCACCCCCCATGTTGAGGGCACGCGGCCTGGTACGGCTCAGGAGGGGGGGCGCTCGCTCGCCCCTCCTTTCCTGGCCGGCCGGGTAGCGTGCTCGGACAAGGGTCTGTTGTGGACTTGGGGGGACCCCCATGCCGATTTTTTTCATTGGGGTTCCCCTTTAAGTCCATACCAGGTGGCGGGGCCAGCCCCGCCTACCTGGAAACCCACTTGAAATGAGCGGACTTTTCTCGGGCGGGAAAAGTCCGCTCATTTCAAAAGTACGGCGGACTGGCACACACACGCTCGGATTGTCCACCGAAATGCGAGTCCGGCGGGAAGATTGGAGTGTAAAACTACATTCTAAGTCCACCGTACTTTCGGGTCAAAACAGTATGCCGGAGGCTACACACGGGGGGATTGTCCGGCGGACTTCAGTTTGCCGAACTTTTCCACCCGCTTGTTTGATCGTGTGTACGCGGCATAAGAAACAATGGCCCAACAACAAAGACAAGAAACCTGATTCACTAAAGTGAGCAGGGCTGGTGCAAGGATTTTTGACACCCTAGGTCAGGAATCTTCAAACTACGGCTCTCCAGCTGTTGCAGAACTACACATCCCATGAGGCGTTGTAAAACTGACATTCACAGACATGAAAAGGCATGATGGAAATTGTAGCTCCTGAACAACTGGAGGGCCGTAGTTTGAAGATCCCTGCCCTAGGTGAAACCTCATTTTGCCCCCCCCCTTGGCTTCACCCCTGACCCCACCCCTTTTTCCTGTCTATGTATACCCTACCTTTTTAATCACGCGCACATCAAATGCAGCCTCACCAGCGCCGATCAATGCAGCCTCACCAGCGCCGATCAATGCAGCCTCACCAGTGCCCATCAATGAATGTTTGCTTGCTTCCATTCATCAGGGAGTTGGGACACAGACACAGTCCTCTGCCGCCTCTGCCACTATGTGCCTGCTGATGCTGAGACTTAGTTGCTTGCTGCAGAGAGGAGAAAGTAGGAACACCAGCGACCGGGCACCCTAGGCAGCAGTGCACCCTAGGCAGCTGCCTAGTTTGCCTAGTGGTGGCACCGGCCTTGAAAGTGAGAAATTAGTTTGCACACCTGAGCTTTGACAAAGCGCAGGCACGCAAAACATGTCAGCTACTGCCACCCTTCAGTCTGTGGTCCACCTTCATCGATCAGGTTCCTGTTCCCGGAGGAGGGGCTGACATCACACGCACATGCCCATGTGGTACTTCCGTCTCTTCTGGCTCGGCTCCACCATAGTGACGGACGCCCACACGCCACCTGAGTCAGACCCCGTGCTTGGGGACCATAGAAGTGAGCGCCCCGACGGGAGTTCCCTCTGCTTTCCATCTGCACACCCATCGATCTTGTGTCAGAAGGCGGAGTTCTCTGTCACCCCACTCCTTCAGATTGGAGCTAGATTGTCTTCCGCCGTTCACTGATGGAAAAAAGTTCTCCTGAGGTGTGTGAACTTCCCGAGAGCACCTAAGCCCTCTCTTTCAAGATTATAAGGTGGTACCATTTTTAAACTTTTTTTTCCATTGTATAGTTATAATTTTGTTCTACTACTGTCTACACCAGTGATTCTCAACAAGGGTTCCGTAGAACCCTAGGGTTCCTCCAGAGGTTGCTAGGGGTTCCTTCGGCATTGGGCAATTTCTGCCTCTCAGATAAGTTCCTACCGACACCATTGATCTTTTTAGCTGAAAGGAGGTAATTCTTCCCAATGACCACAAGTGTAAGGACCATTCTTCCCAATCCATCCCAGGGCCTCCCCCAGGATCAGGCATTATTCCTGGGCCGAGCTAGCAGGCAAGGCCCAGGCTTGAATAAAAGGGTGGTTCTCAGAGAGCTCCTTGGGTGTGTCCTCCTCCTCCTTCCCACTGATCACCAATGTAAGGAACATTCTTCCCACTGATCACCAATGTAAGGAACTTTCTTCTCACTGATCACCAATGTAAGGAACTTTCTTCTCACTGATCACCAATGTAAGGACCATTCTTCCCAATGACCACAAGTGTAAGGACCATTCTTCCCACCGACCACAAGTGTAAGGACCATTCTTCCCAATGACCACAAGTGTAAGGACCATTCTTCCCACCGACCACAAGTGTAAGGACCATTCTTCCCAATGACCACAAGTGTAAGGACCATTCTTCCCACTGACCACAAGTGTAAGGACCATTCTTCCCAATGACCACAAGTGTAAGGACCATTCTTCCCACCGACCACAAGTGTAAGGACCATTCTTCCCACTGACCACAAGTGTAAGGACCATTCTTCCCAATGACCACAAGTGTAAGGACCATTCTTCCCACTGACCACAAGTGTAAGGACCATTCTTCCCAACGACCACAAGTGTAAGGACCATTCTTCCCACTGACCACAAGTGTGAGGACCATTCTTCCCAATGACCACAAGTGTGAGGACCATTCTTCCCAATGACCACAAGTGTAAGGACCATTCTTCCCAATGACCACAAGTGTAAGGACCATTCTTCCCAACGACCACAAGTGTAAGGACCATTCTTCCCAATGACCACAAGTGTGAGGACCATTCTTCCCAACGACCACAAGTGTAAGGACCGTTCTTCCCAATGACCACAAGTGTAAGGACCATTCTTCCCAACGACCACAAGTGTAAGGACCATTCTTCCCAATGACCACAAGTGTGAGGACCATTCTTCCCACTGACCACAAGTGTAAGGACCGTTCTTCCCAATGACCATCACACTATTGTATCATGAGTTGTAGATTTCTCATTTTTATCAGGGGTTCCCTGAGACCGGAGAACTATTTCAAGGCTTCCTCTGTGTTGAAAAGGTTGAGAAAGGCTGGTCTACACTAACATCCATAGCCCTATGGATATTGTTGGGCTCTAATTTAAGCGCAATAAATAGTTTTTTTTTTTTTTTTCATTGATTCCAAGGTGTATACAATTTTATATATTAAAGCGGGAGTCCACCGGGACTCCACGTTTTTTTTTTTTTTTTTTAAAAGCCAGCAGCTACAAATACTGCAGCTGCTGACTTTTAAAATAGTGACACTTACCTGTCCAGCGCGCCCGCGATGTCGGCACCCGAAGCCGATCGCTAGGTCGTCTGTCGGGTCCTGCCGCCGCCATCTTGGGTATGGGAATCAGGAAATGGAGCCTTTTGGGTTCATTTCCCGGTTCCCTACTGCGCATGCGTGAATTGCGCTGCGCAATAAGGACGCTCCCCGCTGCCTCTGGGAGCTGTGTGTTTCCCAGCAGGCAGCGGGGCACTTGCGGGAAGGGGCGGGCACTTGTGGAAATGGGCGTAAGTTACGCCCCTTTCCGCAGAGAGCTGTCCCGGAAGTGGGTGCAGTTACCTGGATTATCCAGGTAACTGCACCCCCCTCCCCCCTGAAAGGTGCCGATTGTGGCACCGGAAGGGGGGAGGGTTCTGATGAGCGGAAGCTCCACTTTAGGGTGAACCTCCGCTTTAATACATATATGGGCATAAGTTTAGACTTTTCCCCATGGAGCGCTACCTTAGTTTTATGTATATGCAGTTTTCCATTTCCCAGTGGTTTGGCAGCTTCACTTGGTGTCAGTTTTATTCAAATACACCCCCCCCCCCCCCCATATTCACTTTCAGGTCGGGGGCTTTAGGAACTTGCTGCTTGTTAATAAATGTTATGACCTATGGACATTCATGATTTTGCAGGGTGCGCAGTTAGCATTTGTTCCACAAGATGGCAGCAAAATACTGTCCCCTTTTCACAATGCTGTCTCTATGAGACAATGGCAATGAAATGAACCAAGGAAACAATGGCCCAGTGACAAAGACAAGACACCCGATTCACTAAAGTGAGAAATTAGTTTGCACACCTGTTTTTTGCATGTTTTTTTTTTTTTTTTTTTTTAATGCAATACACAGCAATAACATAAAACACACAACAAAAACAGAAAGGCGTCATTTAATGTACAGTGGCAAGAAAAAAAAAAGAAAATAAAATGTGAACCCCTTGGAACGAACTGTTTTTTCTGCAGTAATTTGTCATAAAAAGTCACAACAATAGATTGACACCACGAGGTTGATTTACTAAAGGGAACATATACTGCGCATTTGCAACTGCGTTTGCTCTAGATCTGCGGGGAAGCTCTGAAATGAGGGAAAGCTCTGCTGATTTCTTTCATCCAATCATGTGCAAGCATGTTCCCCTCAGATCTAGAGCAACTGCACTTGCAGTGCACAGACTATTTTCCTTTAGTAAATAAACCCCAGTGTGCTTTAAGATTGATAACACACAAACCATTGTCATTTTCTTGTGTCTTCATTGAACACACTTATTAAACCATTGGTCTCCATACTGCCGCCCTTTGCTTGCTTTTATCTGGCCCTTGGGGCACTATTTCATTTACAGACACCAACAAAGGGGCACAGTTCTTCCCAATGACACCAACAATGGGGCCCAATAACACCAATGATGGGGGACCATTCCTTCCAATGACACCAAAGATGAGGCACAATTCCACCCAATGACACCAAAGATGAGGCACAATTCCACCCAATGACACCAAAGATGAGGCACAATTCCTCCCAATGACACCAAAGATGAGGCACAATTCCTCCCAATGACACCAAAGATGAGGCACAATTCCTCCCAATGACACCAAAGATGGGGCACAATTCCACCCAATGACACCAACATGGGACACAATTCCTCCCAATGACACCAAAGATGAGGCACAATTCCTTCCAATGACACCAACATGGGACACAACTCCTCCCAATGACACAAACGATGGGGCACAATTCCTCCCAATGACACCAAAGATGGGGCACAATTCCTCCCAATGACACCAAAGATGGGGCACAATTCCTCCCAATGACACCAAAGATGGGGCACAATTCCTCCCAATGACACCAAAGATGGGGCACAATTCCTCCCAATGACACCAAAGATGGGGCACAATTCCACCAAATGACAGCAAAGATAAGGCACAATTCCTTCCAATGACACCAACATGGGGCACAATTCCTCCCAATGACACCAAAGATGGGGCACAATTCCTCCCAATGACACCAAAGATGGGGCACAATTCCACCAAATGACAGCAAAGATGGGGCACAATTCTACCCAATGACACCAAAGATGGGGCACAATTCCACCCAATGTCAGCAAATATGGGGCAAAATTCCTCCCAATGACAGCAAAGATGGGGCACAATTCCACCCAATGACAGCAAAGATGGGGCACAATTCCTCCCAATGACACCAAAGATGGGGGGCAATTCCTCCTAATGACAGCAAAGATGGGGCACAATTCCACCCAATGACACCAAAGATGGGGCACAATTCCACCCAATGACACCAAAGATGGGGCACAATTCCACCCAATGACACCAAAGATGGGGCACAATTCCTCCCAATGACACCAAAGATGGGGCACAATTCCTCCCAATGACACCAAAGATGGGGCACAATTCCACCCAATGACACCAAAAATGGGGCACAATTCCACCAAATGACAGCAAAGATAAGGCACAATTCTACCCAATGACACCAAAGATGGGGCACAATTCCACCCAATGTCAGCAAATATGGGGCACAATTCCTTCCAATGAAAGCAAAGATGGGGCACAATTCCACCCAATGACAGCAAAGATGGGGCACAATTCCACCCAATGACACCAAAGATGGGGCACAATTCCACCCAATGACACCAAAGATGGGGCACAATTCCACCCAATGACACCAAAGATGGGGCACAATTCCACCCAATGACACCAAAGATGGGGCACAATTCCAACCAAAGACACCAAAGATGGGGCACAATACCAACCAATGACAGCAAAGATGGGGCACAACTATACCCAATGACAGCAAATATGGGGCACAATACCACCCAAAGACAGCAAATATGGGGCATAATACCACCCAATGACACAAAAGATGGGGCACAATTCCACCCAATGACACCAGTGATAGGGCACAATTCCTGCCACTGACACCAAAGATGACACCAAAGATGGGACATTGTTTACACCAACTGATGCTGGAACTTTTTCTACTCCTGATGCCCCTCCTAAAGTTTTAAGGAAAGTAAACTGGCCCTTTGAATAATAAATTTGGAGACCCCTGCATTACACATTCACAGTGCTGAAGGACTAAGTATGTGAACCCTTGGGGGGGAAGAAGCTGGTTAAACCTCCTTTGGCAGCAATGACTTAAAGCCAAGAGCATTTGGTTGCTCTGGATCAGTCCGGCACAACGTTCAGGAGGAAGTTTTGACCATTAATTTTTACAAAACTGCTTTCAGCTCAGACACGTTTGTAGGACGTCTGGTGTGAACGTCTCTCTTGAGGTCCTTCCATAGGTCTGGGCTCTGACTGGGCCACTCCAAAAAAGGCACATTTTCTTTTTCTGAAGCCAGTCTGTGGTGGATTTACTTCTTAGGGTCATTGTCCTGCTTCGTCACCCCACTTCTACCAAGCTTCAGCTGGTCGGACGGCCACCCTGTTATTATCTTGCAGGACACTTTGGAGACTTGGTGACTTATTCATATTTCATATTTCCCTTGATGATGGTCCAGGACCTGAGGCAGCAAAGCAAGCCCACATCATGATGTTCCCTCCACCATACTTCATGGTTCGGAAGATGTTTTGATGTTAGTAAGTAGCTGTACCCTTTTTGTGCCACACACACATAATGCTGAGAATTCTCCCTGAACAATTCAACTTATGTTTCATGCAATGCACAAAGCATTTTCCCAGTAGTGTTGCGGTTTATCAAGGTGCTCTTTGGCAAACTTTAGACACGCAGCAATATTTTTTTTTGTAGAGAAGCGTCTATCTCTGTGGTGTGTTCTGCCATGGGCACCTTGCCTGTTCAAAGATTTATGTATGTATGGTAGACTGAATTCCCACTTAGACAACTAGAACCATCAGGGCCCCAGTGCAAGAAACCATGAAAAGCCTGGGTCATTCTCTATGAGCCAGTCGTAAGTACACTTATGACCCTGGTAGTTCCACCACTATTGTCAGTATTTTTAATTATTTTAGTTATTTTATTTTTTAACTATTTTATATTAATTTTAGTTATTTTTTTAAACTATGTTTTATTATTTTTGTTATTTTATTTTTTTAACTATTTTTATTATTTGTTATTTTTTAACTATGTTTTATTCATTTTAGTTATTTTATTTTTTTAACTATTTTTTATTATTTTTGTTATTTTATTTTTTTTTAACTATTTTTTATTCATTTTTGTTATTTTTGTAACTATTTTTTTATTATTTTTGTTATTTTATTTTGTAACTATTTTTTATTCATTTTTGATTTTGTAACTATTTTTTATTATTTTTGTTATTTTATTTTTTAACTATTTTTTATTCATTTTTGTTATTTTATTTTTTAACTATTTTTTATTATTTTTGTTATTTTATTTTTTAACTATTTTTTTATTCATTTTAGTTATTTTATTTTTTAACTATTTTTTATTATTTTTGTAATTTTATTTTTTAACTATTTTTTATTCATTATAGTTATATGTTATTTTTTATTATTTTTGTTATTTTATTTTTTTTAAACTATTTTTTATTCATTTTAGTTATTTTTGTAACTATTTTTTTATTATTTTAGTTATTTTATTTTTTAATTATTTTTTATTCATTTTTGTTATTTTATTTTTAACTATTTTTTATTATTTTTGTTATTTTATTTTTTAACTATTTTTTTATTCATTTTAGTTATTTTATTTTTTAACTATTTTTTTTATTCATTTTAGTTATTTTATTTTTTTAACTATTTTTTATTCATTTTAGTTATTTTATTTTTTTAAACATTTTTTTTATTCATTTTTGTTTCTTTATTTTTTAAGCATATTTTATTATTTTTGTTATTTTATTTTTTCAACTATTTTTTATTATTTTAGTTATTTTATTTTTTATTATTTTTGTTATTTTTTTAACTATTTTTTTATTATTTTTGTTATTTTATTTTTTAACTATTTTTTATTCATTTTAGTTATTTTATTTTTTTAACTATATTTTATTATTTTTGATATTTTATTTTGTTAATTATTTTTGTTATTTTATTTTTTAACAATTTTTTATTATTTTTGTTATTACCAGAGGGAGCTGTTACACAGCTTTATAGTTACACATTGGAATGAATGGTCTCTTTTCCAGCCACCAGGGGGAGCTGTTACACAGCTTTATAGTTACACATTGGAATGAATGGTCTCTTTTCCAACCACCAGAGGGAGCTGTTACACAGCTTTATAGTTACACATTGGAATGAATGGTCTCTTTTCCAACCACCAGGGGGAGCTGTTACACAGCTTTATAGTTACACATTGGAATGAATGGTCTCTTTTCCAATCACCAGGGGGAGCTGTTACACAGCTTTATAGTTACACATTGGAATGAATGGTCTCTTTTCCAGCCACCAGAGGGAGCTGTTACACAGCTTTATAGTTACACATTGGAATGAATGGTCTCTTTTCCAACCACCAGAGGGAGCTGTTACACAGCTTTATAGTTACACATTGGAATGAATGGTCTCTTTTCCAGCCACCAGGGGGAGCTGTTACACAGCTTTATAGTTACACATTGGAATGAATGGTCTCTTTTCCAACCACCAGAGGGAGCTGTTACACAGCTTTATAGTTACACATTGGAATGAATGGTCTCTTTTCCAGCCACCAGAGGGAGCTGTTACACAGCTTTATAGTTACACATTGGAATGAATGGTCTCTTTTCCAACCACCAGGGGGAGCTGTTACACAGCTTTATAGTTACACATTGGAATGAATGGTCTCTTTTCCAATCACCAGGGGGAGCTGTTACACAGCTTTATAGTTACACATTGGAATGAATGGTCTCTTTTCCAGCCACCAGAGGGAGCTGTTACACAGCTTTATAGTTACACATTGGAATGAATGGTCTCTTTTCCAACCACCAGAGGGAGCTGTTACACAGCTTTATAGTTACACATTGGAATGAATGGTCTCTTTTCCAACCACCAGAGGGTGCTGTTACACAGCTTTATAGTTACACATTGGAATGAATGGTCTCTTTTCCAGCCACCAGGGGGAGCTGTTACACAGCTTTATAGTTACACATTGGAATGAATGGTCTCTTTTCCAACCACCAGAGGGAGCTGTTACACAGCTTTATAGTTACACATTGGAATGAATGGTCTCTTTTCCAGCCACCAGGGGGAGCTGTTACACAGCTTTATAGTTACACATTGGAATGAATGGTCTCTTTTCCAACCACCAGAGGGAGCTGTTACACAGCTTTATAGTTACACATTGGAATGAATGGTCTCTTTTCCAATCACCAGGGGGAGCTGTTACACAGCTTTATAGTTACACATTGGAATGAATGGTCTCTTTTCCAACCACCAGAGGGAGCTGTTACACAGCTTTATAGTTACACATTGGAATGAATGGTCTCTTTTCCAGCCACCAGAGGGAGCTGTTACACAGCTTTATAGTTACACATTGGAATGAATGGTCTCTTTTCCAACCACCAGAGGGAGCTGTTACACAGCTTTATAGTTACACATTGGAATGAATGGTCTCTTTTCCAGCCACCAGAGGGAGCTGTTACACAGCTTTATAGTTACACATTGGAATGAATGGTCTCTTTTCCAACCACCAGAGGGAGCTGTTACACAGCTTTATAGTTACACATTGGAATGAATGGTCTCTTTTCCAACCACCAGAGGGAGCTGTTACACTGCAGAGGAATAATGTTAATAATTCTAGTATTTTAATATGGTTATACCATGTTTTTTAAAGCACCGACATGTTAGGCAGAGCTTTAAAAAATATCTTTGAAACAGATTATACAATTAGAATTTCATGTGCCTGATCAGTGATAGATGTGTAAACGGCCAGGAGCCCCTCTAAACAATCTATAGAGTTTATATCCAAAAAAAGGATAGTGAGATGTACAGGAACTCTGTCCGGACATTTTATTCTCTCTATCCCTTTAGATATAAGATCCCCAAGCTGGCCGGCAGGATCTGTCATGGAAGGGCCCATCCACTTCAGAAAAGTGTACATCATCCTATGTACTGTATATTAGTTAACCGCTTGCCGACCAGCGCACGGCGATATACGTCGGCACAATGGCACGGCTGCGCAAAAGGGCGTACAGATACGTCCCCTTTCAAAAACGGCATTTTGTGCTACCACCGCGGCACGCTCCGGAACCGCGCCCGCGGGACCTGCAGACTCTATGTCCGCCGGTGTCCCGGCGATCGTGTCACGGGGAGCGGCAGAACGGGGAGATGCCTATGTAAACAAGGCATTTCCCCCCCGTTCTGCCTAGCGACATGGCAGCGATCACCGCTCCCTGTCATCGTGGAGCAGTGATCGATGTCATGTGAGTGGTAGCCCATCCCACCCTACAGTTAGAGCCACTCCCTAGTACACGCTTAACCCCTTGATCGCCCCCTATTGTTTAACCCCTTCCCTGCCAGTGTCATCTACACAGTAATCAGTGCATTTTTATAGCACTGATCGCTGTATAAACGGCAATGGTCCCAAAACAGTGTCAAAAGTGTCCCGATGCGTCCGCCATAGTGTCGCAGTCACGTTAAAATTCAGGCAGATCTCCGCCATTACTAATAAAAATAAAAAAAATGAATAATAAAAATGCCATAAATCTATCCCTTATTTTGTAGACGCTATAACTGTTTGCGCAAACCAATCAATATACGGTTATTGCGATTTTTTTTTTTTACCAAAAATATGTAGAATACGTATCGGCCTAAACTGAGGAAAAAAAACGTTTTTTTTATATATTTTTTGGGGATATTTATTATAGCAAAAAGTTAAAAATATTGCTTTTTTTTTTTTCAAAATTGTCGCTCTTTTTTTTTTTTTTTTTTTTTTTTTGTTTATAGCGCAAAAAATAAAAACCGCAGAGGCGATCAAATACCACCAAAAGAAAAGCTCTATTTGTGGGGGGGGGGGGAAAGGACGTAAATTTTGTTTGGGTGCCATGTCGCACGACCGCGCAATTGTCATTTAAAGTGACGGAGTGCCGAATCGCAAAAAAAAAAAATGCTCTGGTCAGGAAGGGGGTAAAATCTTCCAGGGTGGGGGGGCCGAAGCGGTTAATATAATATATTAGTTACATTTGTTTATATTTAAACTGTAAGGCCTCGTGCACAAAGGGAGTTAAAAAAAAAAAAAAAAAGCTGCAAAACCAGTTCCACTCCCAAATACAATTGCTGCAGCTTAAAAAAAAACGCCTGACGCGACCCGTATACGGCGTTTAGCCGCGTTTAGTAGCGCTAGGCGTTTTTTTATAGTCGTAACGCTGCTGCTCCAGAACACGCTGGCTCTGTTTTTTTTGTTTTGTTTTGTTTTTTTGCAGCTTGAAAATACAACTAAAAGCTCCTAAAAAAGCCCATGTGTGCATGGGCACATAGAATAACGCAGAGAGGCGTTTTTAAATTGTAAAAATAAAAAAAATTAAAAAAACGCCCGCGGCTGCTAAAAGCGGCTGTTAAAATGCCATGTGTGCATTCACAAGGCACAGGGCAAACTAAGACCCCTTTTCACACTGGGGCGTTTTTCAGGCGCTTTAGCTTTTTTTTTTTTTTTTTAAAAAAAAGCGCCTGAAAGAAGCCTCATCTGCAATCCCAATGTAAAAGCCCCGAGCGCTTTCACACTGGGGCGCTGTGCTGGCAGGGCATCAAAAAAAAAAAAAAGTCCTGCAAGAAGCTTCCTTGCAGCGGAGGCTTCTTTCAAGTGCTTTACAGGCGCATTTTAGTTATTTTATTTTTTTAACTATATTTTATTATTTTTGATATTTTATTTTTTTAATTATTTTTGTTATTTTATTTTTTAACTATTTTTTATTATTTTATTTTTTAACATTTTTTTATTCATTTTAGTTATTTTATTTTTTTAACAATTTTTTATTTTATTTTTGTTATTACCAGAGGGAGCTGTTACACAGCTTTATAGTTACACATTGGAATGAATGGTCTCTTTTCCAGCCACCAGAGGGAGCTGTTACACAGCTTTATAGTTACACATTGGAATGAATGGTCTCTTTTCCAGCCACCAGAGGGTGCTATTACACAGCTTTATAGTTGCCTTGTATGCATTCACAAGGCACAGAGCAAACTAAGACCCCTTTTCACACTGGGGCATTTTTCAGGCGTTTTTCTGGAGCTTTAGCTTTAAAAAAAAAAAAAAAAAAGCACCTGAAAGAAGCCTCATCTGCAATGCCAATGTAAAAGCCCGGAGTGCTTTCACACTGGGGCGCTGCGCTGGCAGGGCATCAAAAAAAAAAAAAAAAGTCCCGCAAGCAGCTTCCTTGCAGCGGAGGCTTCTTTCAAGTGCTTTACAGGCGCATTTTAGTTATTTTATTATTTTTGATATTTTATTTTTTTAATTATTTTTGTTATTTTATTACAAGCGCTTTTTTTACAGGCACTTTTTTTTTAATGCTAAAGCGCCTGAAAAATGCCCCAGTGTGAAAGGGGTCTTAAAGTCATCCAAACAACTGCAACGTTTTCTCCCAAAATCTTTTTCTTCTTCTTTTATTTTTTTTTCTCCATGTTTCATGTGCTGCTGATCTGCTGCAGCCTCTTTGCAGCCACTTCTGTTTTATATGCACTCCCAGGAATGACTGCATGGTACATCTCAGGGCGCGGGGGTGGGGGGGGGCGGTTCCCTGATGGTGACAACAGCAGGCCATGCCTGTGTCATGAAAGTTTAAACAACTACTTGCAGCCTCCAGGAAAAGCCCGCGTGGGAGGGTGACGATGCCAGAGCACAATATGGAGGGGGGGGGGGGAGGGGGCAGAGCGTTGGCTGAGAAATATTCTTCTGTGATCTCCCAATAAAAAGGCTGGACATTGTAATAAGTCTCCTAGTGACACCTTTTCTTTTTTTTTTTTTCATCTGGGGGCGGAGCGTTGTCACTCTACAACAGGAAGTGCCTGAACAGGGTCCTCCATGGCGGGATCACCAGGGCTTATTTTACTGAAAGCTGCAGATTTAAAAAAAAGATTAACCACTTGCCGACCGCCGCACGCCGATATATACGTCGGTACAATGGCAGCGGTGGGCGGGCAAATGGGCGTACCTGTACGTCACCTTTAAATTGGCGGGGCTAGCGGGCACGCACGCCCGCCGCGCACAGTGTAACCGTGCCCCCGCGGGACCGGCGGAATTGACGTCCGCCGGCGATGGTGTCTTTCGGAGAGGCAGAACGGGGAAGTGCCTATGTAAACAAGGCATTTCCCCGTTCTGACTTGTGCCATGATAGAGGCCAATGCTTCCTGAGCGGTGGGCACTGCCATGTCAGTGGTAGCCCCTCCCCCACACAGTGAGACCCTTTTCACACCGAGCCACCTAGGGCGCCAGCGGTAAAGCGGCGCTATTTTTAACGCCGGTTTACCGTTGCTTTAGCGGCGCTATTCGGGCGCTAGCCGACAGAGCAGCGTTTTGCCTGCGGTATCGCAGCGTTGCCCCATTGATTTCAATGGGGAGCAGCGGGGGAGGAGCGCTCCAAAGAAGCTGCTGGCAGGACTTTTTGTGATGCCCCGCCAGCGCTGGAGCGAATGGAGCCGCTTCTTTCAGGCGCTATTCAGGCGCTATTTTTAGCGCTGTAGCGCCTGAAAAAAACGCCCGCAGTGTGAAAGGTGTCTATGAATCACTCCCGAGGATGCACTTAACCCCTTGATCGTCCCCCTAGCGGTTAATCCCCTTGCCTGCCAGCATCATTTACACAGAAATCAGTGCATTTTTGATAGCACTGATCGCTGTATAAATGACAACGGTCCGAAAAAACAGTGTCAAAAGTGTCCGACGTGTCTGCCATAATGTCGCAGTCACGTTAAAAACAAAAAAATGCTGATCGCCGCCATTACTAATAATAATCAAAAAATTATAATAATTTATATTTTGTAGGCGCTATAACTTTTGCGCAAACCAATCAATATACACTTATTGCGATTTTATTTATTTTTTTTAATCTGAGGAAAAAAATTTGTTTTTTATATATTTTTTTAAAAAATAAATAAAAATGCCGTAAAACTATTCTGTAGACGCTATAACTTTTGTTCAAAACCAATCAATATATGCTTATTGCGATTTTTTTTTTTTAAAGTGAGGAAAAATTTAGTTTTTTATATATTTTTTTAAAAAAATAATAAAAATGCCAAAAAACTATTCTGTAGATGCTATAACTTTTGCGCAAAACCAATCAATATACGCTTATTGCGATTTTTTTTATTTTTTTTTAAAGTGAGGAAAAAATTAGTTCTTTATATTTTTTTAAAAAAAAATAATAAAAATGCCAAAAAACTATTCTGTAGACGCTATAACTTTTGCGCAAAACCAATCAATATACGCTTATTGCGATTTTTTTTTTTTTTTTTTACCAAAAATATGTAGAAAAATACATATCGGCCTAAACTGAGGAAAAAAATATATTTTTTTTAAATATATTTTTGGGGGGATATTTACTATAACAAAAAGTAAAAAAATTTTTTTTTTCAAAATTGTCGCTCTTTTTTTTTTGTTTATAGCGCAAAAAATAAAAACCGCAGAGGGGATCAAATACCACCAAAAGAAAGCTCTATTTGTGGGGGGGGGGGGGGGGGGAGGATGCCAGTTTAGTTTCGCTGCAACACCGCATGACCGCGCAATTGTCAGTTTAAAGCGACGCCGCGCCGAATCAGAAAAGAAAGTGCTGTATTCCTGTCGGGAAGGGGGTGAAATCTTCCGGGGCTGAAGCGGTTAAACAATGACTTGAATGAATGCCTTCGATGATTTATGGTTTATATCTAATGTAACCCTTCACTGTCACCTCCGTGTCGTCGGAGGGTGATGGCCTCTAGTCTTCGGATTGGCAGAGCGGAGCTTTAAAGTGGTCAGGCGGCTCGTAGCTCCCCCTGTTGGTGATTGTGACGTCGTCGCCCCCCACTCCCCGCACGTTCCGTCCTGGCTTCTTCGCCGTTGTTTGTATCCGGCGCTGCACCTGTGTCTCTCGGCGTTCATCACGTATTTATTTATGGAGATGCTTTTGACAGGCGCGGCGTACCTCCGAGGCCCGCAGAGCCGCAATGTTTCCCCCCCCCCCACCCTTCCGCTGTGCAAATGAGGGGAGAGCAGGCACGGGCGGCTAATAATATGGGAACGAGGCAGGCGAGCGCCGGAGACGAGGCGCATAACGAGATGGAAAGGGGAACCTGAGAGGCCCTCCTTACATTCTGTGCACACCGGGGGGGGAGAAAAAAGTCCTAAAGAAGAAGTGCGATGAAGTTTTATTGTATCGAAAGATTCCTGAAATGTATCAATTTTATAGCAGAGGAAAAAGAACGGGAAACTTTTGGATTAAATACTTGACTCCGCCCCCCCCTCCCAAGCCAATTCATATTTATATTTATTTATTACTTATTAATATTTATTCATTACAGGTACTTATACAGCGTTTTACATATATATATAATGTCTCTCTCTCTCTTTTTCTCTCTTTCTATCTCTCTATTTCTCTTTCCCTCTCTCTCTATCTCTCTCTCTCTTTCTATCTCTCTATTTCTCTTTCCCTCTCTCTCTCTCTCTTTCTCTCTCTCTATATCTCCCTCTCTCTCTCTCTATATATATATATCTTTATATCTGTCTATTTCTCTCTTTCTCTCTCTATATTTCTCTCTCTCTCTCTATCTCTTTCTATCTCTCTATTTCTCTCTTTCTATCTCTCTCTCCCTCTCTCTCTATCTCTTTCTATCTCTCTATTTCTCTCTTTCTATCTCTCTATCTCTCTCTCTCGCTCTCTCTCTATATATATATCTCTCTCTCTATCTATCTCTCTCTCTCTTTCTATCTCTCTCTCTCTCTCTCTATATATATATCTTTCTATCTCTCTATCTCTCCCCCCTCTCTCTTTCTCTTTCTATCTCTCTTTTTCTCTCTCTCTCTCTATCTCTCTTTCTATCTCTCTCTATTTCTCTCTATTTCTCTCTCTCTCTCTCTCTCTATCTCTCTTTCTATCTCCCTATTTCCCCTCCTCTCTTCTATTTCTCTCTCTCTTTCTATCTCTCTATTTCTCTTTCCCTCTCTCTCTCTCTTTCTCTCTTTCTATCTCTCTATTTCTCTTTCCCCCTCTCTCTCTCTCTCTCTTTCTCTCTATATCTCTCTCTATCTCTCTCCCTCTCCCGCTCCCTCTCCCTCTCCCTCCCCCTCTCTCTATATATATCTCTCTCTATCTCTCTCTCCCTCTCTTTCTCTCTCTCTCTCTCTCTCTATATCTCTCTCTATCTCTCTCCCTCTCCCGCTCCCTCTCCCTCTCCCTCTCCCTCTCTCTCTATATATATCTCTCTCTATCTCTCTCTCCCTCTCCCTCTCTTTCTCTCTCTCTCTCTCTCTATATCTCTCTCTATCTCTCTCTCCCTCTCTCTCTCTCTATATATATATATATCTTTATATCTGTCTATTTCTCTCTTTCTCTCTCTCTATTTCTCTCTCTCTCTCTCTATCTCTTTCTATCTCTCTATTTCTCTCTTTCTATCTCTCTCTCTCTCTCTCTCTCTATCTCTTTCTATCTCTCTATTTCTCTCTTTCTATCTCTCTATCTCTCTCTCGCTCTCTCTCTATATATATATCTCACTCTCTATCTCTCTCTCTCTTTCTATCTCTCTCTATTTCTCTCTCTCTCTCTCTATATATATATATATCTTTCTATCTCTCTATCTCTCCCCCCTCTCTCTTTCTCTTTCTATCTCTCTATTTATCTCTATTTCTCTCTCTCTCTCTCTCTATCTCTCTATCTCTCTCTCTCTTTCTATCTCCCTATTTCCCCTCTCTCTCTTTCTATCCCTCTATTTCTCTCTCTCTCTCTCTCTCTCTCTCTATATATATATATATATATATATATATATATATATATATATATCTGTCTCTCTCTGTCTCTCTCTATCTCTTTCTATCTCTATTTCTATCTCTATCTCTCTATATCTCTATAAAAAACGGCGCTGTTTAACCGCTTCAGCACCGGAATAATTTTATCCACCTTCCTGGCCAGAACACTTTTTTAGCGATTTGGCACGGCGTCGCTTTAACTGACAATTGCGCGTTTTGGCGCGATGTTGCACCCAAACATCCTTTTTTTTTTTCCCCCTGCAAATACCGCTTTCTTTTGGTGGTATTTGATCGCCTCTGCGTTTTATTTTTTTTTATTTTTTGCGCTATAAACAAAAAAAAGATCGACAATTGTGAAAAAAAAAAAAAGATAACGCAATATTTTTTTTTCCTTTTTGCTATAATAAATATCCCCCAAAAATATATATTTAAAAAAAACAAAACAATTTTTTGCTCGGTTTAGGCCGATATATATTCTTTTACATATTTTTGGTAAAAAAATAAAAATAAAAAATTGCAATAAGCTTATATTGATTGGTTTTGCGCAAAAGTTATAGCATCTACAAAATAGGGATAGTTTTATGGCATTTTTATTATAATTTTTTTAATATATATGTATTCTTCTACATATTTTTGGTAAAAAAGCATATGTTTATTGGTTTGCGCAAAAGTTATAGCATCTATAAAATAAGGGATAGTTTTATGGCATTTTATTTATTAATTTTTTTTTATATATGTATTATATTATACATATTATTTATATATGTATTCTTCTACATATATAAAAAAGCGCATATTGATTGGTTTGCGCAGAAGTTATAGCGTCTACAAAATAGGGGATAGTTTTATGGCATTTTTTATTATTACTTTTTTTTATTAGTAATGGCAATGATCTGCGATTTTTATCGGGATTGCGACATTGTAGCGGACACATTTGACACTTTTTAGGACCATTGGCATTTATACAGCGATCAGAGCTATAAAAATGCACTGATTACTGTAAAAATGTCACTGGCAGGGAAGGGGTTAAACACTAGGGAGTGATTCTAATTGTGGGGGGGGGAGGGGGTGAGCTACCACTGACATGACAGCGATCACTGCTCCTGAGTAGTAGATCTCTGTAATGTCGCTAGGCAGAACAGGGAAATGCCTTTTTTACATTTGCATCTACCCTTTCTGCGGCTCCTTGACACGATAGCCGTGAGACCAGCAGACATCGAGTCCACGGGTCCGGCGGGCACGGTCACGCTGTACGCGGCGCTTGTACCTGCTAGCCCCATGAATTAAAGGGGACGAACAGGTACGCCCATTTGCCCATTGCTGCCATCGTGCCGACGTGAATCGGCATGAGGTGGCCGGCAAGTGGTTAAACCTACCGCCTAAGCTGCAACTAGGGTTGCCACACATCCGGGATTCACCCGGAGAGTTCAGATTTTGAATTGTGTGTCCAGGTTTCAGACCACCTGAAACCCGGACACAATATTCATAATGGACTGCGGCTCCCCAAGAAACCGAGTACCACTACCGCCGAGTGCATAGGGCTGCCCACACGACCAATTCCCATACACGGACAGGAGAGGAGAGAGGGCTTGATCTGCTCCTCATCCTCCCGCCCCTACCCCTCTGTCTGCCCACCCACACTCCAATCCCTGGTGTTCTGTGCCTCAGGAAATGGATGTGTTGGCTGGAAATCTGAAGCTCAGCAACCGGCAGGTATATTGTTGATGACCATTGTCGATGCCTTCTAATGTCTGTGACTGAAGTTCCCCCCCTTCCCTCCCTTCTCTCTCCTGCCTCCGAGTTAGTGAATACACAAAGGTAAGAGGGACTCAGATGTAAGGGATGCCCTGTGGACTCTGATGTAAGGTATGCTCTGTGGACTCAGATGTAAGGGATGCCCTGTGGACTCAGATGTAAGGTATGCTCTGTGGACTCAGATGTAAGGGATGCCCTGTGGACTCTGATGTAAGGGATGCCCTGTGGACTCTGATGTAAGGGATGCCCTGTGGACTCTGATGTAAGGGATGCCCTGTGGACTCTGATGTAAGGGATGCCCTGTGGACTCTGATGTAAGGGATGCCCTGTGGACTCTGATGTATGTAAGAAACCCCCATATATCAGAGTTCTCCTTTATACCTGAGTCCACAGCGTTCCTCCTCCTTAAAAAAAGAAAAAATTGCCATGAGCAGCTAAAGTGTTCGGATCATCCCATCATGCCCCGGGTGATGGCATCACAAGGGACATGGCCTCTAACTTACGTCATCGGATGGCCCCGCCCCATGCCAATATAAGTCATTGCACACGGCGGACCCAGCATTACACCGGGAGATCGCGTCAAGTGAACATCGGAAGAAGAACAGAGGGAGAAGACCCAGCAAAAGAGCAGAAGATAGCGGAGAGAGGGGAGAAGAACCGGCGAGGGGAGAAGAACCGGCGAGGGGAGAAGGCAGAAGAACCAGAGAGGGGAGAAGAACCGGAGAGGGGAGAAGAACTGGAGAGGGGAGAAGAACTGGAGAGGGGAGAAGGCAGAAGAACCGGAGAGGGGAGAAGGCAGAAGAACCAGAGAGGGGAGAAGAACCGGAGAGGGGAGAAGGACTGGAGAGAGCAGAAGAACCAGAGAGGGGAGAAGGACTGGAGAGGGGAGAAGGACCGGAGAGGGGAGAAGGACCGGAGAGGGGAGAAGGACTGGAGAGGGGAGAAGGACTGGAGAGGGGAGAAGGACTGGAGAGGGGAGAAGAACCGGAGAAGGGAAAAGGACTGGAGGGAAACCGGAGAGGGGAGAAGAACCGGAGAGGGGAGAAGAACCGGAGAGGGGAGAAGAACCGGAGAGGGGAGAAGAACCGGAGAGGGCAGAAGAACCGGAGAGGGGAGAAGGACTGGAGAGGGCAGAAGATCCAGAGAGGGGAGAAGGACTGGAGAGGGGAGAAGGACTGGAGAGGGGAGAGAAACCGGAGAAGGGAAAAGGACTGGAGGAGAACCGGAGAGGGGAGAAGGACCGGAGAGGGGAGAAGAACCAGAGAGGGGAGAAGAACCGGAGAGGGGAGAAGAACTGAAGAAGGGAGTAGGACTGGAGAAGAACTGAAGAGGGGAGAAGGACTGGAGAGGGGAGAAGAACCGGAGAGGGGAGAAGAACTGGAGAGGGCAGAAGGACTGGAGAGGGCAGAAGAACCGGAGAGGGCAGAAGAACTGGAGAAGAACCAGAGAGGGGAGAACTTCTGGTGCGCCTTCTATTCAAATCAATGGGCTCCCATTGGGAACCGTTGATTTTGAATAGAGACAGAGAAACACAGCTGAAAGCTAACACGGCTAAACGCGCATTGACGCCAATGCAAAACATGAAAAAAAAATTGCGTTTTTAACGCCGCTTTTTTCCTGGCTTTGCTGCTCATTTTTTAAAACGTCCATGGGCCCGTAGCCTAAATGTGTTTTTTTGTTTTGTTTTTTTACACTATACTTTTTTTTTGGATTAACTTTGTTTTTACAAGGGGTGAACAACATCCCCTGTGATAGCCTGTGGCAGTTTACAACCAGTGACATCATCACGTGGTCTCTGTGTTTGGGGGGAGTTATGTGTAGTACCCTCCCAGTATAAGATGCTACAGTGAGGGGGGGGACTATTTGATCCCCTGCTGATTTTGTTTGTTTGCCCACTGACAAAAGAAACGATCGGTCTGTAATTTTAATGGTCGGTTTGTTTTAACAGTGAGAGGAAGAATAACAACAAAAATATCCAGAAAAACACATTTCAAAAAAAGTTGTGAAATAGAATTTTAATGAGTGAAATAAGTATTTGACCCCCTTCGCAGAACATGACTGAGTAGTTGGTGGAGAAACCCTCGTCGGCGGTCACAGAGGTCAGACGTTTCTTGTAGGTGGTGATCGGGTTTGCACACATCTTAGAAGGGATTTTTGGTCCTCTCTTCCTTACAGACCTTCTCTACACATGACCGGACTGTCCGGCGGACTAGGTCCCCGCGGTCTTCCCTGATGGATTTTCAGCGGAGGTCCGACGGACTTTCCAAACAAACGGACTTGGCCACACATGAGCGTTCCGTTCGTAAGTCTGTTAGTTTTGAACGTGATGACGTAAGACGGGACTAAGTTCAATAGCCAGTAGCCAATAGCTGCCCTGGCGTCGTATTTGGTCCGCCGGACCAGCACACAGGCGAACGGTTTTCCCCGATTTTTAGTCCGTCTGAGTTGAGTCCGTCGGACATATTTGAAACATGTTCTATTTCTGTCTGATTTTTATTTTTTTTTTTTATTTTTTTTTTTATTTTTTTTTTTACGAAAAACTATCGGACTAGCCCACACACATGATCAGATTGACCAACGGACTAATCCCTTCGGACCTAGTCTGCTGGAAAGTCCCGGTCGTGTGCACGTGGCATAAGCCGTTAACCACTTCAATGCCGGGCACTCATACACCCTCTTGCCCAGACCAGCTTTCAGCGTTGTCGCCCTTTGAATGACAATTGCGCGTTCATGCTACACTGCACCTAAACAAAATTTTTATAATTTTGTTCCCACAAATAGCGCTTTCTTTTGGTGGTATTTGATCACCTCTTTTTTTAAACAAAAACATTTTTTTTGTTTCATTTACAAAACGTTGTGAATAAGTACGTTTTCTCCTTCACTGATGGGACTGCGCTGATGGGCACCGATAAGGCGGCACTGATGAGGTGGCATTGATGGACACTGATGATGGGCACTAACATGTGGCACTAATGGGGCACTGATAGGCGGCACTGATAGGTGACACTGATATGCGGTATGGATGGGCACTGATAGGCGGCACAGATGGGCACTGATAGGTGGCATGGATGGGCACTGATAGGTGGCACGGATGGGCATGGATGGGCACTGATAGATGGCACTGAAGTACTGTAATGTATGTCACTGATGGATGCCAATCAGTGCCAAACAATAATGCCTGCCAATCAGTGATGCCCATTGTGGGCACTGATTGGCATCCATTGTGGGCAATGATTGGCATCCCTGGTGGTCTAGGGTGACATCCCTGGTGGTCCTAGTGGCGACCCTGGTGGCCCTAGTGGCGTCCCTGGTGGCCCTAGTGGTGTCCCTAGTCGTCCAGTGTGGGCATCCTCAGGGGGGGCTGCGCTGATAATCAATCAACACAGACCCCCCCTTCAGAGGAGCAACCAATCGGCTCTCCTCTACTCGCGTCTGACAGACACGAGTGAGGAAAAGCCGATCACCGGCTCTTCCTATTTACACTGTGATCAGCCGTGATTGGACAAGGCTGATCACGTGGTAAAGTCTCCGTCAGAAACTCTTTACTAAGGATGAGGTCCAGCGTGTTCGCACGCTCCACGTGCAGAGCCCGCCAGGAAGTCGGCGCTTCGTTGCGCTAATCACAGGTAGTGAGACATTTCCCGATCTCTGCAGCCACGCATCGGGGCAATGTCTCGCTGCCTGTGATTAGCGATGTTCAGTGCCCGGCTTTCTGGCATGTGAACACGCTTGAGCTCATCCTTACACTTTACCTAGATCGGTGTTGTGGGGTGTCAAACTCACGCCCCGCAACAACGATCGGCGTGATGCACACCCCCGGGGGGGGGGGGGCATGCAGCGGCTCAATATCCTGAAGATGTCATATGTCAGAGTATTGAAACCACTTTCCCACCGTCATTTTGCTATATGGCGGGCGGCAAGTGGTTAAGATTTCGAGGCCGACGTTTGGTAACTCAAACCTTCAGCTCCCTCTACATATTTTCGATGGGATTAAGGTCTGGAGACTGGCTAGGCCACTCCAGGACCTAAATGCGCTTCCACTCCTTTGTTGCCTTGCCCATGTGTTTTTGGTCATTGTCATGCTGGAATACCCATCTACGACCCATTTTCAGTGCCCTGGCTGAGGAAAAAGAGGTTCTCAACCAAGATTTGACAGTATCACCCAAGATTTGACAGTACCTGGACCCGTCCCTCGTCCCTTTGATGCGGTGACGTTGTCCTGTCCCCTTAGTAGAAAAAAACCCCAAAGCCTAATGTTTCCACTTCCCATGTATGACAGTGGGGGATGGTGTTCTTGGGGTCATGGGCAGCATTCCTCCTCCTCCTCCAAACACGGCGAGTTGAGTTGATGCCAAAGAGCTCGATTTTGGTCTCATCAACACTTTCACCCAGTTCTCCTCTGAGTCATTCAGACGTTCATTAGAAGACTTCAGATGGACCTGTACATGGGCTTTCTTGAGCAGGGGGACCTTGCGGGTGCTGCAGAATTTCAGTCCTTCACGGTGTAGTGTGTTACCAATTGTGTTCTTGGTGACTATGGTCCCAGCTGCCTTGAGATCATTGAGAAGATTCTCCCGTGTAGTTCTGGGCTGATTCCTCACCGTTCTCATGATCATTGAAACTCCACGAGGTGAGATCTTCCATGGAGCCCCAGACCGAAGGAGATTGACAGTTATTTTGTGTTTCTTCCATTTGCGAATAATCGCACCAACTGTTGTCACCATCTCGCCAAGCTGCTTGGCGATGGTCTTGTAGCCCATTCCAGCCTTGTGTAGGTCTACAATCTTCTCCCCGACATCCTTGGACAACTCTTTGGTCTTGGCCATGGTGGAGAGATTGGAATCTGATTGATTGATTGCTTCTGTAGACAGGTGTCTTTTATACAGGTAACAAGCTGAGATTAGGAGCACTCCCTTTAAGAGAATGCTCCTAATCTCAGCTTGTTACCTGTATAAAAGACACCTGGGTCCTTGGACAACTCTTTGGTCTCGGCCATGGTGGAGAGATTGGAATCTGATTGATTGATTGCTTCTGTGGACGGGTATCTTTTATACAGGTAACAAGCTGAGATTAGGAGCACTCCCTTTAAGAGAATGCTCCTTATCTCAGCTTTTTACCTGTATAAAAGACACCTGGGAGCCAGAAATCTTGCTGATTGATAGGGGATCAAATACTTACTGTATTTTCACATCAATCACTTTTTTTGCAATGCTTTTCTGGATATTTTTGTTGTTGTTCTGTCTCACCATTGTTAAAATAAACTGACCATTACAATTATAGACTGAACATTTCTCAGAAATCTAAAATAAAATCAGCAGGGGATCTTTTTCCCCCTCACATTAGGTACATTTTGTTTCTTGGCTCTGCTATAATCGCTGGGGCTGTTCTAGACTTCACAGGCTGCAGGTTTAATTGCTTCCCCCCCTGCATTCTGGAGGCTTCCAGAACATAGAGGGCTGGGAAAAGTCAAACAGGCAGCCTGAATATTTATTGTGCTTCAGCCAATCCCTCTGGAGGTGTACCCAGTAGGTGGCTGGGGGGAACATAAATAATGCGGGGTGCAGCCTTGTTTCCTGTCGCATCATGGCAGCATACACTCTGGGTTGTGACTCCGCCCCCACAACCTGATAGGACCACATAGCTATAAGATGAAGATACGCCCCCCGCCCCGGTATTCTCTTATTTTTCCTCACCTGTTGGGACCGCATGGATCATCACCCTCTTACCGTTTCGCCCCAGCCAGGTTCTAGCCTCTCCTGGGTGGAAGTCCTTACCGGTACAGCCTCTAAAGGAAGCTAAATGGAAGGAACCCCACTCTGGTGATCTCAGGGGTATGAATACTTTTTCTCTGCAAACAGAGCATTGCCTCTATAGCCGTTGAAAGTAAGCCTTAAACAGGCTGAAGGCATAAAATAAAAAGATCGGTCTTTAAGCCTTAAACAGGCTTAGTACCTGCGGTGGTCTCCAGTTTCCTGTTCCTCCCTGGTGTCACTCTGTCTGCAACCTGACAGCATACTCTCTGCCTTCAGTATCTCTTGTCACCTTAGGTTTTCTGGTGCCTTTACCCCAGTGTTGCCTTTCTGCCATATTTTACTTCCTTTTCCTTAGCTCTGTAGTCTCACATCAACATCACCACTCTTCCTGGTCACTCTGCCGCTTTGCACATGCTCACTGTGCACTTTGGGCAGCCTGTGTATGTCTATCTATGTCTTTTCCCTTTTCCAAGATGGCGCCGGGGGCCGCATGGCACTACTGAGCATGTGCAGACGGGACATGACCCCGGCTCCAATTTTAAAAGGGGAAGATGCCTTTTTTAACGCAGATGCCTTTTTTTTTTGCCTGTTTTTTGTGCTTAGCTGAATTTCATGACTGCTGCATTTCTGTTTTTTTCTACCCCAGTGTTGCCTCTCTGTTTGGTAAGTATCTCCCCTGTATTTTTCTTCTCTCTATTCCCCTCTTGTTTCTGTTATGGCTTTATCTTCCTTACCCTTTTTGTGTTACCTGTGTCTTCAGGCTTCCTCTGTTTCCCTATCCATGGAGACCACTGCTCCAGCAGATCACCACCAGCGTAATAGGTAAGAGGGGAGGAGTTTGGTAAGTAGAGAAGATCGAAAAAGAGAGCAGGACGCACTAGCGCTACCTAAATGGTTAGCCCCATCAGGTCCACAAGATCATCTCGCAGAGATTCCTCGCATAGAAGAAGCCGCTCTGGCCATAGGCAGAGCCATTCGGGTGGAGGAAGTCGCTCAGGGAAAGGGAGTCGCAGAAGGAGTCGCTCCAGGTCTTGTTCAAGGCGCAGCCATTCGCGCCAAAGAAGATCCCCCTGACCGGAGGTGCCATTCACCAGCATGCCACTGCCATCCTTCTGAAAATACCTGCTGGGTATGCGGGGCCATTGCCCTTCCAGATATGTCGGCATGCCGCCGGTGCTTTGAAGAAGCCACCAGAGAGAAAGGGCAAGAACACAGAGAGCTCACAGAGTCTTCTGCCCCACGTGTCGCTCCCGACACGGAGTTATCTCCACGGGGTGCTTCGCTGGCTCCCCCAAGTACTTCCAGAGAGCATGAGTCTCCTTCAGATGAGGAAGAACTAGAGGCTTCAGCGGGCTTTGACTTCTCCCTAATAGAGCTTTTGTGAGGTCAGTGAAGGGGGCCATTAGCTGGGAGGAACCCCAGGAGGCCCAACCCAAAAGGAGAAAATATTTCCCGAACCTGATGAGAGAACCCAAAGCCTTCCCCTTCATTGATGAGTTGGAAGAACTTATCAGAGACGAGTGGCAGAGACCCGAGAAGAAAGCAAATCTTAACAATCGGCTTGCCAAACTATATCCTCTAAAGGAGGCTAAAATTAAATCTCTTGTGTCCCCGCCAGTGGCGGATGCATCCCTCATGCGCGTGGCCAGACACGTTACGCTCCCTATCGAGGACGCTGTGTCATTCAAGGATGTCCTGGATAGGAAGATCGATACTGATCTCATAAGAGCTTACTTAGCAGCAGGAGGCGTATGCAGGCCAGCAGTGGTTCTTGCAGCTGTGGGTAAGGCTATTGCCAGTTGGTCAGCAAGCACAGAAAAGCTTGTATCCAAGACTCTGATCAGGACCGGATAGTTAGGGCCCTGCAAGAACTAAGCCTTGCAGGGGATTTTGTGGCAGAGGCATCTGTGGATGCTATTAAGTCTGCATCCAGGGTTATATTGTCCTCGGTAATGGCCAGACGGGCTCTCTGGCTCAAACCCTGGGCAGCAGATCCTGCTTCCAAGTCCAATTGGTGCCGCATCCCGTATGATGGTGAGAACCTTTTCCGCGCAATATTGGACTCTGCTATTTCTAAGGTTACTGGCGGAAAATCAGGGCTTATCCCCTTGGATAGAAAGCCAAAGCTTCAGAGGCCTCCTCCCTTTAGGCGTAACCTCCCGGACAGGTACAGGGATGCCAAGTCCTACAGGCCTGGTAGGGAGTACAGAAGGAACTGGAAGGCCCATCAAACGTCCTTCCTGACGTCCCAGAAGCCCAGGACCCCGGCATCTACTGACCAGAAGTCCTTTTGAAGGTGCGTCCACCCAGCCAGCAGTGGTGGGGGCCAGACTCTCAAAGTTCACGCTGGTCTGGGGGGAAACAATAAGCGTTAACCACCGTTCGCATCGGGCACAGATGGTCATTCAGGTGACTTCCCCCAGGGGACCATTTTTGCCCAACAAACCTCCCGTCATCCCGGCAAAAGAGGTTAGCCTTGACCCAATATGTTCAGGATCTGCTCCAAAAGGAAGCAATTACCGAGGTGCCCCTATCCCAAAGAGGTCGGGGGTTCTATTCCCCTCTATTTCTAGTAAAAAAGAAATCAGGGGACCTACGTCCGGTCCTGGATCTAAACGTAAACCGCTCTATCCAGGTAGAAGCATTCAAAATGGAGAGCCTACAGTCTATCCTCCAGGCCATAAATCTGGGGGACTGGATGCTCTCCATAGATCTACAGGGCGCCTACCTCCATATCCCTATCCATTCAGAACTCCAAAAGTTCCTCAGTTTTTCGCTAAACCACAGACACTTTCAGTTCTGAAGTATTCAGTTTGGAATTTCTGTGGCTCCCAGGACCTTTACAAAGGTCCTTCTTCCCGTTATCGCGCATCTGAGGGAGAGGGGGCTGCGAGTCCACCATTAACTGGACAATATTCTCCTCCTCTCAGACAGCCGGGAGTCGCTGTTACAGCATCAAAAGATCCTCGTCTCCACTCTGCAGAATCTGGGATGGCTCATAAACTGTGGGAAGAGCCAGACTCGGCCCACCCAGAGAATGATCTTCTTAGGAGCCCAGTTGAATACAGTGCAGCTGCTTCCGGAGAAGTCCTGTTGGTCCGGAAGGTGAAGAAGGCCATTCTAGCAAGATCCCTTTCGGCCAGAGTATGCCTCAGCCTTCTAGGCTCCCTATCAGCGACAATTCCTATGGTCCGTTGGGCTCAGTGGCACACCAGACCTCTGCAGAACTCCTTCCTACATCAGTGGGATGGTTCATCCATGACCCAGACGATCCGGATCTCGGAGACAGTCAGGCGCTCATTGCGTTGTGGTCCCCACAACTTAAACAATTGAAAACACATAGTCATCCCTCCTCAGGAGGTAGTGACAACGGCCGCCAGTCTAGAAGGTTTGGGAGCCCACTACCAGTCCCATGCAGCGCAGGGCCGTTGACCTTTCGAAGTACGGGACTTGGTATCGAACGTGCTGGAGATGAGGGCGGCCCTCCAGGCTCTCCTGGCTTTCAGCTCCCTTTTAAGGGGGAAGCAGGTCCTCTTAACGATGCACAACAAGGTTGCTGTCGCCTACATAAACAGACAGGGAGGGACCAGGAGTCCCTCCATGATGCGGGAAGTTCTCCCTGTGATTGAATGGGCACAGTTGAACCAGAGGGCGACTTACATCCAGGGGTTCGAGAACATCTTAGCCGACACGCTCAGCAGGGAGTTTGCCTTCAACAACGAGTGGTCCCTGAGCCCTCAGGCCTTCTCCCTCATCTGCCAGACCTGGGGTCAACCAGACATAGACCTTGCTGCGACTCTGGCAAACTCCAAATGCCGAAGGTTCCTGTCGAGGTTTCCCTTTCACTTAGCGGAGGGGACAGATTGCCTCCAGCATCCCTGGAACTTCCATCTCGGGTATATCTGCCCTCTGACTCCCCTGATGCGAGATTTCTCTTAAGGCTCAAGAGATCAACGGCATTGGTGATGGCGGTGATTCCTTTTTGGCTCAGGAGGCCATGGTTCACCACCCTCCTACAACTGAGCACGGCAGACCCTCTTGCTCTTCCCTGTCAGCCGACTTGCTCTCCCAGGGCCAGCTACTACACCCAGATTCGGGGAAGCTGCACTTGGGGGCTGAGAGGGCTAGGTATCTATGTCAGGGCTGCTCCCAGAAGGTAGCTGATACCCTGCTCTAGGCCAGAAAACCTACCACCAACTGCACCTACTGCAGGGTCTGGGAGAAGTTTGTTGCCTTCTCTCAGGACCGTGGCCGGGATCTGTCCTCCCTTTCGGCTCCTCTGATCCTAGAGTTCCTGCAATCAGGCTTAGACAATGGTCTTAGCTCTAGTACTCTGAAAGTTCAGGTGTCAGCTCTATCCGCCCTGACAGGGGTTAAATGGGCTCACGATCCCCTTGTTATACAATTTCAGAAGGCCTGTCTTAAACTAAGACCACCTAGGAAGCCTTCCTTTCCAACATGGGACCCATCAGTCATCTTAGAGGTACTATCCAAAGAACCCTGTTTTCCGCTGGAAAACATCTCCCTCTGGCACCTGACACTAAAAGTCACCTTTCCTGGTCGCAATCACATCAGCGAAGAGAGTTTCAGAGATGCAAGCATTACTGATTAAGGAGCCGTATCTGATCATTCATCCAGACAGGGTAGTTCTAAGACCCTTGGATCACTTTATCCCAAAGGTGGCATCCTCTTTTCACTTCAACCAGGAAATCAACTTGCCAGCTCTTAACACAGACCAGGGCGACCCTCATCCTCTGGATGTAAGGGGCAACATCATAAAATATCTTTCCCTGTCCAAATCCTTTAAAAGATCGGAGAACCTCTTCATCATTCCCTATGGCCTTAGGAGAGGTCAAGCAACATCGGCCCGAACCATTGCCTCCTGGTTAGTGAAGGCCTACTTGCTGAGTGAGTCGCAAATTCCTGAAGACCTGAGGGCTCATTCCACCAGAGCAGTGGCCACCTCCTGGGCAGTGTATTGTAGGGTCTCAGCGGAAACCATCTGCAGAGCGGCCACTTGGTCCTCCAGGAACACCTTTATCTCTCACTACAAGGTGGACTCAGCTCAGTTATCAACAGTAGAATTGGGAAAGTCCATTATTCAAGCCAACTCTTCTATTCCTTGCTAATAAACGTTTACCTTTGCATCTCCCACCCAGTCTGCGAGTTAATCCCCAGAGTGTATGCTGCCATGATGCGACAGGAAAATGGAAAATTGTATACTTACCTTTCCGTAATTTTCCTTTCCTGTCGCATCTTCATGGCAGCATACAATATCCCACCCACAAAGGTGATTCATATATACAGAGAATACCGGGGCGGGGGGCGTATCTTCATCTTATAGCTATGTGGTCCTATCAGGTTGTGGGGGCGGAGTCACAACCCAGAGTGTATGCTGCCATGAAGATGCGACAGGAAAGGAAAATTACGGAAAGGTAAGTATACAATTTTCCATTTTTTTTCCTACTGAAGAAGTCCTCAGTCAGGGGGGCTGCTGCCCCCCTTGAGGTCATCCTGTAGCTGCCCCAGAACACTATGAGTACTGAGGTTCCAGTGACTGTGTGCTGCCCTACGTTTGACCCAGAGCAGCATGCAGATAAGAAATTCTGACACTTTTCTGACATTCATTTTACAGTACGTAAAAAAGCAACAAGCCTCTTTTGTTTTAAGAAAGAAGCCAACAGTGGCAGTCCTCACACCTCCCTCAGGACACAAGTCTAATGCCGCGTACACACGATCAGACTTTCCGGGCGGACCAAAGTCCGTCGGACAATTCGATCGCGTGTGGGCTCCAGCTGACTTTTTCTTCCCAAGACCTAGCGATAAGACTGGCTTCAAATTTGTCCGCCGGACTCGGCTTTTAGCGGACAATCCGTTCGTCTGTGTGCTAGTCCGACGGACTAAAACCAACACTAGGGCAGCTACTGGCTACTGGCTATGAACTTCCTTATTCTACGTCATCACGCTCGAATCCGTCAGACTTCTGGAGCGATCGTGTGTGGCCAAGTCCGTTCGTTTGAAAAGTCCGGCGGACCTCAGCTGCAAAGCCCGTCGGATTGTCCGCCGGACCAAGTCCGTCAAAAAGTTCGGTCGTGTGTACGCGGCATTAGAGCAATGTATTTTGCAGGAGAGATCAGATCAGGGTGCAAACCAGGGACGCACCCCCTAGCACTGGTGGGGCCATCTTTACTTACTTTACAACCATTAAAACCAGTGCTGGGGTTTTCTTATCACAAATCCCAGTATCTGCTGGAAACCGAATGTCATGGATGCCACCTGGTTTTGATTGTTGGAAAAAAAAAATAATAATATGAATTAACATTCCCCCGAAAAGCCAGCAAACGCTTCCTTCGTTGAATCTATGCCGCGACACATTCTGAGTCCTTCACCGGCCATATCCGGTAATTGAGAGATTTATCTTCCATGTAGAAATGGCTGAGCTGGGACCTCCTGGCTGGCACGTCGATCTCAGGCCAGGCTGTGTGTGGCATGAAAAGACTAATTCCCCGCATTGCCTCCGGCATGGGCACATGTATAATAACCCAACGGCAGCTGGTGAGCGCTTTCATTAGGCAGCGGGATGGTCCACACGGGATCCATCGTGTGAATTCCTGGGAAGGGGAGGAAAAGATGTTCAGCTATTTGTCCGGGCGCGCTGAAGGCAAGGATCGGTGCCGATAAATGAATAAATGAAACGGGGGTGGGGGGGGGGGGTTGTTGTGGAGTCAAGACTATATGGTTATGTAGAGTTATAGAGTTAATCAGGTTAAAAAGGAAGACATATGTTCAGTGACTTCATGCAGAAGAGAAATACAATGAAACCCCCATCCTCTGAACACTTAAAGGCTCTGTCCACCTTTTGCAAAAAGTAATAAATGAGAAACATTGATCTAATGATCACATTTTTTTTTTTTACAAAGCTTGCAGAGCATTGTGATCAGTGCATCATGGGTGATCAATACATTATGGGTGATTGATTCCCCCGCAATGTATTGATCACCCACAATGCATTGCTCAGCCATGATGTATTGACCCCCCACGATGTATTGAATACCCATGACAAACTGATCACCCATGATGCACCGGCCACCCTCGATGCATCCGTTTATCACAGGGGATCAATGCATCATGGGGGATCAGCATGCCATGGGTGATCAGTTTGTCATGGGTGATCAATGCATCATGGGTTATCAATGTGTCATAGGTTATTAGTGTGTCATGGGTGATCAGTACGTCATGGGTGATCAGTATGTCATGAGTGATGTTTGTCATGGGTGATCAGTGCATCATGGGTGATCAGTATGTCATGGGTGATCAATGCATCATGGGTGATCAATGTGTCATAGGTTATCAGTGTGTCATGGGTGATCAGTGCGTCATGGGTGATCAGTATGTCATGGGTGATGTTTGTCATGGGTGATCAATGCATCATGGGTTATCAATGTGTCATAGGTTATCAGTGTGTCATGGGTGATCAGTGCTTTATGGGTGATCAGTATGTCATGGGTGATCAATGCATCATGTGTGTTCAGTGTTTAATGAGTGATCAATGCATCATGGGTGATCAGTGTGTCATGGTTGATCAGTTTGTCATGGGTGATAAGTTAGTCATGGGTGATCAATGCATCATGGATTATCAATGTGTCATAGGTTATCAGTGTGTCATGGGTGATCAATGCGTCATGTGTGTTCAGTGTGTAATGGGTGATCAATGCATAATGGGTGATCAGTATGTCATGGATGATTAGTATGTCACGGGTGATGTTTGTCATGGGTGATAAGTGCATCATGGGTGATCAGTGTATCATAGGTGAGCGGTATGTCATGGGTGATCAGTATGTCATGGGTGATGTTTGTCATGGGTGATCAGTATGTCATGGGTGATCAATGCATCATGGGTGATCAGTGCGTCATGGGTGATCAGTATGTCATGGGTGATCAATGCATCATGGGTGATCAGTGCGTCATGGGTGATCAATGCATCATATGTGTTCAGTGTTTAATGGGTGATCAATGCATCATGGATGATCAGTGTGTCATGGGTGATCAGTTTGTCATGGGTGATCAATGCATGATGGGTGATCAGTTTGTCATGGGTGATCAATGCATGATGGGTGATCAGTTAGACATGGGTGATCAATGCATCATGGTTGATCGGTTTGTCAAGGGGTTTAAAACATCATGGGTGATCAATGCATCATAGGTTACCAATGTGTAATCGGTGATCAGTGATCAGTTCGAAACAGCCCATGAATTACACCCATGGCAAAGTATAGCCTGAAGCAAAAAAAAAAAAAACCCCAAAAAACAAGCGCAGGGCTAGCATGAAAAGGGGCACAGGGCCATCCAGGGAAGTCAGGGGTTAAAACATTTGTCAGTTACTTAGCCTTGATGTTTATTGGGCTGCCAGCAGGTGGAGTGGCTGGAGGGGTAGTCTTGGAGGATGTACATGGAACTGGACATCCAGGGGGAAGACAAGAGGAGGAGAAGCTTTCAAGAAGCATTGCGCCCACACCTCTGCTGGCTCTTCCATGGCGGACCTGAAAACCCTGCAGGAGCAGCTCCGCTCCATGGTGGCATCGATGGGGACAGACTGGCTGTAGTCACAGGTATCCTACATGCTGGGAGCCTCTTCCTCGGCTGCAGCAGATGCACTGGCATGACGTGCTCAGTGGGCACAGCCCTTCACCTCCCTCACGAGCTCAGCGCCATTCAGGGAGCCCAGACCTGGACCCTCCAGTCCAGCTGGCTCAGCCTCCACTGGTTAGCTCCGGGGCGCGCATCGCAGGCGGAGCTCTGTGTTGTCCCAGGTCCCTCCTCGTTGGAGGACTCAGCAGGATGTTGCAGCGAAGACCCCCTCACCCCCCCCTCCCAGGGCCCGCCGTCCATTATTTTTTGGCTAGCTTGCGTTCGTTGGTACAGAGTTTTGATGCAGGCTAGGCTTCTAGCTCATACCCCAGCTGTTTCTGTTACTGCGCTGGGTCAGGGGCAGGTGTCTTGAGGGACATCGGGGGACACGGCAGCTCTGGGGATAGCTGCAAAGACCTCGGCGGACTCTTGCGGCCAAGAGATGTTAGTAAAAGCCCAGACAGGGTTCGCTTGGCCGATTCGACAAAATGCGAAGTGTATGTCTGTTTTGAGGGTCCTTTGGGTGTGCATCTCAAATCTGGGGTGCGGGAAAAATTTGGCGGCGGGGGATTATGTGGATATTGTCACATTGTTGCCTCTTGAGAAGTTTAACCTGGATAGGATTAAACCGGAAGAATCCAAGAAAGAGGATGAGGAAAAACGTTGCTACCATCTGATTCCGCGGATGTTTCGTAACTGGCTCCAGGCCTTCGCCATTTTTGCAAGCGTTATCGGGGAAAAAATGTGCTGAGAATTGTTCCCCCCTCTTTGGTTATCTAGATGCCATCAGCGGGGCCCAGAGAGTGTATGGGGGTGTGGCTTGGCTGTGTTATGATGAACAGTTTAGTCAACGTAAGTCTATTTGGCCCTCTTTGCACTGGGATCATAAGGACGTCAGTTTATGGACGAAACGTATGTCCTCGGCACGGGCCTCCACTTCGTTTTTTACAGCGGGGGGGCCAGGAGTCCGACTGTCCCCAGACAACTGACTGCAAAACTGCGGGGTCAGTGTTGCTTGTTCGATGAGGGTTCTTGCAGATTCGGCAGGGCTGCCGAAACAAGCACGAATGCTTTCACTGCGGGGGGGCTCACCCCCTGTCTTTTTGTTTTAAGGCCGGCAGGGACTTTTCTAGTGAAAAAGGCAAGACGGCGGTGAGGGTGGACAGGATGGCCCCCTTTTTAAGCAGATATCTGGACTGGCCTGCAGCCTGGTTGTTGCAGGTGGGTTTCACTGAAGGTTTCTTGATCCATTGCTCTCTTTCTGAGATCTCTCCCGTGGCAGACAATTTGTGGTCGGCTCTTTTACACTCTGTTCCCAAAGAAGAAGCCCAATAAGTTTTGATTGATTCACTATCTTTCGTCCCCAAAAGGTGGGTCGGTCAACGATGCTATTGACCCTGAGCCATGCGTGGTGTTTTATACCTCATTTGATGCTGCAGTTTTTAGGTACGGCACTACGGCAAGGGTGCTCCTATGGCTCAGACTGACATGGACTCTACCTTTTGCTTCTCGCCGGTCAACCTACGCAATTTTCATCTCTTGGGTTGTAGATGGTTGGGCACCTTTTATGTGGATCGCTGCCTTCCTATGGGCTGTTGCATCTCTTGCGCCTTTTTCAAGACCTTTAGCTTTATCCTTGAATGGGTGGTTCGTCACGTGGCGGGGTTCAATTCAGTTATTCATTATTGGAGGACTTTCTGTTTTTGGCCCTCCCTCTTCGAATTTATGTGGTATTCTGCTGGTTACGGTTCAGCACCTCACTGAGCATTTTGATATTCGGTGGTAAAACGCAACAGCAGGTGGGAGTCGAACAGGTTTAAACTTTATGGATGTCCTCATTTGGTTTAAGCACCACCGGATTCCTGAAGCATCTTATGTGTTATTCCTATTACGTGTGCTAATATGCATTTTTTGTGGCAGGTTCCGTGTTATGTTTTATGTATTTTTTTTCAGATCATGCTTGCCTCGTTTGGATTTTGGGATACTCCTTCATTCATTGGGGGGCCAAGAGGGCTGATGTCAGACCTAATGGCTGTCAGCTGGGCTCCTAGCATCAGGAGGATTGGTGTTCCAGGATTGTTGTGGAGTAGGGTGGTCCAGGAGGTACATAGGGTTTTACGATGGGACCGGGCCTTCATACGTTCTGGTCTTGCACACTAGTAGTGGCAATGATCTGGGTGTTTGGTTCAGCCTTCACCTTACGTAGGACATCAAGTTTGACATCCTCCGGCTGAAGCTGGCTTTTATTTACACCAAGTTTATTTTACATATTTATTATATAAATACATTTGAAAATAATAATAATAATAATATATATAGGAACATAACAAATACAGCCCTTCTTTGTACTCTCAACAGGCCTGCAACAACTTTTTTTGTAAACTAGGGCCCAAAACTGTAGATTCAAGGACCGAGCTCATATATTGCAGATTGTTCTCCATACTTATCCAAACCTATGGTTATTTATTATGGCTAAAATTCAATGGAACACGGTTCAGACTGACCCTCTTTGAGACATGGGCCACAGGAGATCATGGGATATATTATACACAATACAGAATGGCACCCAGTATTGTACATTTTTTAAAGGTAATATTATTTCTTAATCAATAAAACCATACAGGCTATTGTGAGAAGAGGCTAAAGCAGCCTTTCTCAAACGTTTTACCCCGGAGGTGTACGTGACATCCTTTTCAGGTATTAGGCAACCCCTGCTGAAACCAATTCAGTGGGGCTCAGTGGGAAAATGACTTTTACATTGGTGATCATTAAGAAGAATGTTCCTTACATTGGTGATCAGTCAGAAGAATGCTCCTTACATTGGTGATCAGTGAGAAGAATGCTCCTTACATTGGTGATCAGTGAGAAGAATGTTCCTTACATTGGTGATCAGTGAGAAGAATGTTCCTTACATTGGTGATCAGTGAGAAGAATGTTCCTTACATTGGTGATCAGTGAGAAGAATGTTCCTTACATTGGTGATCAGTGAGAAGAATGTTCCTTACATTGGTGATCAGTGGGAAGAATGTTCCTTACATTGGTGATCAGTGGGAAGAATGTTCCTTACATTGGTGATCAGTGGGAAGGAGGAGGAGGACACACCCAAGGAGCTCTCTGAGAACCACACCTTTTATTCAAGCCTGGGCCTTGCCTGCTAGCTCGGCCCAGGAATAATGCCTGATCCTGGGGGAGGCCCTGGGATGGATTCCCCTGATGATATGGGGCCTAGTGAGGAGGAGGAGGTGGAGGATCTGTCTGTGGGTCCAGGCCCTGCTGAGAACGTGGATGCCTACAGACAGAAGATTGTGGACCGTTTTCGGGCAATCGGAAGGGCTGAGAAGAAACTTAAATGTTTAAAATCTGAACATAAAAACTTCAAGACCAAATATTTCCAGGCCTGGAGTAAAAACCGTTTGGAGGGGCGTGGCCTAGCTATGGCGGAGTAAGGAAGCACAGACAGGAGCTCTGCACGGGACCGAGCCGAGAACCGCCCGTAGCACGCACGTAACCGAGCCAGCTTCACATGCCCGGAGACCGCAAACACCCGCTGGCCACGGAGGATCGGAGGGGTCCCGAAATTTCACAGTACTTTCTGCGGCAGGATCCGATCTCCTCGCCGGCCGCGCGGACCAAGATGGCGCCGCCGCGCGCTCCCCGGACGAGCGCTGCAAGCACAGGCAAGAAGGGCGCTGCAGCGGGGACCGCGACATCGGAGGAGGACTTCCCCCCCCTTGCTCCCGGGGCACACTCTCCTATTCCATCCCCATCCATCCCAGCCACGGACTCGCAGCTGCACACTGAGCATGCAGGGGAGGTGAGTGGCCTTTCAGAGGGATCCATTAGGGAGCTGGTCTCCGGCCTACCTTCCAAGCAGGACTTAAATGCCATGGCGGCTTCCATTGTTAATGCCCTCACGAGGGAACTACATGACCTCAAGCAGCAAGTCGATACAGTGGAGGAGAGGGTTAATGTTATTGAACACTCCAATGCTTCCACCGAGGCCCGCCTCACCTCCCTGGAGACTGAACACAGGGCGTTCCGCCGCCATCTTGTGGATGTCCAGCTTCGCCTGGACGATGGCGAGAATAGAAGTAGGCGAAACAATCTGCGCCTCCGAGGTATCCCCGAGGCCACAGCGGGCCCAGATCTCCGCGCCACTGTTACGGCTATCCTGAACCAGGTTCTTGACAAGCCTCCTACTGCGACGCTGGAATTGGACAGGGTCCATCGTGTGCCGGGCCCCAGGGCCCCCCCTGCAGCATCAGCGCCCTCGACTCCTCTGGATTACCCGCGAGATGTCCTCTGCAGGGTGCATTACTTCACCATTAAAGAAGAGATCCTGCGCCTGGCCTGGGACAAGGGCGCGATTGACTTCGACGGTGCCTCCATACGAATCTTCCCTGATGTCTCCAGGCAGACCCGTGTCATGCGTGGTATGTTGAGGCCGCTCCTGGATCTGATACGGGAGGCTGATGCCACGTATCGTTGGGGCCATCCCTTCCACCTGATTGTTCGGAACCGTGGTGCGGAGTTCCATCTTCACTCACCTGACCAACTACCTGATCTGTTTGGCTTCATCGACAGGGCGGCCATCACTGTTCCGAATTGGTTTGACTATCTACTCACCCAGGATTCATCTGGCCCACCCTTGCCCAGGCGACAGCGGGTACGGCGGTCCCGCTCCCGTGCACCGAATCGAGAGATCACCAGGCTGCATCCAACATCCTCTGAGGCGTGACCGTGATGTCGACCTTGTGGACTGGTAAGACTTTGCCTTATCCCCCCTTGCTGGCCTGCCTGCGACATCCTGGCCCTCTCTCCGGACCTCATCTACCCAAGCCCTCCTGACTATCGGGTTCGCCAGGCCTCGGATTGTGGCGGACCCCCTTGACTTACCAAGAACTCTGCCAGGGGGGACTGTATGTATCTCTCCCTCAATGTACTCTGTTTATTATTTCAGTTGGGCCGGTGCTGGCTTTCACAGATGGGCACCCCCTCCTCTCTCGGCCTGCACTTCCCTGTGTTAGGGGATGGGCGCTTTGCCCGGCGGGTCGGAGGAGGACGGGCCTCTTGCTCTGGGTAGCACCCCTTGGCCAGTACTTCATGTCGGGGTGATCATGTCTCTTTGGGGGGTGGGGGGGACTGTTGTATTGGTTGCGGGTGTATCCGTTGGGTCGTGCCCTCCCCCCTCCCGTCCTGCGGGGCTTGTGCCGCCGGCCTCCCCATGGTGGGGGGTGGTGGGGCTGGTTGGGCGGATGGGCCCTCTGTGGGACGACGGACGGTGATATGTTTCTGTACCCAGATATGTTTTTTTACGTCCGTGACCCTATAGCCTCCCCGTATATGGTAAGTGTGGACGTTACGGAGGGGGCCGCGCTCGGGCCCTGGCATCGGGTGGGTGGGGCGGAGGGGTTCTGGGTCTGTTTAGATGATGGGTGTAGGTCATGTGGGAGGGGCTTGTCCTGCTTGCTCGCAACACGGGCACTTGATCTCGGTCACCGGGGATCTCTCTTTTTGTTTTGCTAGATAAAACGATGGCACTTGTGTCCTCTCTCTGTGTTACTGTTTCTCTTTTTTCTTTTATGGTTCTCGCTGCTCTTATCCTGTGCATCTCCTGACATGTTTTTTGCATTTACTTGTATTTTATCTGTTATATTGTTGTTTAGTCTGTAGCTACATTAGTTCTGTTGCCCACCCCCAATTAGGGCGACTCCTTGCTTGGGCACCGCCAGTGCTCAACGGGGGTTTATTGAGCTTTAGTATTTGGTACTCAGGTTTCCCCATCCTTCCTACCTTTTTACCCTTCCCTCCCTCTCCCCTCTTATCTTCCCTCCTTGTCTCCCTCCTCCCCTCCCTCTCCTCCTCTACTCCCCCTCCCCTGGGTGGTGGTGCCTCCTGGTGGGGTCTCTGGTGAGGTCGGGCCATCTTTTCTGTCCGTTATTTAACGGTCGCAGCCACATTGGACGGCACTATGGGTCTCCTGAAGGTCACCTCCCTCAATGCACAAGGCCTTAACGTCCCGGAAAAACGCTCGCAGCTCCTGACTAGCTTGCGCAAAAGTGGAACCCACGTTGCCTTCCTGCAGGAAACGCATTTCCATGGAGAGCGTATTCCGAAACTGACGAACGGGGCCTTCCCGACGGCATACCACAGTATATCGCCTATCTCCAAGTCCAAGGGGGTTGGCATCCTCCTGGCCAAGTCGCTGCCATGGGTCTATGAGGCACAACGGGTGGACTCCCAAGGCCGTTTCCTCCTTCTGAAGGGAAGGGTGTGCGATGTGCAGGTCACTTTCGCCAATGTCTATTTCCCTAATGTTGATCATCCACAATTTCTACGGAAGTTGTTACCCCAACTGTTAGAGTTCTCGGAGGGTATACTTATCTTTGGGGGAGATCTTAACTTTGCTATGGACCCTTTGTTGGATGCTTCTCGTGGCGCCTCCCATCTCTCATACGCTCGGCTTAAGCGGATGAAAGCGGATCTACATACTCTACGCTTGGTGGATCCCTGGCGTGTACTACATCCGCAGGCCCGCGATTATTCCTATTTTTCTCACGTCCATCACTCCTATACGCGGTTGGACTACTTGCTGATATCCCACAAGGATTTGCCCCGGGTGGTTTCGACTGCCATAGATGTTATCTCCTTTTCGGACCATGCTCCGATCCATCTGACACTTCAGTTGGGCCCTGTGACTCAGTCCCCCCCGTCGTGGAGACTAAACGAGGCCCTGTTGCAGTCGGAGGAGATCCGCGCAGAGGTCTTGGCCTCGATACGGGAGTACTTCTCCGTCAACGTGGCCTCAGTTGCCAACCCTCTGACGGTGTGGGAGGCCCACAAGACGGTGGTAAGGGGCACCTTAATCCGCATAGGGGCTCGATTGAAACGGGAGAGGACACGTCGAGTGGATGAGCTTTTCGCCCTGATCCGCTCTTTAGAATGTGCCCACAAAGCCAGTCTTGCGCGATCCACCTATCAGGACCTTTTTAAAGCACGCGAAGAGCTTCGCTTACTTTTGTTCCATAAAACAAAACAAAAATTGGCTTGGGCTCACCGCTCGATGTATGAATTTAGTAATAAACCCGGCTCCATGCTGGCTAGGGCTCTGCGTGGTCCTCGCACCAAAACTTACATTCCTCATATCCTGACGTCTACTGGCCAAAAAGCAACCACATCTTCTGGCATAGCATCGGAGTTCCGATCGTTTTTTGAAGGCCTTTACAATTTGGGCAGGCCACATTCGGCCGCTTCCGACTTTGCCGGTGGGTTCACCCCACAGTCCTATGTGGCCACGTCTGGCATGCCCTCACTCCCGGCCGAGGTTCAGATGGAACTGGAGGAGCCTATTACGATCACGGAGTTGGGGGCTGCGCTAGCTAGTTCGAAGCCGAAGAAGGCCCCTGGCCCTGACGGCTTCACTCCAACCTATTATAAAACGTTTTTTGAGACGCTCTCTCACCCGTTGGTCTCGGCCCTTAACTCGATTACGGATGGTAATTCCTTTCCGGTGGACACACTGCGAGCCTACATATCTCTCATTCCGAAAGAGGGGAAGGATCCACTTCAGTGCGGTAGTTACCGTCCGATAGCCCTCCTGAACACCGACCTTAAATTGTTCGCCAAGATATTGGCCAATAGGCTGCTCCCACATATCCCGGCTTTGATTCACAGGGACCAAGCGGGTTTTGTCCCACATCGGGAGCCCCGGGATAACACCATTCGGGTGTTGAACCTAGTCCACGCGGCCAGATCCTCGGCACGACCCCTTCTCCTGCTGTCCACTGACGCGGAGAAGGCTTTTGACCGCGTGGACTGGTCCTTTATACGGGCCACCCTGGAACACATAGGTCTTCGTCCCTCGATGCTTGGGTGGATCCTTTCCCTCTACTCTCATCCCACGGCTGCGGTCAAAGTGAATGAAACGAGATCCGGTTTCTTTGACATCCGCAACGGCACTCGGCAGGGCTGTCCCTTGTCCCCCCTGATTTTCATACTTTCGCTGGAGCCCCTCCTGTGCAGGATTCGGGAGGACTCTGGCATTGCAGGTTTCCATAAATCCTCTGGGTCCCACAAGGTGGCCGCCTTTGCGGATGACCTAATCTTTTTCCTAACAGACCCTCTGAATTCGCTCCCCAACCTTCTCCAGTCCCTGCGGTGCTATGGAGCCCTCTCTATGTTTTCGATCAATTTGACTAAATCATCCCTCCTGAACATTACGGTAGACAAGGCCGTTGTCGGCCACTTGCGCGCAGCTCATCAGCTGCGCTGGGCGACTGATACCATTCATTACTTGGGTGTCGAGATCTGTGCGGATCCCTCTAACTTGTACCAGGCGAACTTTACTCCGCTCCTCCACCGACTCAAGTCCGATCTTCAACACTGGAATTCTCTTACTTTAACCTGGTTCGGCCGCTGCAACGCCATTAAGATGACCGTATTGCCTAGGATATTGTACTTGTTACAAGCCCTCCCCATCCGTCTCCCTCCGTCTTTCTTCAAGCGTGTTGACTCGCTGTTTCGCGACTTCATTTGGTCCCATCAAAAACCGTGCATCAAACTGCAGATCCTTCATATGGCTAAGCACAGGGGAGGAGTCGGTCTCCCAGACATCAAGGCGTATTACAGGGCGGCCCACCTTACTAGACTGGTCGACTGGTATTGCCATGCAGAGGCCAAGCAGTGGGTGGCGATGGAACTGGAAGACTCTGAGGGTATGGCCGGGTGCTGGCCATGGGTCGCTACCCCGTTTCCGAGGGACCTAAATGACCATCCTACGCTAGGCAGTACCCTACGGGTGATCAGGGACACTTTTCGCCGTTCCTCGATCTCCCCGATGCCCTCCCCCATGGTGCCCATCTTGGGTAATCCTGACTTTCCGCCTGGCAGGCAGAACCCCGCTTTTGGGCGATTGGCATCAGCGGGGCGCTCTCATTTTTATGACTTCCTGGATCTGGACGGCACACTTGCACTAGAAGCAAGGCTATCCACTTTTGACCCCCCATTGGACTTCTGGAGTAGTCTCCAACTTCGCAATTTTCTGCGCAGATGTGCAAGGACACCCGGCATATCGCGCCCGCTCACGGAGCTGGAGCGCATCTGCTACCATAGGGAACCGACTCGTCACTGTTTATCTCTGATTTACTCCTCGCTGATCTCTCCGCCTGCAGGGTCTGTCCCCCCTTATCTCGCCAAATGGGAGCTGGACCTCGGTGTCCAATTTACTAGCCCACAGCTGGAGAAGATCCTCTACTTCGCCCAGAAGTCCTCTATTGCCACTAGGGTTCAGGAATCCTGCTATAAAATTTTGACCCGCTGGTATAGGGTGCCCACCTCTCTACACCGTTTCTTCCCGCAGGTCCCCAGTCTATGTTGGCGGTGCAATGTGGGGGAGGGGACGATGCTGCACATTTTCTGGGACTGCCCCGGAATTCAACCTTACTGGGCGGAGGTGGCACGCACGATCGAACACCTGACTGGTGCTGCTCTGGAGGGAGACCCCGCGGCTTGTTTACTACACCTCTCTAAGCGATCGATAAAGAAGTACAAAGCTTCTCTTACCATTCATCTCTTGAATGCCGCCAAGGCATGCATTCCCTTGTGTTGGAGATCGGAGATTCCGCCAACTAAATCCTTGTGGTATGCCAAGGTGAATGAAATCAGAAACATGGAAGATCTTACTGCCACTCTGCGTGGGGGGGAGGAGGCCTTCCGGGAGATATGGCGACCATGGCTACAATACATCTACACGGAAGACTACCTCCGCGAGGTTGCTATCCCTGATCAGTCTTTGTAATGTACTCCGTCCTATGATCAGGAGGTGCCGCCACTCCACCCCGCTTTCCCTTGCTTTGCTTCTCTGTTTTCTCTCCCATCCCCACCTTCCTGCCTCTTCACTCCCTTTGTTCCCCTTCCCTTTACCTGATTCGCCTCCCACCCTAGGCCGGCCCATTCAGATACTTTGAATATCCTATTCTTCATAACTTATCAGGTGCACCACACGGCCGGGCCTAGCTGGTGGTGGGTCAGTTCTCCATGACAGGTTTCAGTGAGTCTACTACAGTTTAGCCCTGGTGACTCAACTGGCGGTAGGAGATTGCTGAGATAACGGTCGGATGGTTCCCCCCGGGGCGATGTACCACTAGCCGTTATTCGTATTCATAACCATTTATGTTTGTTACTGGATGCACAGCCTCGGGTTTTGAGATTTGATGTTTACTATCTACTGTCTGATATTTGATAATGCTGTTGTTATGCCACACTGCATCTGATTCCTGTCTCTGTTTCTTATCTTAATTACTGTCATTTTTTGTTATGGTATGTGAAATTGTTTCATTGTGGAAAATAATAAAGGAATTACAAAAAAAAAAAAACGTTTGGCCATGAAGCCAGAGTTGCAGCAGATGGAGGAGAAGGTAAAGAAGCAATCTTTATTTTTGAATAAATTGAAGGACAGAAGCGGAGCTTTTTCAGAAAAATTTAAAAATGAGAGGAGATTTTCCAGCCAGGCATCGGTGAGTTCTGTGGATCAGCAGCCGCAGGTAACAGACAACCCGGCTTCATCTGTCTCTGCACCTCTCCCCCCATGTCAGGCTGGGGAATCGCCAGCGGCAACCAGCCAGGGGGTTGAGAGTCAACATGGCACCCTGCAGTTCATCCAGCAGATGGAGTCACCCCTGAGGGCAGACAGGTCTGTTGGTGAGCCATCGGAGGTCCCTGAGGATGAGCGGAGGGATTACAGACCGGCAGAGCCAGCACTGGTAGAGGGATCCCAGTGCGCTGTACAGCCTCCATCCAACATGTCTGCCCCACCTGCTGTAGTGGATGGTGTCCCGGCTGAGGAACAGAGAGGGAAGGAGATCTGCAGACAGCTGCCTGTTGGAGTTTCTGCTGTGGAGAAACTTTCTGCAGACATGGAGGGAAAGCCCCTGGCAGAGGTGTCATCAGCCCACCATGTGGATGGATCTCCATCATGCACCCCACGCATGGATTTTGCTACTACTGCTGAGACTTGTAGTCCTACAAGCAAGATGGCTGCCAGCTCCAGAGAGCCTGTTTCTCCTTCACCTGGGCTGATTGATGCAGGTGGGGGAGGGGATCTGCACAGTGCAGCATGTGAAGTGGAGACAGCCATGGAAGTCTCCTGCAGTGATTCACCTGTTGCTGTATTAGAACAACATTCACCCAGCTCAGCTGATAGTCCTGTCCTGATGGAGGAGAAGAGTCGGCCTGGAGGTGACGTGTGTATGGGGACAGCAGTGACTGAGGACACGGCAGGAACTATGAATGTGACAGGAAATAATGACAGTAATATTATTGATAAGACAGTGAATGTGATGGGTGGTGGTGGTGGAGGGGTTAATATTGCTGGGCAAAATAAAAATGACATTCCTCCCTCTGCTCAGCAGAGGAAAGACTCATCGATTGTGCAGACCAAATCTGTACAATCGATATCTGCTAGAGATCTCTCAGACAGTTCAAAACAAACAAATGTCTCTTCTGCTGGGAGGAATATGGGGAGTTATGCATCTGTTTTGGGGAGTCGCACCAAGGAGGGTGGGGGGAATGCTGTAAATATTGGTGGTCACAATTTGGGCAGTTTTGGTGGTGGGTACAGGAGGAGGAATGTGGTTCAGTTCAAGTGGGAGGGGGAGGGGACCCCACCAGTGAGGGGGAGGGTGGCTGAGTTGATTTTGGAAGTGGGGTTTAAAGCTGTGAATATTTTTGCTTTGATTTGCCCAGTGGGGAGTTATGAATTTGATTTATCTTTTGTAAAACCTGAGGGGTTGGATTTATTTTGGGAGCGACATAGGAGGTGCCAGGGCCTTCCGCAGTGGAGTGGTTTGGTGCCAAAGGTGATTTCCAGGCAGCCTCTGATAAAATCGGTGACCATCCTGGTGCGTAACGAATCCATACAGAGGCTGATTTGATAGTATGGCTACGCCGATATGGTGAGGTCCTCACTCCACTGCGGAAGGTCCTGGATGAACATGGGATATGGACAGGGGCCTGGACAGTGTCGCTAAAATTGGGGGTGCTGGGCAATGTAGTCCAACATCTGCCCTGCTCAGCTTTTCTGGGAAGAGATCGGCTGACTATATTCTATCAGGGTCAGCCCAAAGTTTGTAATAAATGTGGTGAAAAGGGTCATTTTGCATCTACCTGCACCCGTAAAAAGTGTTCGCTATGCCAGGATCTGGACCATTTGGCAAAGGATTGTACCCAAATTCGGTGCAATCTGTGCCAAAAGCTTGGCCATCCTTATAGTAAGTGTCCAGAGGCTTTACATAACTTGTCAGGATTGGAGGCTGAGCTGCAGAGGCTGAATAAGGAGGATGAGGCCGCTGTAACTGTTGTTGTCCCTCCTGTGTCTGTTCCATCTGTTGTTTTGGGTTCTGTTTCCCCTGGTAATGTTGTCCCTGAGTCTGTCCCTCCTGTGTCTGTTCCATCTGTTTCAGGTTCTGTTTCCCCTGGTAATGTGGTCCCTGAGTCTGTCCCTCCTGTGTCTGTTCCATCTGTTGTTTTGGGTTCTTTTTCCCCTGGTAATGTTGTCCCTGAGTCTGTCCCTCCTGTGTCTGTTCCATCTGTTTCAGGTTCTGTTTCCCCTGGTAATGTGGTCCCTGAGTCTGTCCCTCCTGTGTCAGTTCCTTCTGTTGCTTCAGATTCTGTTCCCTCTAGTGATGTGGTCCCTAATTCTGTCCCCCATGTGGTGGTCCCTATTCCTGCTGTACGTAGATCCTCCAGACTACCGGAAGCTGCTGGGGGGGCAGGTTTAGCGCATCTTCCTTCTCAGCCGCCAGTCCCTGTCCCCCGGCAGCGCAAACGTGGTCAGGGGAATGTGGGGGTGCTGGATGGGGGTGGGGCTGATGGAAGGGTGTCCATATCCCATGTCTCACCCTCTGTTGGGGGGGATTCGGATGATGAGGGGTGGGAGACGTTTAGGAGGAAGAAAAAGAAGAAGAGGAAGACAAATAAAGTAGTTATTTCTTCCTCAGAGTCAGACCCAGGAGGGGTTCCTCTTGGAAACACCTTCTCAGTTTTGTCAGGTGATGGGATGTCTGATATATCTTTTTCTTTATCATCCATGGATGAGGGGGTGTCACATAGTTTGAAGAGAGCTGTTTCTGGTGATGAGAGTGTGGCAAAGGTTAAGAAATGACTACCCCAATCATCCTGATGGCAGTTCCCACTCCGATAAAGGTGGCGACCATTAATGTCGCCAGCATTAAATCTGCAAGAGCTCGTGATATTGCCTTATTTTTGCTCAGCGAGTTTGATGCCGAGATTTTATTTTTGCAAGAGACCTGGCTCAATACTTTGGCCGATGTCCATCTAGCAAAAAGGGAGTTGAGATGCGGTCCCTCCTTTTGGTCTCTTGCGGCTGAGCCCTGCAGCAGAGTTGCGGTCCTTTTTAAAACCGATATGGTAACGTGCCGGCGGGTAATTGAGGTAGAGATTGGGAGATGCATGGTCTTGGACGTCTCTGTTAGGGGGCAGGACCTGCGTTTGATCAATATCTACGGACCGCAGTCAAGATGGGGCAGGAAATGTCTCCTCACAGAGATCAAGCCCTTCCTTTTTACGTCCCAGCAGGTTGTCTTTGGAGGTGATTTTAACACCATAATTAGGCCTGAAGACACGAGAGGCTCCATAGACAGGCTGGCGTACAATAGCGTTTTTCTTAGAGATATGGTGAGACAAGCAGGCCTGGTAGATGTGCATATTAAGCACTGCCCTGGCAGCACGGGATTCACATTTCAGAGAGGGAATAGTCAGAGTAGGATAGATAGTTTTTTTTTTTAAAGGAGAACTCTGCTTTCTCGGCTCCTGAGTTGAGGGCGGTGGAGTTCTCTGACCACTGTATGCTGTCTGTAACTCTGAATGCCTCGGACACTCCACCCAAAGGAAGGGGTACCTGGAAACTGAATTTGGCTCTCCTGGAAGATGTAGAGGTAAGACAATCCTTTGAGGATTTTTTCCAGGCACAGGTTTCTATTCTGGACTTTTGCAGCAGTAAGTCAGAGTGGTGGGAACTTGTGAAACAAAGGGCGATTGGACTTTTCAAGGCCATAAGTAAGAAGAAGCAGCTTGGTATGTACATTGCCTACCAGCATTTGCGGAGGAAGCTTGATCGTCTTGTCTCGTATAGAGGAGATCCAGGGGAGATCTCTGAGGTGAAGTTTCTTCTTAGAAAGTGTCAATACGACCGGCATGCCTCCTTGGTTCTGGAGAGGGATTATGGAAAATATCACTCGCCTGATCCTTACCAGAACTGTAAGCAAGGCATAGCAGTTAAGACGGTCATAGGCCTGAGGGATAGTACGGGTTCCCTGGTGAAGTCCAGATCAGGGATCCTGGAGATCTTCAGATCATATTATGCAGATCTTCTAGGAAGAAAGGACCTTTGTCGGGACAAGATGGAAAGCTTTCTGGATTCTACTCCAGGATTGGGAAATGGTACATTGCCTTTGATGGATTTGACAGAACCAATTTCAGTGGATGAGGTAGTTCATGCTATAGAGAAGCTGGCTACCAAAAAATCGCCTGGGCCAGATGGGTTGACAGCTGAATTCTACAAGTGTTTTAAGTCCATTCTGGCTCCCTTTTTAGCGGAGGTTTATAACAGCTGTCTAGAAGAGGGTTCGCTCCCTCCCTCCATGAGGCAATCCGCTGTGATTCTTCTGTCAAAAGGTAAAGACCCCTCAATGATTGAGAACTGGCGCCCCATCAGTCTTCTCAATGTTGATAGAAAGATCTTGGCGAAGATTCTTTTTTGGCACTTGTCGTCAGTGGCAGGCGATTTGTTGTCCAGTCATCAGCACTGCTCGGTCCAAGGTAGAAGTACCTTTTCAGTGGTTTTAGCTGTCCGGGAGGCTTTGGAACGATGCAGGGCTGCTGGATGGAGAAAGTACTTGCTGGCATTGGATCAGGCGAAGGCTTTTGATAGAGTCAATCGCGAGTACCTGTATTTGCTACTTGGTAGATACGGCCTGCAGGGGAGGTTTATAGATTGGCTGAAGACATTATATAAAGGGGCTGAGAGCTTCCCACTGGTTATTGGTTGGGTTGGACGGCCTTTTGAGGTTGGCTCTGGTGTGCGCCAGGGATGTCCTCTGAGCCCCCTGGTATATGTATTCGCAATCGACCCCTTCATAAGAAGGCTAGAGAGTGGATCTTTGTGCGGGGTGCCTTTGGGCATTGCTGGTGTGCCACCTTTGAAGGTCGTGGCCTATGCCGATGATGTGTCTGTTATTGTCTCTGGAACAGAGGAGGCGCAGGAGGTGGTCTCTATGATAGAGCAGTACACGGAGGCTTCTGGTTCTAAAGTCAACCATGAAAAGAGTGAAGTTTTCTGGATGGGTGATGAAGGTGAAAGCTTTGAACTTCCGGATGCCTTCCCAGAGCTCCAGCAGGAAATTAAAGTGTTGGGCATCAAATTTGGTCCTGGTGACTATGGTCATCGAAATTGGGAAAGCAGGTTGGTGTGTGCCAATGCCAAAGTAGCAAGCTGGAAGAAATGGAAGCTTTCATTGAGGGAGAGGGTTGACTTGATCAAAACGTACCTGGTCCCAATTTTTTTATATGTCAGCTTCGTCTGTATCTTGCCAGTATCTCTCTATGCAAGGGTGTACAGCTGCTTTTTCCAACTGTTATGGGGAAGTAGGCTGAACCTGATCAAACGCAATGTAACTTACCTGTCTAGGCGGGAGGGTGGCCTAGGAATGGTCAACCCAATAGTTTTCTTTTCTCTGCTGTTTTTAAAGTACAATCTTGGTAACATGCTAGCAGAAAACCCGCCGGGATGGTTGGGTATTTTTCAATCTTGTTTTAGGCCTTTTCTGCGATGCTGGGAAGATGGCGGGCCAGTGAAAAGTCTGAGAGTCCGACATGGCAAGCTCCCAGCTTATGTTGCCCCGTGTCTGAAAATACTTTGACAGTGGCAGGTGACAGTGGAGGATATCAAGTCCCTCCCCAGGAAGCTTCCGGAGAAGAGGATTTTGAGCTCTGCTTTCAGTGTGTCACTGGCCTTAAGGGATTGCCCAGGCTCTGTAATGAGGGAAGGGTTGCGTTTAATCAATTTAGAAAGAATCCCCTTGAAGTTTAGGGATCAAGCCTGGCTCGCTTTCCATGGAAGGCTCTATGTGAGAGAGAACTTGAAGCATCGCCCTGTGGATGATTGGGATTGTCCTAGAGCAGAGTTTGTTGGTAAAGTGGAGTCTATGGACTACTTTTTGCTGCAGTGTCCCTTTAACATAGAGGTGTATAAATGGGTGGGGTTGGGCTCTAGGCATCCCCTTTTTCTATCGCATGAGTTATGCGGAGTGAGTGTATGGGGCATTCCCGACTCGCTGGGATTTTGATACACTGTTTTTAGTTAGTATAGTTGTCCGTTACTTCACATGGCATGCACGGTGCCAGATTACCCTGCGGAAGAAAGTCCTCTCTGTTGAGGTGGTGGTGCACGATATTCTGGGTGAGGTTGGGAAAATTTGGGGTCTTGAGAGGGGCAGGGAGCCTCAGGCAGTCTGGATAAGGGTGTGGAGGAATATCAGACCTGCTTTTGGTGAACTGCCCATCTCTGGGTGAGGAGCTCTTTTCTTTTTCTATTTCTTTCACTTCCTTAGCTTTTGTTGGTTAGTATCTTCCTTTTGAAGAAGGGCTGCATGAATAATAGGTGCGGGATTGTTTCTTAACCTCACAAGTTTGATGTCTGGTGTAATGGTGTGAGTAGTAATAGGATTTATGTTTTTGCTGTTAAGTTTTTTTTGTTTATTTTGAGAGCAGATTTGCTATATTTATTTTCATTTATGTAAATAAGTATATATTTATGTATATTTATATATAGTGATTTTATGCTTATTGATTGCAAGACTTTTAATAAAGAAAAATTGGAAAGAATACATTTTTTCTTTTATTATTTTTTTTACATTTTTTTTCTTTTCTTTTGTTAATCTTTTTTATTATTTTTTATTTTCATTTCTGTTTTCTTTCTTTCTTTCCTTTTTTTTTTTCTCATTTTGCCATTTTTCTAAAATGTTTTTAATTTGTGCTAAAATTTCAGCGAAAGACCAAATCTCTCGCTCGTTCCTCGCACATGTTTGTGCATGAGATAGGATATTGAGCGCGGGATAATATTTTTTAACAGTTGCGTCTTCATGCTTGCATTAGAAGCCCTCCTTTAGGATTAACCCCATCAGCCTGGTGCCACCTTTTCCCCCCGTCGCTGAAAGAGTTTGCCGGCATGTTTAATGCGCCAGACAATGACGCCTGGTGACAGCCCGGGCTAATTGGAGTAAATGAATTTATCTTGGGTGCAATGTTTCTCGACGCACGCCGTTTCCCTTGCATAAGTGATGAGCGCCAGCGCCTGAATTAGCTCTGACTTTTTAATCATTTAGGAGTGCAATCTGTTAATTAGCGGGGGGGTGGGTGGTGGGGGGGGTGAACGATGCCAGATCTGCAGCTGCCTGGCCGCCTCTGAGATTCTCAGCCACCTCAGACTGCGATTTATTCATCCTCCCCGACAGATGCTGCCGTCAGTCAGGAATGGGGGGGGGGGGGGGCACCGACCCCCAACTTTACTTTAATAGATGGGCAAAACTTGCCATAAATTTGTGCATAGATAAAGACCTACCCATGTGGACCCTCGCAGCTATGGAACTATCTGGATGAAATGATATTGATGGCACAATGGGGCAAATGAGTGCTGGTTACAGTATTACCAGGTTGGGTGTATCGGGTGTACACAATCCAAATTGATATATTGATCGTTGATAATCATTTTACATAATATATTCATTGCTGTATTTTATATACAAAAGGTATTACTTTGCACATTATTTGCAACTCCTTTTTGGATTATAAACTCATGAGTAGGGCCCTCCTAACCCTCGTGTATTGAGTTGTATTGTAGCTGTACAAACGTTTGGCACTATTCAAGTCCTGTGTAAAGCCGCGTACACACGGGCGGACTGTATGGCCAACTTAGTCCGTCAGACAATCCGACGGACAGTCCGTCCTACTTTCGAATGAACGGACTTGACCACACACACCACTTTTTGAGCCGACTAATACGGCGTACTAAGTCCGCCATACTATCCGCCCTACTTTTGAAATGAACGGGCTCGCCCACACACGCGGAGGAAAGTCCGCTCATTTCGAGCGCGTCTCCAGGTAGGCGGGGCCCGCGAAGGAGACGTCGCTGACCCCGCCGCCTGGAATGGACTTAAAGGGGAACCCCAACGCCGAAAAAAGTCGGCGTGGGGGTCCCCCCCAAGTCCACAACAGACCCTTGTCCGAGCACGCTACCCGGCCGGCCAGGAAAGGGGGGCGAGCGAGCGCCCCCCCTCCTGAGCCGTACCAGGCCGCGTGCCCTCAACATGGGGGGGTGCCCACCCCAAAGCACCTTGTCCCCATGTTGAGGAGGACAAGGGCCTCTTCCCGACAACCCTGGCCGTTGGTTGTCGGGGTCTGCGGGCAGAGGGCTTATCGGAATCCGGGAGCCCCCTTTAATAAGGGGGCCCCGGATACCGGCCCCCCACCCTATGTGAATGAGTATGGGGTACAATGTACCCCTACCCATTCACCTGTAAAATAAAAGTACAAAAAAAAACACAACACACGAGATAAAATACTTTATTGCACAGCTCCGGGGGTCTTCCGTCTTCGGGGGGTCTTCTCGCCGGACTCCTCCGCTATCTTCTTGTAGCTCTTTTACTAGCGGAGGAGTCCGGCTTTCTTCCTCGCCGCTGGCCTCTTCTCCCGACTTCGGGGGTCTTGTCCCCCTCTTCGGTTCTTCTGCCGGGCCACCGCGCCTTCTTATAGCTCTTTTACAGGCGGTGGCCCGGTCTTCTGTCGCGGCCCCCCCTTCCCCAAGGCACCCCCCCATGTTGAGGGCACGCGGCCTGGTACGGCTCAGGAGGGGGGGGGGGCGCTCGCTCGCCCCCCTTTCCTGGCCGGCCGGGTAGCGTGCTCGGACAAGGGTCTGTTGTGGACTTGGGGGGGTCCCCTTTAAGTCCATACCAGGCGGCGGGGCCAGCGACGTCTCCCTCGCGGGCCCCGCCTACCTGTATAGCCGCTCGAAATGGGCGGACTTTTCTCCGGGCGGGAAAAGTCCGCTCATTTCAAAAGTACGGCGGACTGGCACACACACGGGCGGATTGTCCGCCGAAATGCGAGTACGACGGACAGTATTACGGAAATTCCGAAATACTTAGTCCGCCAGACTGCACGCTGAAAAAGTCCGCTGAAGCCCACACACGAGCGGACTGTCCGCTGAAATGTGTTTCGGCGGACTAAGTAGGCCATACAATCCGCCCGTGTGTACGCGGCTTAAGAATAATTATTATAATGACATTGTTAATGTGCAGATTATGTAGATCAGGGGTCTCAAACTGGCGGCCCTCCAGCTATTGCGAAACTACAAGTCCCATCATGCCTCTGCCTGTGGGAGTAACTTTCTTGTAACTGTCAGCCTTGCAATGCCTCATGGGACTTGTAGTTTTTCAACAGCTGGAGGGCTGCCAGTTTGAGACCCCTGATGTAGATTATCACCCTGGTAGCTATTTGCACGTCAAACAAGTGCAATCAGAGTTTCTGCAAGGATGCTAACCACAGACAAATTTTGTATTCTTAGTTCCAGATAGAGTGTTAAAAAAATCTACATTTACAGTCTGTGACCCCCATTGGAGAGATTCTGTTCACTCAAATTCATCCCAAAGATGTTCTATCGGGTTGAGGTCAGGATAGTTATGTTCCTCTGCCCCAAACTTACTCATCCATGTCTTTATGGACCTTGCTTTGTGTACTGGTCCAAACCATTTGGTGGAGGGGGGATTATGGTGTGGGGGGAGGGGGGATTATGGTGTGGGTGGAGGGGGGGATTATGGTGAGGGGGGAGGGGGGATTATGGTGTGGGGGTTGTTTTTCAGGGGTTGGATTTGGCCCCTTAGTTCCAGTGAAGGGAACTCTTAAGGCGTCAGAATACCAAGACATTTTGGACAATTTCATGCTCCCAACTTTGTGGGAACAGTTTGGGGACGGCCCCTTCCTGTTCCAACATGACTGCCCACCAGTGCACAAAGCAAGGTCCATAAAGACATGGATGAGCGAGTTTGGGGTGGAGGAACTTGACTGGCCTACACAGAGTCCTGACCTCTACCCGATAGAGAACCTTCGGGAGAAGAGACTGCGAGCCAGGCCTTCTAGTCCAACATCAGTGCCTGACCTCACAAATGCTCTTCTGGAAGAATGGTCAAACATTCCCCTAGACACCCTCCTAAACCTTGTGGACGGCCTTCCCAGAAGAGGCGAAGCTGTTATAGCTGCAAAGTGTGGGCCAACTCAATATTGAACCCTACGGACTAAGGCTGAGATGTCATTAAAGTTCATGTGCGTGTAAAGGCAGGCGTCCCAATACTTTTATAGTGTATGCATGAATGTGAGTTAGGGACCTTCAATTGTAAGCTCCTTGATGGCAGGGACTGATGTGAATTTACAATAATATATGTTTATGTATGTGTATGTATATGTATGTGTGTGTATATATATATATATATATATATATATATATATATATATATATATATATATATAATGTAGCACTGACCCCCAAAGGAGCTACTGGTTTTTGTTGGGCTTACCTCAGTTGCTCACTGTATCCATCTTAAGGGTCCCATTGTAGCTTGAATTAAAGAATGTTAGCTCCGACACTTAGTCCTTTTTCCAAGATTTATTTGAAAGAAACATGAAGTTTTGCAATAGAGGGTTAAGGGAAGTTCAGGTACCTTGTAATTGCGGGTTGGAGGTATTTTCTTGATCCAGAGGACAAACAAGCTTCCACAGACTGGATCCAGCAATCACCTTATTGGCCCCTCTCACTGACCTAGCAGCCGGTGAGATGCTCAAACAAAGTCTCTGCCACAGACTTGTCAATTCAAATGAAATCGTTGTGCGATCCTCTGCCACAGGAAAGCACAACCAGCAACTAGTTGAGAAATTAAAGATTTGTCACACAGTACCAGTTTCCTTCAGCCGATCCGGCGATACTGTGTGGCAGGTGACCCGGGATGCGTCCTCCAACTGAGTCTCCAGGCTCTTCCAGAGATACCAGCCTTGTTGCTCGGTCCTCTCCTGAAAAAGTCCTCCTCTGGATCATCCAGATGCTTGGCTTCTCCCCGCAGGCAAGACAGCACAGGACCACCCCTGGATCGGTAGGCCCCAAGACTTTTGGGCCCACTCTTTCAGTTACAAAGCCCCGGGCCAGTCGGCTCCGAATAATGGAAACAGGCAGCACACACCTCAGGCCAGGAGGGCCACGAGGTCGGGATGGCGATACTGTTTGGTAGGTAACCCAGGATGCATCCTCCAACTGAGTCTCCAGGCTCTTCCAGAGATACCAGCCTTATTGCTCAGTCCTCTCCTGAAAAAGTACTTCCCTGGATCCTCCAGTCGCTCGGGTTCTCCTCGCAGGCAAGACAGCACAGAACCACCCCTGGATCCGTAGGCCCCAAGACTTTTGGGCCCACCCTTTCAGTTACAAGGCCCCGGGCCACCTGGCTCCGTGACATGGAAACAGGCAGCACACACCCCAGGCCAGGAGGGCCAAGAGGTCGGGATGGCAAGAGCGAGAGCCAAATATGGCGTCAGTACCTTAAGTACCCTTACCCAGAATGCACAGCGGGTGAACCACTCCCACCGGGCTGTTTCTGAGTAAAAGGGGTACTCAATACATCCAGCCTGTTGCATTTCCAACACTTACCGGTGGTGACAGCGACACCCACGGCCAAGTGGAAACTGGCACAGAAACCAGAACTTTGACATAATTAGTCTGAGCCAAACTGCAGCTTCAGACAACTTAAATTTACAAAAAAAAAGCGTCTGCTCATTGGGAGCAGGGCGCTATATATAATATATATATATATATATATATATATATATTATTATAGTGTAATGATCTGGGCTGATTATGCTCAAGTGGAGTATGTGCTCATGGATCACAGCAGCATTTAGTGAAGCAGGTCTCCGCTCAGCTGACAGTGTCTGTGTCGAGGTGTAAAGTGCGGCCTGGCCAGTCCAAACCCAACTGGGGAGGTTTCCAGGAGAGTGGCAAATCCCTACACTTTCCCTCCTCGTCTGGAACCTTTCCCTACCGCTAATACATAGTTGCATAGTTAGGCCTCTTTCACACGGACGGACCGTTCAGGCCCGCCTGTCAGTTTTTTTTAGGCGAACCTGAACGGACACTCCATAGACCTCCTATGGAGGGATGCATGTCAGCGATGACATGTCCGCTGACATCCGACCCGAAAAAGTGTGACGGAGGAAAACCCTATTTTTCCATCCGTCTACGGTCCGCCTTCACCTGATCCTCCATAGAGGAGAGCAGCGCTCTGATGGGTCCGTCCCTGCAGACCTGACATCTGCCCCGCTCAGCGGAGCCCATACACGGACATGTCCATGGGCTCTTAGTCAGGTTGAAAAAAGTCTATCTAGTTCAACCATAAAATAAATAAAATAAAAAAATATCATACAATCCCATATACCCAATCCTTTACCCACAGTTGATCTAGAGGAAGGTGAAACCCCCCCCCCAGAAAAGCAGAATCCAATTTGCTACAGCAGGGGAAAAATTTCCTTCCTGATCCCCCAAGAGGCAATCGGATTTTCCCCGGATCAACTTTACCTATAAATGTCAGTACCCAGTTATATTACGTACACTTAGGAAATAATCCAGGCCTTTCTTAAAGCAATCCACTGAGCCGGCCAGAACCACCTCTGCAGGGAGTCTATTCCACATTTTCACAGCTCTTACTGTGAAGAAACCTTTCCGTATTTGGAGATGAAATCTCTTTTCTTCTAGACATAAACAGTGCCCCCTTGTCCTCACTATATGGACCCCTTATATATTTGTACATATTGATCATATCCCCCCTTAAACTCCTCTTATCAAGAGTGAATAAATTCAGTTCCTCTAATCTTTCCTCATATCTGAGCTCCTCCATGCCTCTTATCAGTTTGGTTGCCCTTCTCTGCACTTTCTCCAGTTCCCCGATATCCTTTTTGAGAACTGGTGCCCAAAACTGAACTGCATATTCCAGATGAGGTCTTACTAATGATTTGTACAGGGGGGCAAAATGATCATGGTGATCATATCCCCCCTGACAGACGGGTGTCCTGTCTCTACACTACCCACGCACTAGACCTACCTACACTACCCACGCGCTAGACTGATGAAGAAAGTATATAGGATGGGATTTGTAGGGTGCTATTCGAGTCCACAAACAAGAGTAGTATAAAAACAATAGTGTTTTATTTGTACACAAGTTAAAACCTATAGATATAGAGACAGATTACATATATTTGGTTTGAACCGTGTCTTGTTACATTATCTTGAATGCCCACACGCACTTATATCTTCTACGTGTTTCGCCAAAGTGGCTTCTTCATTAAGTATTTAAGTGCAACGGTATAACAAGGCTCCCAAAGGTTACGCCCAGATGGAATCAAGGGCCAGAGATGGAGGGGAGAAACACGTCCCAGAAAGACAAAGGGTGAAAAGAACCATCCAAGGGCCCAAACGCAGGACCCCAATCCCCCACACCCATGCTTTGGGTCAGTTTCAAAAGGGGCGCAATGAGACAGGGCATCTTTGAATTAAAATCAAATTAGTAATAAAAGGCCTGGAGAGATGAAACACACCTGTCAGGTCACCTTGAGGCGAGGTGACAGGTGCACACCGTAGGGATCAGGAGTGCACCGCAAGGTTGTGGACCCTATGGCTGACTGCTGCGGACGTGGGGACAGATCCCACTGGGGCAACTGGCTCCAGGTCACGACCCCCAGGGTTCCCCAGCTCACACCCACAGTAGGCAACAGGAGGATAGGTATGGTGAGGGACAAAGCCAAGGTCGGGGCCACAAGCAGACAAGAATAGTCGGGGACACGCCAAAAGGTCAGGATCACAGGCAAACAGGGATAGTCGAAGACACACCAAAGTCGGTAACAGAAAACAGTAGAAGAGCACACAGCAGGAAACAGGAAGCCAACACACAAAGGTATACACAATGGTTGATCAGCACTGATGGCCTGCAGTGCACAGGTTAATATAGGGCTCCCTGATAGGGCCTGGGGTGGAGCCATGCTTAGAGGAGAGGTTATAAAAAGCACCAGGTGGAAGTGGCTGACCTCTTAGTCTGAACACATGAGGGGAGGTAAGCAAACACAGGAAGATCACTGCATAACCATGACAACACCAAATTGGATGTGGTCAGATCATCCACTGAAGCCAAAGTCCAAATATGGATCTGTTTGGATGAAGAACGTCACTATCTCCACGTGGAGATGTTTCCCAGGCTCTGCTAGAATGTGCATCAAACCCAGGAGCCAGGGGGATTAAATAGCCTCCTCCACACCTAAGATGGCTACCAGAGTCACATGAGTGGCCAGCATCCAATCAGGTCACTCCCTCAGTGGCCCAGGAAGCCATTGAGAAACCATGTTACTCTTGACTTTCTCTCCCTCTGCAATGCTGCTGCGGTTGAGCGCCACCTGCAGTGGAGAAAGTAGACTGCACCTGCCTAGAATTTTACTGGACATTCCACACTCACCTTCAGTATGTCAGATCATAAGCGCACAGCAAGCGGTCATTCAGGCCCTTCCAGCTCACAAGCTGCTAACGGCTCCTGGGCCGCTTGTAGTGTGCCTCCTCGAGGACCTGATGCTGATAGGCTGGACTATTGTCCCCTTCTTGAGTCAACAGTTTCCTTGAAGTCTTCCCTTGCTCCATCCAGCTTGGCTTCCTCCTCTTCTTTATAAAGGGAGGAATTTTATGTGGCTATTTCAGACTTCGTGACAAAAATCACTGCTGTGACTCACAACGCAGGGGCCATAAGCGTACTTCTAGGACCTCTCCTACAGAGTCTGTCTCTGATACGCCTGCAGATACTTCTGCACACATAGCTGAATATAATCAGGAGTGCAACCTATCCTTTTTGGATAATGTTGTACCTGAGGAGATTTGGTCTGCTGACATCATTCCTAAGCCTTTGGATATAATTTTGGTTCTTATTACCGCAGTCCATGTCTGGAAATGGAGCAGCCTGCATTACAATACTCAAAGGTTACCAGTCTGGGCTCCCTTAAAAGTCCCTAAACTGCAAAATAACTGACTGGTCTATTCCTGAAAAACGATATTCTCCTCCCAAAGCCTTTTGCTGAACAATACCCTATTGAGGAGGCATTTGTAAGAATTGTGGACCCAGCTTGTTGGATAGGTGTAGCGCGGTGCGGCGGCAGTAAACACACAGAGGCCCAGAGTGCAGTAACCAATGTATTGAAGGATTTTCCAACAGTACAACAACCCAGAAGGGGAAATTACTCGACCAGAAACTTACCATCAATGTTGCGGAGAGCCTGAACTGAAGACAGCGCTGCCAAGGGAGGTAGAATGTGGCCTGGCCGGTCAAACCCCAAAAGGGAGCCAATTTACTCCAGTTATGTGTGGTGTGGTCATTAAAAGAAAGGGGGTGGGGTTATTGGTATAGCCGGTAAAGGCGTAGACCCTGAGATGTCCCTACTCCTCCGGGAACTGGTCCCTAATAGACATGTGCATTCGTTTTCGTCCGAATGCATTTTCGTCTGAATTTCAGGTATTTTCCTTTTCGTTTTGACAAACGATAACGAAAGCGCAGAATCCGAAAAACGAAAGATCCGACCTAAATAAATGCTTTATTTTCATTTTCATTGTTACAACAGTTCGATATAGAATAGGAGATTCGACGTGACTCTAAGGCCGCGTACACACGGGCGGATTGTCTGCCCAACTAAGTTCGTCAGACAATCCGACAGACAGTCCGTCCTACTTTTGAATGAACGGACTTGACCACACACGATGAACAGACAGTCCGCTGAAAACTTGCGCGATGACGTGTACAGCACGTACGACGGGACTAGAAAAACGACGTCCAATACACAGCAATGCAACCTTCGGCCGTGTAAATCCTTTCTGAGCATGCGCCATACTTAGTCCGTCCAACTTGCCTACACACGAGCGGACTGTCCGCTGAAACCAAGTTTGGACGGACAAAATTACGGAAATTCCGAAAGACAAAATCCGTCAGACTGTCCGCTGAAAAAGTCAGCTGAAGCCCACACACGAGCGGATTGTCCGCTGAAACACGGTTCAGCGGACTAAGTTGGGCAGACAATCCGCCAGTGTGTACGCGGCCTGACAATAACAATCTGTGTCTATTGAACCTGTTTGTCGAATGTGCCTAACCTTACCTCTATTAGTTCAAGATTATATAGAGAAAAGATTCAACAGAGAGAAAAGACGACACCTGACACTGTGAGACTTAGGCCGCGTACACACGCGGGGACTGTTCGCCCAACTTTGTCCGTCAAACAGTTTCAGCAAACAGTCCGCTCAAAATTAGCATGGACGGACTTGCCCACACACGACGAACGAACAGTTTGCTGAAACCGTGCGCGATGACGTGAACGGCACGTACGACGGGACGGAAAATACAACGTCCTATACACTGCATTATAACTTTCGGCGTGTAAATCCTTTCTGAGCATGCGCGGAACTTAGTTTGACGAACAAGCCTACACACGAGGGGACTGTTCGCTGAAACAAAGTTTCAGCGGACAGTTTTACGGAATTTCCGAAAAACCTTGTTCAGCGGACTGTTCGCTGAAACTGTCCGCTGAAAGCCCACACACGAGCGGACTGTCCGCCGAAACACTGTTCAGCGGACAAAGTTGGGCGAACAGTCCCCGCGTGTGTACGCGGCCTAAGGCCGCGTACACACGAGAGGATTGTCCGTCCAACTTAGTCCGCTGAAACGTGTTTCAGTGGACAGTCCGCTCGTGTGTGGGCTTCAGCAGACTTTTTCAGCGGACAGTCTGGCGGACTAAGTCTTTCGGAATTTCCGTAATACAGTCCGTCCATCTTTGGTTTCAGCGGACAGTCCGCTCGTGAGTAGGCTAGTTGGACGGACTAAGTATGGCTCATGCTCAGAAAGGATTTACACGGCGGAAGGTTGCATTGCAGTGTATTGGACGTCCTATTTCTAGTCCCGTCGTACGTGCTGTACACGTCATCGCGCAAGCTTTCAGCGGACTGTCTGTTCATCGTGTGTGGTCAAGTCCATTCATTCAAAAGTAGGACGGACTGTCTGTCGGATTGTCTGACGGACTTAGTTGGCCAGACAATCCTCTCGTGTGTACGCGGCCTTAGACCATTCATTCAACATGAACGACGGAGATTCGACAAAGCAACGAAAAACACACACATTTATAATGATATTCGACGGAGCATCGAAACTGTACGACGCTGCAATCTTACATTTCCGGAGTCAAATGCTCCACCTATAGGCAATATAGAGTTTAGCAGCTCCGTCGAATCTTCTTTATACATTCGACAGACACCATAAGCCTTCAAAGACAGATTCGACTGTAATTCATGTGGATTTTCGGACCAATGCAATTTTTGAACGAAAAACGAAATAAATAAAAACAAAGTTCGGGAGTAACTAAATAAATGTATTTTTCGGACGAAAACGAAATTCCGAAACAAAATATTTCACTCTGCACATGTCTAGTCCCTAATGCTAGTGCTGTCACGGTCAGATGACTATGCTCTCCCTACACTAGCCACTTTGCAACTGCATGGCAAAACCTAGGGGCAGGGACTTAAAAAGACTCTGCATGACTTAAGATGGCCGCCAGGGTCACCTGAATCCAGTGTAGCCAACTGGAACTCTGCTCCAGGGACCCAAGGGAATCCTAAAGAAACCAAGTATCGCTTTACTTATCCCTCCAGCTGCATTGCCACTCCGGACGAGCGAGAAACTTGACTGTACCTGCCTACAAGCTATTACTTGCCATAACAAAACACTGACCTTTTCTGTTGAGGGCATTTTAGTGGTTAGGGGTCTAGCTTACAAGAGATTGGAAACACTTTCTGAATCGCTGTTCACCCTAGCATTCCTTGCCTTGCAACCTGTCATTGCTGTCATGTCCGTTTTCCAAAACTTGAGAGTAGGGATGAGCTTTGTGTTCGAGTTGAACATACGTTCGACTCGAACATCAGCTGGTCGCCCGTTCGGCGAATTCCGAACGTTATGGGCCGTTCGCACCAAATTCGTGTGGCGCTCAGGGCCCACAATGCACTGCGTCATCGCAGTGCATTGCTGGCTCATGATTGGCCAAGCATGCACTGTGACCCCACATGCTTGGCCAATCACAGCGCCGGCAGCGAGGAGAGCCATGATTGGCCACAGGCAGGATGCCTGTGGCCAATCATAGCTCAGGCTGTGTAGTACACGCCCCACACTATATAAGGCCGCCAGCGCGGCGGCCTTCTGTAGTGTGTTGGCATCTGTAGCAGTTAGTGGGTGTTCTGTGTACCTTCAACACAGTATACACCGATCGTTATCGGCCGATTTTTCGTTCTTGCTCTTCTGTAGTGGTTGTTGTCTGCGTGCCCTGACCGCAGTATACACCGCTATATTCACCTATATAGCTAAATATCTTGCTCGTTTTAAATAGAGCTTGCAGTCAGCGGTAGCAGATTGTGCGTGCTGTCTGCATGCTCTGACTGTGTAGTACACGCCCCACACTATATAAGGCCGCCAGCGCGGCGGCCTTGTGTAGTGTGTTGGCATCTGTAGCAGTTAGTGGGTGTTCTGTGTACCTTCAACACAGTACACACCGATCGTTATCGGCCGATTTTTCGTTCTTGCTCTTCTGTAGTGGTTGTTGTCTGCGTGCCCTGACCGCAGTATACACCGCTATATACACCTATATAGCTAGCGATATATCTATCTTTTATAATAGAGCTGTCAGTCAGTGTTGGGAGATTGTGCGTGCTCTGAACCCAGTATACACCGCTATATCCACCTATATAGCTAAATATCTTGCTCGTTTTAAATAGAGCTTGCAGTCAGCGGTAGCAGATTGTGCGTGCTGTCTGCATGCTCTGAAAAAGACGGACGGCAAAACAAATTATACAGGGGTGATAACCCTTCCCTATGTTTTCCAAAAAGCTTAAAAATAGTTTTTTTGACTGGAGCTACACTTTAAAAATGTACCGGTTGAAAATTACAAACAGATTCTACTTAACACAACAAACCTACACAGTCCCTGTCTTGTTTGCACCGCCTGTATACTGCTGTTCTGAGTATATAGGGCCTGGGGGCCACACGCCTTTCCTTTTTTTAATATGGGTACAGGGTTCCCCTTAATATGCGTCCAAGACCCAAATAGGCTGGTAATGGGCAGGGAGGGCTACCCATGCCATTCTTCTCAATGATTTTCAACCATATATAACATTAAAACCGCAAGCAGTTTTAAATGACGTTATTTCCGTTTAATGTCATTTTGTGCAGGGACTGTTCTAAACACGGGAAACACGTGACACTTCACAGGCATACTATAGACACCCCCCAGGAACGATATTTAACCACTTCCCACCCGGCCAATGTACATATACGGCCGGGTGGGAGCTCTCTACTTCTGAGAGGACGTTCAGGAACGTCCTCTCAGAAGGAGGGGGATCGCGCGCGCGTGCCCGCGCAGCGGCGCGATCCCGATGTGCTCGTGTCACCCGGACACGGCACATCTCGGATCGGCAGGAGGGCTCTGTGATTGGCCCTCCTGATCACATGACGGCCGTGTCCAATCACGGCCGTCATGTGATGTAAACAAACAGCCGGTTGCTAGGCAATCAGCTCCTCCTCTCCTCACACAGAAGCCATCGCTGAGGAGAGGAGAGCAGATCGCTGCAGCCGGCTGGTGATCAGTGAGTATGGGCTGTTTTTACAGCTTTTTACTAACTGATCATCAGTCTAGTGTAAACACACAACACACCACACAGTGTAAACACACAAGTCACCACAATACACATGTCAACACACATGTCCCCAAAACACACATGTCCCCAAATAATAAAAAGACATGTCCCCAAATAAAAAAACACATGTCCCCCACATATGTCCCACTAAAATCACATGTTCCAGTGATTATCTGCACACATATGTACGTGATCACCTGCACACATATGTACATGATCATTTGCGTACATATGTCCGTGATCACACAAACCAATTATTATACACTTAACGGAATTTTTTTTACCAAAAACATGTAGCAGAATACATTTTGGCTTAAATTTATGACAAATTTGATTTTATTGGATTTCTTTTCAAATAGAAAAAAGAAAATATTGTTTTTTTTTCCAAATTTCCGCCTTTTTTGCGCTTATATCGCCAAAAATAAAAAACGGAGTCGTGAATAAAAACCACCAAAATAAAGCTCTATTTGTGCGAACAAAATGATAAAAATTTCATTTGGGTACAGTGTAGCATGACCGCGCAATTGTCATTGAAAGTGCGAGAGCGCTGAAAGCTGAAAATTGGGCTGGGAAGGAAGGGGGTGAAAGTGCCCTGTATTGTAGTGGTTAAAGGAATATTTCACTTTTTTTTTTTTTTCACTTTAATCGTCATTAAAATCAGTGCTCCCGCCAAAACGGCTGTTTTTAAAAGTATTTTTTTGCAGTGACCCATGTCCCCTGGGGCAGGAGGCAGGTCCCCAAACCCTTTTTAGGACAGTATCTTGCATATTAGCCGTTAAAATTAACACTTTTCATTTCGAACGTTCGAGTCCCATAGACTTCAATGGGGTTCTAACGTTCGTACGAATTTGGGGTCCGTTCGAAAGTTCTGGTGCGAACCGAACCGGGGGGTGTTCGGCTCATCCCTACTTGAGAGCATGGACCAAGGATATAATTGTACAGATATTAACTCATCGTTTAGTTTTGGAACAATTAGAACTCTGTTCTGTTGTCCTGAACTACTGTATTGATGGGCTTGTCGATTTCAAACATCTCCTATCCAGAATGAGTCTCCTGTCTGTGAATATACGAAGGACTCTTGCTTACGTGCTGGTTTGCTGTCTAATGCCGCATACACGCGACTTTTTGACAGCAAAGGTCCGACGGAACGAGTCCGTCGGACAATTTGATCGTGTGTGGGGCTCCATCGGACCTTTGCTTGCCAAAAATCCGGCGGACTTTAGAAATAGAACATGTTTTAAATTTTTCCACCAGAACTCAGCCGGACCGAGAAATCCGCTCGTGTGTATGCTAGTCCGACGGACAGAAACCGACGCTAGGGCAGCTATTGGCTACTGGCTATGAACTTCCTTATTCTAGTCCGGTCGTACGTCATCACGTTCGAATCCGTCAGACTTTGGTGTGATTATGTGTGGCCAAGTCCGTTCATTCAGAAAGTCCGTCGGAACTCCGCCGAAAGTCCATCGGAAAGACCGATCGGGTATACGCGGCATAACAGTGCAAAAAAAAAGTGCTTACTTTACTGTGTATGCCTTTTGAAGGAGAATGACACTTTGGTGGCTCTATGGACAACGTTTTTAACCACTTCCCGACCAGCGCACGACGATGTACGTCGACAGAATGGCACGGGCAGGCATATTGGCGTACATGTACGTCCAATATTCGTTACCGCCGTGCCATCGGGAGCGCGCCGCCGGCGGCGCGCTCCCGCGCTGGTCGGGACCCCCGTGAGTCCGGTCGCGGGACCCGCGGACTCGATCGCCGCGGGCATCCCCGCGATCGTCTCACGGAGCGGCCGAATGGAGGAAATGCTGTATAAACAACATTTTCCCATTCTGCCTAGCAACTAGTGACGCTGATCTCTGCTCCATGTGATTGGAGCAGAGATCAGTGTACACTAAATGAAAGCCCAACCCCCCCCACAGTTAGTAACACACCCCTAGGAACACTTAACCCCTACACTGCCACTCACTGGTTAACCCTTTCACTGCCAGTGTCATTTACACAGGAATCACTGCATTTATATAGCAGTGATTACTGTATAAATGACAATGGTCCCAAAAATGTGTCAAAAATGTCCGATGGGTCCCCGACAATGTCGCAGTCACAATAAAAATCGCAGATCGCCGCCATTACTAGTAAAAAAAAAAATAATAAAAAATTATTAATAAAAATGCTATAAAACTATCCCTATTTTGTAAACGCTATAACTTTTGCGCAAACCAATCAATAATCGCTTATTGCGATTTTTTTTTACCAAAAATATGTAGAAGAATACGTATCGGCCTAAACTGAGGGAAAAAAATGTTTTTTTTATATATTTTTGGGGGATATTTATTATAACAAAAAGTAAAAAATAATGCGTTTTTTTCAAAATTGTCGCTCTATTTTTGTTTATAGCGCAAAAAATAAAAACCGCAGGGGTGATCAAATACCACCAAAAGAAAGCTCTATTTGTGGGAAAAAAAGGACGTCAATTTTGTTTTGGGAGCCACGTCGCACGACCGCGCAATTGTCAGTTAAAGCGACGCAGTGCCGAATCGCAAAAAAATGGTCTGGTCTTTGACCAGCAAATTGGTCCGGTCTGAAAGTGGTTAAAGATATCGCTGGACAAACGAGTTTCTGGCTTACCAGGCTTGTAAAACTTTTACTTCTGAGGCTAAGAAGCAGCGTTCCTTTTGTTTCTACCAAACCTATAAGTACTTTCCAGAACTCCACTCCATCACAAACCTTGGACTCCAAAATCTTCTAAGCCTATGAGCAAATTCTCCTGACAATGAGGAGACTCTCCTACCTCTCAAAGTGGAGAGATATCTGTTAGCCTTTGTGGCCTCCTAAAATTAAAATAAATCTCTGCTGCCTGTGTAAAGGACATCATTTATATGGGTTTCTACTCAAAACCAGTTCACTGTTTCCATAGCCAAATGGACAATGCGCCCTATTCTGGATCTAAAAGCACTCAATGTCTTTGTACAATTGCAAAAAATGGAATCCACCAGGTCAGTCATTGCTTTCCAAAACCTGGGAGATTTTCTGGCCTCTGTGGACAATAAGGATTTTCGTTTTTCACTAAGGTGCTAGCCCCTGTGCTTGCTCTGCAGCATTTACAGGGCATCCTCATCGTGAGATGTCTGAATGACCTTTTACAAAGAGAACAGTTAACTCCGTTTGGTTGTTTCCTAAACCTTTAGGAGTCAGAGCTGGAACCATCTCATTGTTTGTCTTGGCAAAGAAAAAAACTGGACTAATCCAAAAGAAAACCTAAATACTTCCAAGTCCTGACTCTCTGCTCCCATGTTGGACTTTGCAGTCCAGGAGCCATGGAGAAAAGAAAGAAATGGCTGCACATCCAGAACTTCCGATTGCCTATTATTTTGGAGAAATGGAGGGTTTTGGTGAGAAAATCTACTGTATAGGGCACCTCATCCCAAAATTCAAGAGAAAAGTGTGGATGTGGGGAGAAGAGGATTATTGCGCTGCCTAGTATTAATAGGATATGACATGAGGTACCCAGATTAAAGACAGTTAAATACAGTACATGACATACAAAAATAAACATGGGTTCTTTATTTGAAAAAATTATTCATAAAATGATGTATTAACAAAAGTAATACATTACACAACACGGTACAATAGATAAAATAATCGTCTACTCAATGTGATATGATCGAGATTTATTTCGCTGGTCAAGAGAGTCCCAACATGTTTCACCATTACCATGGCTTCTTCAGGGGAACCATTCTTTTGACCCACAGAAAGACGAGCAATAGCTATAAATAACAACAAATGAACTAACAATTATTCTTTACAATATGATTGAGTGAACACCGCTTGTTACCTTAGCCAAGGCAATTAAATGTATTAGTAATCACTATTTAGGAACTGAACAGAAGGAGAGTGAAATTAAGTTTGATAAAAAAAAATCTTACTTACTATATAGCCTATGTTCAGGCTGGGCTCTTATGTTGGATACAAACCATTGCCTTTGGCTGGTGGACACCTATAGAACTCCATATTAGGGTTCAGGTGAGCTTATCTATGGACTATTTAATTTTTTATTTTTGTTATCCTTAATTGGCCCCTTGTCTTATGGGTATGTCTTTTGGGTCTCCTTGTATCACTGTGTGCATTTAGGTCGCCTGACAATGTGTTATCTTTTATCCTAAATCCTTAGAAATTCTCTGCGTTTTTGATATGTAGTCTCTCTACATTAATTCTGCATTTGGTATGTATGAGGTATACATTTTTCCTGCATACCTATATATGTATATCTAATTCCTTTGCTATTAATTGTGTTGATCGGTCTCCCCTCTACCCCCTACAGACACCATTGGGGATGCAAAGGGCTGGATGTCCCCTTTTCCTCCCCTTGTGAGCACCTCATCAGTTGTGGGCTTGTGGATGAGCCAGGGGTATGTATGGAACTATGAACAATTTTTTTTTAAATCAAACTTAATTTCATTCTCCTTCTGTTTAGTTCCTAATAGTGATTAGATTACTAATACATTTAATTGCTTTGGCTAAGGTAACAGGCGGTGTTCACTTAATCATATTGTAAAGAATAATTGTTTGTTCATTTGTTGTTATCTATAGCTATTGCTCGTCTTTCTGTGGGTCAAACGAATGGTTCCCCTGAAGAAGCCATGGTAATGGTGAAACATGTTGGGACTCTCTTGACCGGCAAAATAAATCTTGATCATATCACATTGAGTAGACGATTATTTTATCTATTGTACCGTGTTGTGTAATGTATTACTTTTGATAATACATCATTTTATGAATAATTTTTTCAAATAAAGAACCCATGTTTATTTTTGATGTCATATACTGTATTTAACTGTCTTTAATCTGGGTACCTCATGTCATATCCTACTAATACTAGGCACCGCAATAATCCCCTTCTCCCCACATCCACACTTGCCTATTATTTTGTTTCACAAAGATAACCCCAAACTGTGGTCATGCACGTGACCACAGTTTGGTGTCTTTGGTGTTATTTTTGTGAAACAAAATAAAAGGCAATCGGAAGTTCTGGATGTGCAGCTATTTCTTTCTTCTTTCCAAGTTTCCCACGGAGGAGGGCCGGGGCCAACGCTCTGCAAGATTCTCCAATCAGCCTTATCTCTATACACCTACAGCAGCGGTTCTTTTTCTTGCAGTCCAGGAGCCAACCGACTCTGCTTTTCATTGTAGTCCTGGGTTTGATAGTGGCCATTTCCTGGCTAGAGAATATCCAGCAACGTCTGGCACTTTCCTCCCCAACTTGACTGTCCCTGGCCTGCCCCTTTCATTCACTGGAATTCAGCCCTGTCAATCGTGGAGGCTCAGCATCAGCATCAATGTGTGCATTACTTAGAGAGCCTACCGAAGAACACCCAGTCCTCTAGACTGGCATCCACCCATCAAGGCATTTTTATAATTACATGACTCTTACAAATCTGTTCTGATGCCCTCCAGATTCATAGCTCATGCAGAATGGACACAATGTTCTGAATTCTAACTGGGGAGGCAGCGGCTGTGTATGTCGACTCTGTGCAGTGTCAGTGCAGGCACGATCCCCTGATGATGTGGTCTTTTCACGAAACACGTTGGGTGGAGCTTATTTTGTGACATCAGCACATATGCTGCTGGGCAGTGGTGTTGCCATTTTACATGCTTTTACATGACAATGCTTTTGAGTACCACTTAATAAAATAAATACTAAGTGTGGAAGATATTGGGCCATGATATATGTTCTTTTTATTTGCGCGAAACTGGCATGTTTCCTAGCGCTGAGTGTCATGGTTATGCAGTAATGTTTGTCTGTTAGCTTACCTCTCCATGTGTTCAGCTTAAGAGGCCAGCCACTCTCACCTGGCTGCTTAAAGTGGAAGTAAACCCATCAATTTAAACAGTTAAAAAAAAAAAAAAAAAGGCATGCCGGGAATGCTAACTGCTCATTGGCTGTGCTCTCAGCCAAACTATCAAACCGTCCAATGGCTGGTGTCATAATGAATCACATGTGCAGCACCATAGCAGTTGAAGATTAAACAGAGGCAAAGATGGCAGCTTCCTTGGCTGAAAACGATAGGGGAGTTTACTTCCACTTTAAGTAATCTCTGCTCAAAGCATGGCTCCACCCCAGCCCCTATCAGGGAACTCTGTATTAACCTGTGCTCATTGCTCTGTGTCCTACGTCTGATCCTGTTTACCGATCTTGGCTTGTTCTTGACTATCCCTGCTTGCGTGTTCTCTGTCTATCCTTGTCTGCTAGTCACCCTGACCTTTGGCTTATCTCCTTACTATCCCTTGTTGTCCGGGGCTACTGCTTCCCCTCTGTCCTCCTGTAGCCTACCGTGAGCTGGGAGACCCTGGAAGCCGCGACCTGGAGTCAGTTGCAGCACAGTCCACCCTCACCACTAGAGGCTCTGGTGAACACCTGCTGGCTCTTAGATTTCGCGCCCTGGGGAATCTTATGCTCTAGCTCCCAGTGGGATCCGTGTTGGTGCTCCAGTAGACTTGCCTTCCTGAACCACCCAGAGTTCCATCCGCAGCAGTCAGCCGTAGAGTCCACTACTTTTAGCGGTGCACTCCTGACTCCAACGGTGTGCATCTATCACCTGGACTCAGGTGACCTGACACTGAGGCTGTGGAGAACGGTGTCTGAGGTATGATCCTGCAGCGTTCCTCCGGATTCTGAACTGACACCTGGGGGAGTTTGGAGAATAATTGCTGGCTTAACCTCTTATAATGTGGAGGTTAGTCCTTTGGTAGGCAGCCACCCTTTTTTTTTTTTTTTTTGTGGTGGTGGTCTCGCACTTCAAGGTATGGTTTTGTCATCACAGCATTGGTGGTGGTGCAGTGGATAGACTTGAATGCATGAGTTGCATGGACATTTTTATATGTTTATGTTGGACTTTATCCACTTCATTGATTGGAGTAATTTATGCACATGGCACTTTGGCGGAATATCTTTATTATGATAAAAATTAGTTTATGGCACATTAGCAACTAATAAGAAGATAGTACAGTATTATTTTTTATTGCTAATGTATTGAGATGTGAATTGATAACATTTGATATTTTATTTTGCCATATATTTCCACATTTAGCGTGTTGCATTTAAAGAGACAGCGTACCAATTTTTGTTCGTAAGTTTGTGTTTATTTAGTATTTGGATATAGTGGTTGTGGCGGTCCAGACCTGCACCAGACACCAGGCTTTTTTTTTTTTTTGTTTGCTCTCTACACACTGAGTGCTGCAATAAAAATAGCGTGCGCCGTGATAATGTTTCTCCTGCTGTGGCTCTGTGACTCGCAGCGTTCTCACAGCTTGCTGCTGTGTTCTTTCGCCCCGTTTGACAGTTTGACTCTGTTTGTGTCGCACCACGTCCCCAACGTTTACAACCTATTTAATGATCACTGCATAATGATCCCGATAAGTGACTTTCACTTGTCAAACAGGATTAGAGGTCTGTGTGGGTGAAGGTTTCCTAATGCAATGAATCGTGAATTGACTATAATTAAGGCCCCGGGATGAGCTGCAGTGCGTTGGAAGTAACACTTTATTAATGCAATCGTGTCTTTTTTTCATTAAGGGTTAAAATGAGTCTTTTGAAGGTTTAGTAGGTTTAGAATGACTTGTATAGCGCTGCAAATGCGAACTTAATCGCCTCAAGGCGCTTGATCCGACCTGCATTGATTCCTTCTTAACCACTTGCCGACCAGCGCACGACGATGTACGTCGACAGAATGGCATGGGCAGGCAAATGGGCGTACATGTACGTCCCTTTAAATTTGCCACCCTGCCATCGGGAGCGCGCCGGCGCGCTCCCGCGCTGGTCGGGACCCCCGTGAGTCCGGTCGCGGGTACCCGCGGACTCGATCGCCGAATGGAGAAGTGCCGTTGTAAACAACATTTCTCCATTCTGCCTAGCAACTAGTGACGCTGATCTCTGCTCCATGTGATTGGAGCAGAGATCAGTGTTCACTAAATGAAAGCCCAACCCCCCCACAGTTAGTAACACACCCCTAGGAACACTTAACCCCTACACTGCCACCCACTGGTTAACCCCTTCACTGCCAGTGTCATTTACACAGGAATCACTGCATTTATATAGCACTGATTACTGTATAAATGACAATGGTCCCAAAAATGTGTCAAAAATGTCCGATGGGTCCCCCACAATGTCGCAGTCACAATAAAAATCGCTGATCGCCGCCATTACTAGTAAAAAAAAAGTAATAAAAAATTATTATTAAAAATGCTATAAAACTATCCCTATTTTGTAAACGCTATAACTTTTGCGCAAACCAATCAATAATCGCTTATTGCGATTTTTTTTTACCAAAAATATGTAGAAGAATACGTATCGGCCTAAACTGAGGGAAAAAAATGTTTTTTTATATATTTTTGGGGGATATTTATTATAACAAAAAGTAAAAAATAATGCGTTTTTTTTCAAAATTGTCGCTCTTTTTTTGTTTATAGCGCAAAAAATAAAAACCGCAGAGGTGATCAAATACCACCAAAAGAAAGCTCTATTTGTGGGAAAAAAAGGACGTCAATTTTGTTTGGGAGCCACGTCGCACGACCGCGCCATTGTCAGTTAAAGCGACGCAGTGCCGAATCGCAAAAAGTGGTCTGGTCTTTGACCAGCAAATTGGTCCGCTCTGAAAGTGGTTAAAAGAGGTGGGTCTTGCGTTTTTTTTCCTGAAGGCCCGATGGTTTCCTTCCAAGCGGATGTTCGTGGTGGGTAGAGCATTCCATAGCCGTGGTCCTTGGACTGCGAATCTTCGTTCTCCCCTTGATTTGTACCGGGACTTGGGGATGAGGAGGAGGTTTTGGATGGTTGATCGGAGGTTACGATTGGGAGTGTAGTGTTTTATTTTTTCGCATAAGTATTGAGGAGCTTGTACTTGTGTGCATTTGTACCTACAGTATATATGGCCTAAAACAGCCTTTCCCAACCTTTTTAGCACAGAGGAACCTTCAAAATAACTTTCCAGTCTCAGGGAACCCCTGCTATTAATGACTATATCTACAACTCATGATCCATTAGGCTGATGGTAAGTGGAAAGAATGCTCCTTACATTTTTGGGAAGATTTACCCCCTTACAGATACCCTGTTTCCCCTAAAATAAGACCTAGCCTGATTGTCGGTGTTGGCTGCAATATAAGCCCTACCACCCAAATAATCCCTACCCTGTTTCCTCAAAAATAAGCCCTACCCTGAAAAGAAGACCTACAAGGACTTTAACTAGGGCTTATTTGGGGGGTAGGGCTTTTATTGCAGCTATCACCGACAATCACACTAGGTCTTATTTTAGGGGAAACAGGGTAGCTATAAAGATCAATGGTGTCAGTAGGAACTTATCTGAGAGGCAGAAATTGCTCATTGATCAAGGAAACCCTAGCAACTTCTGGAGGAACCCTAGGTTTTGAATCCTGGTTGAGAAACCCTGGCCTAAAGTAGAAGACCCCCCCCTCCAAAGAATGGAGTTCAAGTGTTTCCAGTGAAAGATCCTATTAATACTACAACATACAAATACATGAACAATTGTGCTCGTCCCACCTTGTGGTAACGGTTTGGGTCCTTTTTCTGTTTCATCATGCCATGTGTACAAAGGGAGCTTAATAAAGACATTGTTTGATGAGTGTGGTGTGGAGGAACTTGAGAGTCCTGCAGAGAGTCCTGACCTCAACCCTACTGAGTACTATTGGGATGAATTGGAATGCCAAAAATAAGGCAGGTCTTCTCATTCAACATCAGTCTCTGACCCCACAAATGTTCTATTGACTGCAAGCCCACAAATTCTCAAAGACATTCCACAAAACTTTGTGGAAAGCCTTCTTGGAAGAGTGGAAGCCCAGAAGTAGGACTAACTCCATATTAATGGGCATGGATTTAGAATAGTATGCCCAGCAGGCTTGTGAGCAGGGTGGAGCGTGGTGTGGCGGGCAGCAAACACGCAGAGTCCAAGTTAGGCAATAACGATATATTGTTCCACACAACTGATTCAGGCCCAGCTGGTAGGCACACCCTTCCAAGGCCACTTACGAACTGTGACAGCAGTCTGAAGACTTGAATGTGCCGACAGGAACGGAATGTGGCCTGGCCAGTCTACACCCAAAGGGGAGGCGTTCTGGAGAAAGGTAGACATAGTCCCTGCATTATCCCTACTCATCTGGAACTTTTCTCTGCCTCTAAACACTGTCCCTGCTAGATAGGTAGCCTTTTTCCTATGCTAACCACTCGCATGAAGTAAGTCTTAAATAGACTTTTCCTTACCCAAGATGGCCACTGGAGTCATATGGGGCACCAGCGTCCAATCAGACAGTGGTCTCCTGGGGATCACAGGAAGTCAGAGGAACCAAGTTCACAATTTACATACAGGTCAGGTGGCCTATATCTTTACCTTCTTTGAATCTTTTGAAATGCTCTACAAGGTGGATGCTTTGCACCTCCTTTGCTAGTCACCTCTGGGCTTCCTAGCTGGCCCCTTTGAGGGCCCATTGCCCCATTCTGTTGAACTTTATTTGCCCTGATGTTTTTCTCCTTACAGGTCTTCATTCACACCGAATAGGATTAATACATTCTGGATGAATAATATAGCTCTGTACCCCCTGAGGAAGCTTAACCAGCGACACGCATTGGGGTCTTACACCTTCTGCAATGAGCTGCAACAGAGAGTAATGTTTTGCTGGGCAGCGGGTCAGACTACATTAGCCAGGGAGAAATCTTATGCCTGGTGGCTTAAAGGGCCAGACTGCATTGGCCAGGGGGAGATGTTATGCCGGGTGGCTTAAAGGGCCAGACTACAAATAGCCAGGGATAAATATTTTGCTGGGTAGCTTAAGGGGACAGACTACATTAGCCAAGGAGAAATGTTTTGCTGGGCAGCTTAAGGGGGCAGACTACATTAGCCAAGGAGACATGTTTTGCCGGGCAGCTTAAAGGGCCAGACTACATTTGCCAGGGAGAAATGTTATGCTGGGTAGCTTAAAGGACCAGCCTATATTAGCCAAGGAGTAATGTTTTGCTGGGTGGCTTAAAGGACCAGACTAAACTACCCAAGGAGAAATTTATCCCGGGCTACTTAAAGGGTCAGACTACATTATCCATGGAGAAATGTTTTGCCGGGTGGCTTAAAGGGTCAGACTACATTGGCCCTTTAAGCCGACCGGCAAGACATTTCTCCTTGGCCAATGTAGTTTGACCCTTTAAGCCACCCGGCAAAACATTTCTCCTTGGCTAGACTACATTATCCAGGGAGAAATAGTTTACATTAACAAGTAAAATAATTAATCAAGGAAAATCCATGTTTTAAGAATTACTTAGTTATGGGCACAATGTGTAAGAATTTTCTATGATGTTCCTAAGATGCCATCCTTAAAGGAGAGTGACAACACCCCCTGAAAGAGGGTCTTCACTCTCCCCAGGTTTAACTAAATTCCTTCATCTAATAACTGTTCCTATATGGTAATGCGAAAACCAAGCAAGCATACTTGCTAGTCTATGAAGTTCGGTGTTGCTCCCATGCCACCGTCATGAAATATCCCACACATTCACAGACATGACACAGGTGTCTCTGCCTGGTCCCAAACGTACTTAGAAGACACCAGTGACATGACTGTGCATACGACCGGTACTAAAACTGCCTTCTGGGAAGTGGGCATATCAGAAGGCAGCGGGCAAAGGGGGAAATTAAGACTTATTTAGTATGACCATCAGCTCCATCTAGTGGTTGTGACAGAATATTATCCCGATTCACACCATTCTTATGGTTGAAGAACATCCAACCTGGAGAGAAAATAGCTTAGTACAATTTAATTTACAGTTTATTAATTTTTTTTACATGCAGTTTTGTAAGATGAATAACGTTGCAAATTTTTATATACAGTTGTGCTCATAAGTTTACATACCCTGGAAGAATTTATGATTTCCTCGCCATTTTTCAGAGAATATGAATGATAACACAAAAGCATTTCTTTCACTCATGGTTAGTGTTTGGCTGAAGCTACTTATTATCAATCTACTGTGTTTTACTCTTTTTAAATCATAATGACAACAGAAACTACCCAAATGACCCTGATCAAAAGTTTACATACCCCTGGTGATTTTTGGCCTGATAACATGCACACAAGTTGACACAAAGGGGTTTGAATGGCTATTAAAGGTAACCATCCTCTCCTGTGATCTGTTTGCTTGTAATTAGTCTGTGTGTATAAAAGGTCAATGAGTTTTTGGACTCCTGGCAGACCCTTGCATCTTTCATCCAGTGCCGCACTGACGTTTCTGGATTCTGAGTCATGGGGAAAGCAAAAGAACTGTCAAAGGATCTGCTGGAAAGTGTAGTTGAACTGTATAAAACAGGTAAGGGATATAAAAAGATATCAAAGGAATTGAGAATTCCAATCGGCAGTGTTCAAACTCTAATCAAGAAGTGGAAAATGAGGGGGTTCTGTTGAAACCAAACCACGGTCAGGTAGACCAACTAAAATTTCAGCCACAACTGCCAGGAAAATTTGTACGGGACGCAAAGAAAAACCCACAAATAACTTCAGGTGACATACAGGACTCTGAATACATGTGGTGTGAATGTTTTCAAGATGCACAATACGGAGGCACTTGAAGAAAGATGGTCAAATAGCCAGAAGAAAGCCATTACTACGCAAATGCCACAAAGTATCCGGCTTACGATACGCCAAACAGCACAGAGACAAGCCTCAGATCTTCTTACACAAAGTCATTTGGAGTGATGAGACTAAAATTGAGCTTTTTGGCCACAACCATAAACACTACATTTGGAGAGGAGTCAACAAGGCCTATGATGAAAGGTCCACCATCCCTACTGTGAAACACGGAGGTGGATCGCTGATGTTTTGGGGAGGTGTGAGCTACAAAGGCACAGGAAACTTGGTCAAAATTGATGGCCAGGAAGCCCCACATGGGACGTACTTGGACATTCCAACATGACAATGATCCAAAACACAAGGCCAAATCGACCTGTCATTGGCTACAACAGAATAAAGTGAAGGTTCTGGAGTGGCCATCTCAGTCTCCTGAAATATCATTGAGCCCCTCTGGGGAGATCTCAAAGTGCCGTTCATGCAAGACAGCCCAAGAATTTACAGCAACTGGAAGCTTTTTGCCAAGAGGAACGGGCAACTTCACCACCTGAGAAGATAAAGAGCCTCATCCACAAATATCACAAAAGACTTCAAGCTGTCATTGATGTTAAAGGGGGCAATACACGGTATTAAGAACTGGGGGTATGTAAACTTTTGATCAGGGTCATTTGGGTAGTTTCTGTTGTGATTATGATTTAAAAAGAGTAAACACCATTGATTGATAATAAATGCCACGAGTGAAAGAAAAGGTTTTGTGTTATCTTTCATATTCTCTGAAAAATGGCCAAGAAATCATAACTTCTGCCAGGGTATGTAAACTTATGATCACAACTGTACACACACCCCATAATGTTTTTCCTGCTCTATCCAAAACCATAAAACAATTGTTTTAGCTGCAGTTGCTTATTACCCATCTTGCTGGGTGAAATCATAAAAAAGTAACCCATGAGCTTCAATACTTTCCTAGAGAAAAATGCTACTCTGGGCTCCCTCCAATTCTGGTCACAGGACTAAAATCCACGGCATTTGGTCATGTGATCTGTGCAACCAATTATGTTCCACATGGTGGCATGCGGTGGAGGACAGTGGCTGGCTGTCCGTCACATCTCTCCGACCTTGGTATATTGACATCAGTTCATTGAATGAGAAATGTATATCCCCCCGTACAATGATACAGGTGGTGTGCGATGGGGCTGATCTATGTAAAAGGTTAAGGAAGCAGTTTAGCCACGTTCTCCTCTCTCTTCTTCCTCCTCCTCCTCATGCCCCCACATGGCAATAAAAAGGCACCATATGCTCCCAATAAAGGAAGCCAAGTGCCTGTGTGCCAGCTCCTTTGCCAGGACATAAAGCCATCAGTCAGAAGAGTTACAGCCCCAGAATACTGCCGAGACAAGGCTGATATGTTTCATTGGAGGCAAATGTCACCATGTTTATGTAAAATGCAGTGTTTGTCCCGCCAGATGTTACCTACTCACTAGACTCTCCTGCTCCCCGACACGTCTTAACCGTATGTCTGCCGCCGCTCCGCGCTACACATGACGAGCTGTGAGCTCTGCAGAATGATCCGAGACTATGGAGGGAGGAAGGAAGGAAGGAACTGGATTCATATATAATAGGAAGGAAATAGAAAGTGAAGATGGATAATGGAAGGGGAGGAAGGAAAGAGTATAAGGCAAATTAAAGAAGGAAGGAGTATGAAGGGAGGAAGGAAGAAAAAATATAAGGGGAGGGAAGGAAGCATGGATGGAAGGAAGAATGGGGGTGTGAAGGAAGGGGAGGGAGGGAAGGACGCATGGATAGATGGATGGAAGGAAGAAAGGGGGGTGTGAGGGAAGGAAGCATGGACAGGTGGATGGAAGGAAGAAAGGGGGCATGAGGGAAGTGGAGGGAGGGAAGGTAGCATGGATAGATGGATGGAAGGAAGAAAGGGGGCATGAGGGAAGGGGAGGGAAGAAAGCATGGATAGATGGATGGAAGGAAGAAAGGGGGCGTGAAGGAAGGAAGCATGGACAGGCGGATGGAAGGAAGAAAGGGGGCGTGAGGGAAGTGGAGGGAGGGAAGGTAGCATGGATAGATGGAAGGAAGGAAGAAAGGGGGCATGAGGGAAGGGGAGGGAGGGAAGGTAGCATGGATAGATGGAAGGAAGGAAGGAAGAAAGGGGGCATGAGGGAAGGGGAGGGAAGAAAGCATGGATAGATAGATGGATGGAAGGAAGAAAGGGGGCATGAGGGAAGGGGAGGGAGGGAAGGTAGCATGGATAGATGGAAGGAAGGAAGGAAGGAAGAAAGGGGGCATGAGGGAAGTGGAGGGAGGGAAGGTAGCATGGATAGATGGAAGGAAGGAAGAAAGGGGGCATGAGGGAAGTGGAGGGAGGGAAGGTAGCATGGATAGATGGAAGGAAGGAAGAAAGGGGGCATGAGGGAAGTGGAGGGAGGGAAGGTAGCATGGATAGATGGAAGGAAGGAAGAAAGGGGGCATGAGGGAAGTGGAGGGAGGGAAGGTAGCATGGATAGATGGAAGGAAGGAAGAAAGGGGGCATGAGGGAAGGGGAGGGAGGGAAGGTAGCATGGATAGATGGAAGGAAGGAAGGAAGGAAGAAAGGGGGCATGAGGGAAGGGGAGGGAAGAAAGCATGGATAGATAGATGGATGGAAGGAAGAAAGGGGGCATGAGGGAAGGGGAGGGAGGGAAGGTAGCATGGATAGATGGAAGGAAGGAAGGAAGGAAGAAAGGGGGCATGAGGGAAGGGGAGGGAAGAAAGCATGGATAGATGGATGGAAGGAAGAAAGGGGGCGTGAAGGAAGGAAGCATGGACAGGCGGATGGAAGGAAGAAAGGGGGCATGAGGGAAGTGGAGGGAGGGAAGGTAGCATGGATAGATGGATGGAAGGAAGAAAGTGGGCATGAGGGAAGTGGAGGGAGGGAAGGTAGCATGGATAGATGGAAGGAAGGAAGAAAGGGGGCATGAGGGAAGGGGAGGGAGGGAAGGTAGCATGGATAGATGGAAGGAAGGAAGGAAGAAAGGGGGCATGAGGGAAGGGGAGGGAAGAAAGCATGGATAGATAGATGGATGGAAGGAAGAAAGGGGGCATGAGGGAAGGGGAGGGAGGGAAGGTAGCATGGATAGATGGAAGGAAGGAAGGAAGGAAGAAAGGGGGCATGAGGGAAGGGGAGGGAAGAAAGCATGGATAGATGGATGGAAGGAAGAAAGGGGCCGTGAAGGAAGGGAATGAAAGAAGGAAAATTTATAAGAGGAGGGAAGGAAGGAAGGAATGAAGGAAGAAAGGAAGGGATGGATGGGAAGACTAGATTTACATGTAATGGGAAGGAAATGGAAAGGATAAAAAGGATAAGGAATATAAACTACCCGTGTTGAACCACAGAAAAGTCTCACACTTATTGTGAGATAAGTGTAAACAACATTATGTACAATGTATAATGTCCATTAAAATGCACATACAACTTATACATGAGTGATAAGTTAACAGTGAAATGACGTAATGTGGGTCCTAATAAATAGACTATTATCAGTATATCAGTCTATAGAGGAGTCCTCATATAGTGTTTAGACAAAACTGGCCAATTTTCTCTTGGAAACCTTGGATTAAGGCAGCAGAGGAGCCAACGGCAGCAGTCTGCTTGTCTGTAGTAGTATCTGGAGACACAGCACTCTATAAGTATAAGATGGATACCCTTACCAGAAATGTTGGACCCACGTGCCTTATGACAGTGGGTCTAAAATGCTTGTAATCCCAAAGGGTTTATGCTCCAACTTCTGATGGGATGGGTCCCGATATACAGTCCTCCCGTAGACGTCCTTGGTCTCAGATAGGAGTGAGTAATCCCAATGGTCTCCAGCTGATGTTTTCCACACTCAAGGGCGATGATATTTCAAGAATCCGATGTATCCAAGCTCTGGTTTTGAATAAAGGCTCGAACGGATGGCATATAAAATGAAAAAAGAAAAAAGAGGGGGGTCCGGATGGTGTAGGTCAAAACAAACCAGTTGGTTTTATTAAAATTATACGTACAGCTATATGACAGATATAAAAAGTGATCACAAAAAGCGAAATCGATAGAAAAAAGCAATTTGGGGTGCAAGTAATGCTGGCCGACGTGTTTCGACACAAGTGGTCATCAACAGGGGCATGACAGTTGGAGCATAAACCCTTTGGGATTACAAGCATTTTAGACCCACTGTCGTAGGGCACGTGGGTCCAACATTTCTGGTAAGGGTATCCATCTTACACTTATAGAGTGCTGTGTCTCCAGATACTACTACAGACAAGCAGACTGCTGCCGTTGGCTCCTCTGCTGCCTTAATCCAAGGTTTCCAAGAGAAAATTGGCCAGTTTTGTCTAAACACTATATGAGGACTGCTCTATAGACTGATATACTGATAATAGTCTATTAGGACCCACATTACGTCATTTCACTGTTAACTTATCACACATTTATAAGTTGTATGTGCATTTTAATGGACATTATACATTGTACATAATGTTGTTTACACTTATCTCACAATAAGTGTGAGACTTTTCTGTGGTTCAATACGGCTTGTTTAAAAATTGTTTTGAGACTTTTTATATTCATTTCTTTTTTGCGCTACACTTTTTGTTTTCACATTTATTGTAACTTTGTTTGAGTGTTAGCTGCTTGTTATATCAGAGTAGCGCAGTATTTTCCCCTTCCTATTTGCTGTAAAAAGGATAAGGGAAGAATAGAAGGAAGACGTATGAGGAGAGGAAAGGAAAGAAAAGGAAGGAGGGAAGGGATGGGAAGAATGGATTCACATACTGTATACTAGGAAAGAAATCGAAAGGGAAGATGGATAAGGGAAAGAAGGAAGGATGAAAGGAATAAAGGGGGCATGAGGGAAGGGAATGAATGAAGGAAAAAGTATAAGGGGGGGGGGGGGGGGGGGAGGAAAGAAAATACCAAATTCACATATAATAGGAAGGAAATGGAAAGGTAAGATGGTAAGATGGGTAATGAAAGGGAGAATAGGATGGAGTATATGGAAAGGAGGACGTGTGAAGGAAGGAAGAAGGAAGTGATATAAGGGTAGGTGATGAAGGAAGGATGGATGGAAGAAAGGGAATATGAGGGAAGGAAATGAACGAAGGAAAAAAGTAAAAGGGGAGGGAAGGAAAGAAGGAAGGGATGGGAAGTCTAGATTCACATGTAATAGGATGGAAATGGAAAGGGTAAAATGGATAAGGGAAGAATAGAAGGAAGACATATAAGGAGACGAAGGAAGGACAGGATGGGAAGACTAGATTCACATACTGTATACTAAGAAAAAAAAAGGGAAAGGGAAGATGGATAAGGAAAGGGAAGGAAGGAAGGAAGGAAGGAAAAGACTGAATTTACATATAATAGGAAGGAAATGGAAAGACGGATAAGGGAAGGAAAAAAATGTGAGGATATAAATAGAATGAAGGAGGAGTGAAGGAAGGAAGGACAGATGGATAGAAGAAAGGAAGGGAAATTAAAAGAAGGTGGGGGGGGGGGGGGTGAGAAGACTAGATTCACATATCGTAGAAAGGGAAGATTGATGAAGGGAAGGAAAAAATGTGAGGGTAGGTAATGAATGAAGAAGGAAGAATATAAGGGGAGGGAAGGAAGGAATCAATGAAGCAAGGAAGGATGAATATAGGGAAGTATGGATGGGAGGAAGAAAGGGAAGAGATAAGAAGACTAGATCAACATATAATAGGAAGTAACTGGAAAGGGGAGATGGCTAATGGAAGATAAAAAGGAAGTAGTATAAGGAAAGGAAGAAGTATTAAGGGAGGGAAGGAGGAAAAAAATATATAAAGGGGGGGATATAAGAAAAGGGAATGAATGAAGGAAAAAGTATAAGGTGAGCAAAGGAAGGGATGGGAAGACTAGATTCACATGTAATAGGATGGAAATGGAAAGGGTAAAATGGATAAGGGAAGAATAGAAGGAAGACATATAAGGAGACGAAGGAAGGACAGGATGGGAAGACTAGATTCACATACTGTATACTTAGAAAAAAAAGGGAAAGGGAAGATGGATAAGGAAAGGGAAGGAAGGAAGGAAGGAAGGAAGGAAGGAAGGAAGGAAGGAAAAGACTGAATTTGCATATAATAGGAAGGAAATGGAAAGACAGATAAGGGAAGGAAAAAAATGTGAGGGTATAAATAGAATGAAGGAGGAGGGAAGGAAGGACAGATGGATAGAAGAAAAGAAGGGAAATGAAAAGAAGGTAGTAGAGTTGGGGGGGGGGGGGGGTGAGATGACTAGATTCACATATCGTAGAAAGGGAAGATGGATAAAGGAAGGGAAGGAAAAAATGTGAGGGTAGGGAATGAATGAAGGAGGAAGAATATAAGGGGAGGGAGGGAAGGAATCAATGAAGCAAGGAAGGGTGAATGAAGGGAAGTATGGATGGGAGGAAGAAAGGAAAGAGATAAGAAGACTAGATCAACATATAATAGGAAGTAAATGGAAAGGGGAGATGGCTATTGGAAGATAAAAAGGAAGTAGTATAAGGAAAGGAAGAAGTATTAAGGGAGGGAAGGAGGAAAAAAATATAAATGGGATATAAGAAAAGGGAATGAATGAAGGAAAAAGTAATGGGAAAACTGGATTCACATACTGTATACCAGGAAAGAAATGGAAAGGGAAAATGTAAAAGGAAAGAGAAGGAAGTAAGGATGAAATGGGGGTATAATGGGAAGGAATGAGCGAAGTAAAAAGTATAAGGGTAGGGAAGGAAATATGGAAGCAAGGAAGGAAGAAAAAGACTGAATTCACATATAATAGGAAGGAAATGGAAAGGGAAGATGGCTAATAAAAGAGAGAAAAGGAAGTAATATAAGGAAAGGAAGAAGTATGAAGGCAAGGAAGAAGGGAAGGAGGAAAAATGTTAAAGGCAATATGAGGGAAGGGAATGAATGAAGGGAAAATATGAGGGGAGGAAAGGAAGGAAGAAAGCGTTGGGAAGACTAGATTCACATGTAATAAGAAGGAAACGGCAAGAGTTAAATGCATAAGGGAAGAATAAAAGGAAGATGTGTAAGGAGAGGAAAGGAAGGACGGTATGGGAAGACTGGATTCACATATAATAGAAAGGAAATGGAAAGGGGAGATGGGTCAAGGAGAGGAAGGAAGGAGGGCATATAAGGGGAGGAAAGGAAGGAAGAAAAAAATATAAGGGCTGGGAGGGAAGGAACAAACGAAAAAAGATGTAAGGAAGAAAGAATGTTTGAGGGGATAGAATAAAGGAAAGAAAGAGAATAAGGGGAAGAAAAAAGGAAGGTAAATGAAAGTAAAGGCAGTTGAGGTGGGATGGGGAGATGTCCACAGTTCAGTGTAGGCTCTGTCTAGAACAGCCTTTCTCAACCTTTTCAACACAGATGAACCCTTGATACAGTTCTCCGGTCTCGAGGAAACCCTGCTAAAAATTAGAACTCTACAACTCATGATACATTAGTGTGATGGTAAGTGGGAAGAATGGTCCTTACACTTGTGGTCGGTGGGAAGAATGGTCCTTACACTTGTGGTCATTGGGAAGAATGGTCCTTACACTTGTGGTCAGTGGGAAGAATGGTCCTTACACTTGTGGTCATTGGGAAGAATGGTCCTTACACTTGTGGTCATTGGGAAGAATGGTCCTCACACTTGTGGTCAGTGGGAAGAATGGTCCTTACACTTGAGGTCAGTGGGAAGAATGGTCCTTACACTTGTGGTCATTGGGAAGAATTACCTCCTTGTAGATAGCTAAAAAGATGAATGGTGTTGGTGGGAACTTATCTGAGAGGCAGAAATTGCCCAATGCTGAAGGAACCCCCAGCATACTCTGAAGGAACCCCCAGCATACTCTGGAGGAACCCTGGTTGAGAATCACTGGTCTAGAGTAACTTGGATTTGGCACTGGGTTTCCTCTTCTTGTTCCCATGGTGAACAGAGGGGTAGGAGAGACAAAATAAGGTGAGTATGAATTATTGGAGTAGCCAACAGTAAAGAGAACCTGTGGCTCTGCCCTGCTAAGGCAAAGCACAGACCCACTTTAATTTTTGCCCAGCAAAAGTTACATGACATTGAAAGTGCTGGCAAGCTGGAATCGTATCTTCCTACATATTTATAATTCAATTTGTATCTGGAGCAGAGAAGTCTGTAGCTGCGCCTCATTGCTTATATTATTTTATGCCTCAATTTTCAGGTCCAGTGAAGGGTGCCACCAGAAAAGGTCCCAAATCCTTTTATCGGCTGGCAGTAGAAGAAGGAACTTGCTGGATGGTCCAGCCATATTATCCATATTATTGTCAGTGACATAGAGCCACAGATGTCCCCCACCAGGGCCTCAGCAGATGGTAATAGGTCTGAGAAGAGGGCTAAACTGCACAGCGGTGACTCGCCTGAAGGAATTTAGCGATCCCAAGTTACTAGAAATGTGTCGTTTGGTCTTGACGAGTCCCCGTCCTTCTGTGCTTTATAGCTTCATTACCATCTTGTTGTGAAGACTTGTTTACTACATCGGATATGTTCCACTATACTGAACTGGAGGGACTGCAGGAGTTAAAGGGAACCTGTAGTGTTTTGTCAGCAAGTCCATTAACTAACTGAATGGCCGATTACCATTTTGTTAACAAACTGTCATGGTTTGCTTTGCAAATTTTCACCTATTTAATAAACTGCAAACCAGGTTTGGGGTGGGTGGCAAAGAGCATGCATACTGTAAACTGCAGGAAAATACAAAACAATTATGAAAGCTGCATCAACATGGACTCTTCACAGCAAGGCCTCTGCGACCCAATCAGTGTAACAGCTCAGTACACAAACACATGCTTGAAAATATATCCTCACTGACAAAATCTCTCCCAATGAAGTCCAGGGTAATTATGGTAACACAGGCAAACAGCTGGAGGGATCCAAGGACAAAAGGGGTAAACTAGCTGTTATATACAGTGGTGTGAAAAAGTGTTTGCCCCCTTCCTCATTTCCTGTTCCTTTGCATGTTTGTCACACTTAAGTGTTTTGGAACATCAAACCAATTTAAACAATAGTCAAGGACAACACAAGTAAACACAAAATGCAATTTGTAAATGAAGGTGTTTATTATTAAAGGTGAAAAAAATCCAAACCATCATGGCCCTGTGTGAAAAAGTGATTGCCCCCCTTGTTAAAACATACTATAACTGTGGTTGTCCACACCTGAGTTCAATTTCTCTAGCCACACCCAGGCCTGATTATTGCCACACCTGTTCACAATCAAGGCATCACTTAAATAGGAGCTGCTTGACACAGTAAGGTCCACCAGAAGATCCTTAAAAGCTACACATCATGCCGAGACCCAAAGAAATTCAGGAACAATTGAGAAAGAAAGTAATTGAGATCTATCAGTCTGGAAAGGGTTATAAAGCCCTTTCCAAAGCTTTGGGAATCCAGCGAACCACAGTGAGAGCCATTATCCACAAATGGCGAAGACATGGAACAGTGGTGAACCTTCCCAGGAGTGGCCGGCCGCCCAAAATTACCCCAAGAGCGCAGCGACGACTCATCCAAGAGGTCACAAAAGACCCCACAACAACGTCCAAGGAACTGCAGGCCTCACTTGCCTCAGTTAAGGTCAGCGTTCATGCCTCCACCATCAGGAAAAGACTGGGCAAAAATGGCCTGCATGGCAGAGTTCCAAAGAGAAAACCACTGCTGAGCAAAAAGAACATCAAAGCTCGTCTCAATTTCTCCACAACACATCTTGATGATCCCCAAGACTTTTGGGACAACATTCTGTGGACCGATGAGACAAAAGTGGAACTCTTTGGAAGGTGTGTGTCCAAGTATATCTGGCGTAGAAGGAACACTGCATTTCATAAAAAGAACATTATACCAACAGTAAAATATGGTGGTGGTAGTGTGATGGTCTGGGGCTGTTTTGCTGCTTCAGGACCTGGAAGACTTGCCGTGATAAAAGGAACTATGAATTCTGCTGTCTACCCAGAGATCCTGAAGGAGAATGTCCGACCATCTGTTCGTGTACTCAAGCTGAAACGAACTTGGGTTCTGCAGCAGGACAATGATCCTAAACACACCAGCAAGTCCACCACCGAATGGCTGAAGAAAAACAAAATGAAGACTTTGGAGTGGCCTAGCCAAAGTCCTGACCTGAATCCTATTGAGATGTTGTGGTATGACCTTAAAAAGGCCGTTCATGCTCGAAAACCCTCTAATGTAACTGAATTAGGACAATTCTGCAAAGATGAGTGGGCCAAAATTCCTCCAGGACGCTGTAAAAGCCTCATTGCACGTTATCGCAAACGCTTGGTTGCAGTTGTTGCTGCTAAGGGTGGCCCAACCAGTTATTAGGTTTAGGGGGCAATCACTTTTTCACACAGGGCCATGATGGTTTGGATTTTTTTTCACCTTTAATAATAAACACCTTCATTTACAAATTGCCTTTTGTGTTTACTTGTGTTGTCCTTGACTATTGTTTAAATTGGTTTGATGTTCCGAAACACTTAAGTGTGACAAACATGCAAAGGAACAGGAAATGAGGAAGGGGGCAAACACTTTTTCACACCACTGTAGTTAGTAAGTTTGAATAAAGACACCAGTCCATCCAGTTCAACCTGAGTGAGTGTCTACAATTGTCCCTATCCATTGCACACTCACTTTGGTGCCTACCTTCAAGGAGCCCACAATCCAAGGTCCCCATTCATATACTAGGGCCAATTTACCTACCTGCATGTCTTTGGAGTGTGGGAGGAAACCGGAGTACCCGGAGGAAACCCACACAGGCACAGGGAGAACATGCAAACTCCAGGAAGGTAGTGTCGTGGTTGAGATTTGAAACAGCGACCCTTTTTACTGCTAGGTGAGAGTGCTAACCACTACACCACTGTGCTGCCCTTAAGTACTGTTATAGTACTCTGGTATCAGTTGGGTGGGGAATCCACACCGTGTCTGGGTCTTCCAGGTAAGTTGTGCACCTTTAGGCTCCTGCCCAGCTTCCCACATGTCGGTTCTGATAGTGGAGGGCCACTCACCTGGCTGCAGAGCATTTGCCAAGCTACTTCTGCCTCATCCAGTGTGGACCATCTGAGCTGCTGAGGGAGGGAAACAGAGGCACTTCTCTTTCCTGGTTATTTCCAGGAACCTAAGGAGTGTTGGAAAATTTTGGTTTAAGGCACTGACACCTGCAACAGTGTATGGTAAGTAAATGGGCACTCTGCTACCCCTCTACCACCCTTAACCTTATTGTTCCAGGTAAGTTTGCAGACCATTCGAATGTATCCTATGCATAAATGTATATTGAGCATCCCTAAGTTAGATCTCTGAGAGCAGCCTTGGTTTCATCTTCCGGGACAATCTTTGGGTGGCACAGTGGTGTAGTGGTTAGCACTCTCACCTAGCAGTAAGAAGGGTCAATGGTTCGAATCCCAACCACGACTCTACTCTGCCTGGAGTTTGCATGTTCTGTGTGGGTTTCCTCCAGGTAATCCAGTTTCCTCCCACAAACCAAAGACATGCAGGTAGGTTAATTGGTTTCTGTCCAAAATTGGCCCTAGTGTATGAATGGGGACCTTGGATTGTGGGCTCCTTGAGGGTAGGGACCAATGTGAGTGTGCAATGTACAGGGATAGGGGTAGACACTCACTCAGGTTGAACTGGATGGACTGGTGTCTTTATTCAACCTTACTAACTATGAAACTTTGAAAGTTAGGCTCACCACTCAGGCACCTAACAATGCCTAGTAAATCCAGCAGTCTTTTAATCAATCTGCTCTCAAAGTCTCTCCCTTGGTCCGAATGTATCCTTTGAAGTAAGCCATAATGGACGAAAAACTTTTCAATGAGAGTCTTTGCCACCATGGTTGCTTGCTGGTCTCTAGTGGGAAATGCCTGGGCATAACGGGTGAAGTGATCTGTTACCACTAAGATGTCCCCTTGCCCGCTTAGATCGGATTCTAAACAGAAAAGGTCTATGCAAACCAGGTCCATTCAGTATATGAATGGGGACCTTGGATTGTGGGCTCCTTGAGGGTAGGGACCGATGTGAGTGTGCAATGTACAGGGATAGGGACAATTGTAGACACTCACTCAGGTTGAACTGGATGGACTCGTGTCTTTATTCAACCTTACTAACTATGAAACTATGACGAGTGGTGACGTGTCTCAGGTGTGTCAGTTGATGGTGATTCAGGGGGCTTCACAGTGGCATCATGAATCTAAGCTGAGTTATCATTGGGCTTTGTAAAATTGTTAGGATCCATGGATTCTTGGTGGAAAAGCAAGAGGCAGCTATCCAGTGGCGGCCTTTAATTAAGGGCACAACCTCCCCATCCATGGGTCTGGTGTCATGTACCAGGGTGTATTCGAACCAGGATGTTCCTGGTCCCGCAGCTGCAGTCTTACTTGTGCCATAGAAAAGCTCTGGAGTTATGGCTATGTTCTCTCAGTTTGATGCATTTCCTTGGACTCACTAGCCCCACCTGCTGCCAGCTGTGGACAATATACAATCAAAGCAGCCGATAATTAGCACCACTTCCTATCTCTCAGTGCCCGGTTGTGTGGATTAGCTCCCTGGGTGTTGTGACTCTGAATACCGTATACAAACTTCTGCCTGAATTCCTGACTACTCTCTAGCCTGCTGATTTTGTACTCATGTATGACCTTTGCCTGCCTGACCACGCTCTGGATTTTGATCATGTACTGCTTTGCCTGATCTGTTGCAAACCTGATCTGCCTATGTTTTCGCCCGAATCCTCAGCACACAAGGTCCAGTTTGGACACTACCTATCACAGGTACCTTACATCTGGCCCCCTAATCTACATACGGGGCACCGGCCGCATGGATTCCAATGGGGCTTTTCTTTTTTAGAAGCATGTGATTATAGCCTGAGGCTCTAATAGGCTTCAAAATAGAGCACTGCACCCCGAGTACACCCACTTGTCTGACAATAGTGAATGAACATTCCCTATTGTCTTCCTGATTCTCCTCCCGGCTAATCGTGAAGCCGAGGAAGGAGGAGACGCCACCCACCGCCCAGAGGAAGCCTAGACGGGGTAAGTGTGGGGACGACCCACCGGGAAGGGGGTGGGTTTGGTGTGGGAGACCTGACTGACTGACTGCCGGTGGGGGGGATGGGGCGGCAGTCAGATTGCTGCCACCCTCCCCCCCCCAAAAAAAATATATCGCCCTGCAGCCACCATTGAATCTTTGGTGGCAGAGACATTTATGGCTCACAAGTTTAGACAGGTTCTTATAAATCTTTTGGGCATCTCTGTGGGTCTTGATGTGTTTTAGAACTTTAGAGTGTAATGCCCCGTACACGCGATAGGATTTTCCCGACAACAAAACCGTGGATTTTTTTTTCCAAAGGATGTTGGCTCAAACTTGTCTTGCATACACACGGTCACACAAATGTTGTGGGAATTTCCCACACGTCAAGAACGCGGCGACGTACAACACGTATGACGAGCTGAGAAAAACTAAGTTCAATAGCCAGTGCAACTCTTCTGCTTGATTGCGAGCATGTGTGGGCTTTTGTGCGTCTGGAAATTGTGTACACACGCTTGGAATTTTCGTCAAGTTTTGTTGTCGGAAAATTTGACAACCTGCTCTCAAACATTTGTTGCCGGAAATTCCAACAAATGTACTAATGGGACAAACTGTGTAGTATACTCATGAGGATGGACCTTATGTACATGTCTTAGCCCACGTACACACGGTCGGAGATTTTGCCAACCAAATCCGTCGGATTTTGCCCGTCGGATTTAGTCCGACGGATTGTGTCCGAAACTGTTGCATACACACGGTCGGACCAAGTTGGCGAAAAATCCGATCTTTCAGAACGTGATGACATAATTTCGTTACGACGGGACTACATTCAGGCTAGTAGCCAATAGCTTTGATGTAGGAATTTGATCTGAGCATGCGTGGCACTTGGTCCGATCAAAATGCTCTACACATGATCGTATTAGGTCCGACCGGCCCAGTTGGTCGGGAAATATTTCCAACATGTTGGAAAATTGGGTCCGACGGATATTCCGACGGAATCAGTCCGATGCATACCACACACAGTCGGATTATCTGACGACGCGGTCCGATAAGACTCATTCCGACAGATTCTCCGACCGTGTGTACAAGGGCTAAGAATTAGACATGTGCATTAGTTTTCGTCCGAATGCATTTTCGTCCGAATTTCAGCTATTTTCGTTTTGACAAACGGTAACGAAAGCACAGAATCCGAAAAACAAAAGATCCGGCATAAATAAATGCTTTATTTTTGTTTTAGTTGTTACAACAGTTCGATATAACACAGGCAGGTTTCCGTTACATCAGAGGGGGGCGGTGTCACCCATACGTCACGGGGAAGCCCGTGTTTCCCCTTGCGTCAGAGGGGGGCGGGGTCAGGTGAAGGGTGGCCCCGCCCTCCGCATATAACAAACGTCAGGCTGCAGGAATCCCCGCAGTGTCTCCTCAGTAGAGACAGAAGATGGATGGAGTCGCTGCGCTGATTCAGATGAGCCATCGCTGGACCCCGGAGAGATGATCATCCATCGCTGGATAGCAAGAGTGGATTACCACCGCTGGAATCTTTTTTTTATTTTTAATAAAGGAATTTTTCAAAAGTGTGTTTGTCTTATTTAACTATTTTTTACACTTTCTTTGTGAAATGGTAGGGGTACTTTTCTACCCCCTTACCATTTCAAACAGGGGTGGGGCCGGGATCTGGGGTTCCCCTTGTTAAAGGGGGCTTCCAGAGTCTGATAAGCCCCCCGCCCGCAGACCCCCACAACCACCGGCCAGGGTTGTGGGGATGAGGCCCTTCTCCGCATCAACATGGGGACAAGGTGCTTTGAGGGGTCACAGACCCCCAAAGCATCCTCCCAATGTTGAGGGCATGTGGCCTGGTACGGTTCAGGAGGGAGGAGGGCCGCTCTCTCGTCCCCCCCTCTTTTCCTGCGGCCTGCCAGGTTGCGTGCTCGGATAAAGGGTCTGGTATGGATTTTTAGGGGGACCCCCACATCAATTTTTTTTAAATTTGACGCGGGATTCCCCTTAATATCCATACCAGACCTGAAGGGCCTGGTAATTGAATTTGGGGGACCCCCACGCTTTTTTATTTATTTATTTATTTATTTATCAATGACTTTCAATGAGTGTTCTGTGTATTACGGAGCCGACAATTCATAATAGCTGCAAGTGATTTTAAAGGACTTTTTTTCCTGCATAAATGACACTTTGTGCAGGGACAGTTCTAAGCACCAGAAACATGCGCCCCTTCACAGGCATACTATAGACACCCCCCCCCCCCCTACGAAATTTAAAGGAATATTACACTTTTATTGTTTCACTTTAATCATTATTAAAATCACTGCTCCCGAAAAAACTGCAGTTTTTAAAACTTCTTTTTGCATTGATCCATGTCCCCTGGGGCAGGACCCGGGTCCCCAAACACTTTTTAGGACAGTAACTTGCATATTAGCCTTTAAAATTAGCACTTTAGATTTTGAGCGTTGGAGTCCCATAGACTTTAATAGGGTTCTAAAGTTCACACGAAGTATGCTATATAGTTAGCTCCGTTGAATCTTCTTTATACATTCGACAGACACCATAAGCCTTCAAAGACAGATTCGACCGTAATTCATGTGGATTTTCGGACGAATGCAATTTTTGAACGAAAAACGAAATTAATAAAAACAAATTTCGGAAGTAACTAAATAAATAAATTTTTCGGACGAAAACGAAATTCCGAAACGAAATATTTTACTCTGCACATGTCTACTAAGAATTAAAGTGACTTTGTAGTACAATGCAAAGTCTGCTCAAAGTGGCCTTCCTCCCCATTAACACATTACCTACTATTAGTAGGTATAAAATCTACCTGTATAGTAAAAAGATTTATGTGTACCTTAGAGATCTGAGACTGGGAGCGAAGGCACCCGGGGGCCTGGGCACACCCTAATCACCCTGTACGGCACAGATTGCCCTTGCTGCCCGCCTGCCACCCCCCCCCCCCCTCATGCCCCCCCCTGCAGCTCTGTTGGCTTCCCTCCTCTCCTGCAGAATGCTGCGGGGAAGAGGCCAGTAAATATGTAATTTACCAGCCCCTTTCTTTTCTAAATCAACATAATGAGCGACTGGTACCAATCACTCACCGTGTTCATTTATAACTGAATCATAGTAAACTGTTTACTTTGCTTCAGTTTGCGAATGAACAGGAAGCTGCTTAGCACAGAGCAATTTCCATTCATTCACTGTCCAGGGCAACTGAGTCTGCAGATAAAGGGACTGAGGAATCTCTGTCCTCAGTCCCTTTCTTTGTTTCAAAAGTGAGAGTTTGAGCTTTGGGGTGCCCACACTTATGCCATCAACCATACTGCACCCTTTACCACACTTATTTCAAAGCTAGATGGTACCTATACCAACCTTATACTGCATTATACCGAACCTTTACCGCATTTAGACCTCTGTCCTGTGACTTCTGGATGGGCCCCCCCCCCCGACCCCGGGTGAGACCTTCCATCTCCAAACTGGAAGCTGTCTCCAAAAATGAGAGCTTTGAGCAATTCTCCGACCTGAATATATAATGACACTGCACACCTGTGTAGTGAGCCAGGTTGCAGGCCTCTAGCAAAACCTGGACCCAGGGTTGAATGTTCTGATTCAGAACTACAGAACTTGGAGAGATGCTGGTTCTGAACCTTGCATTGATCCTTAATGAGACTTCTGGTCACTTTTTCCTATAAACTTATAGGGACAGAGCCTCTCTCTCTGTCACAATATATATCTTCTCCAGTAAAGCTGAGATAATATAAACATATGTAGCACTGACTCCCGAAGGAGCTGCTGATTTGAATTGGACCTGCACTCTACTGAGAAACCCCCCTTCTGAATGATTCTGTCCCCTTGGCACAGCTGTGGTGCAGTAATAATACAGTACAGTGTAAACAGTATAATATACCTGTGTCTATCCCTCAGGATCCTCTGGCTCCACCTGGTGGGGAAAGACAGTAAACCACACACTTGTAGTCTTAAACAGAAATACTTTTACTGAAAATTTAGAAAATAGGTGGTTACAGAGTTTGCACTGTCGTTCCAACGTAGAACGTCAGCACAACATAAGTCAACAGGCAAATACAATAAACAATATGCAAGTATGTTACTATTTAGACCTGGGAGCTCCCCTTATTTAAAGTCTACGTGAGGCCTCACTTAATGTATTTCCTCCTTTATCTTCTTTCTTCGCTAGCTTAAATAGTTCCTCAGATAATTGTAATCCAAAGGGGGTAAGTAGAGAAAGTTACCTTAGAACACTCCAGGTATAACTCCAGAAACTTGTAATCACACGTAGATACTAAAGTGTAACGGGCCTCAAGCCTATTAAGTGTCAGTCGCTAAATTACACTTCCGCGGAACAACAGGTCCCAGCAAGGCCTATTAGTAAGTCTAAGTACGTGTTATAGATTAATCGTGGGCCGCAATCCGCTCACCAATCAGATCAGAGTTCTAAGTGATGGCTTGAGTCCTACAACTGCAGCTTGCTTCCGCTGACTAGGCCAGATGCTCCGTGTCACTCCACCGACTGGATCCGGCTCTCCGCTGCTCCAACAAGCGTCTCCGATCCCCGTCGGTCTGATCACCAGCTCTTGGCTCCATCAAGTCACCCAGCAAACAGTCCGGTTTGCACTCCGCGGTGACTATCCACTGATGAGTCCGAGAACCTTACACATAGTTCCGCACAGGCAGGCAACGTGGTTCCAGGAGACCAAATATGGCCGCTGCAGTCCTTTTTATACCCTACCCAGCATGCACTGCATTTTAAAGTGTTCATGGGTAGGTCACACAGACTTCTGGGTAGATGAGGTCAAATGACCAAAGTAAACACAGTCACTTCCTGTTATCTTTCCAACACCATGAAAAAAGGAAAATAGCTAAAGTCCATTTCCAGTTCTGGTCACTAGATGGCATCCAATACTAGTGAATAACATTGTCCATAGATTTACATTGTACTTCACATTATTTGCATTAATACACAACTATATCCCCGCTACACATATTTGACTTGTGTGAAGTGTCATTTAAAGGTGCTTGCAAAAGATGTCTGAACCCAGAGTGTCGGGTGGGTTGGAATGTTCACAGGGTCAGGGCGAAGCAGACAAACAGGTAAATCCAATCAGCCCTCGAGGGGCCCATGCTATAATACACTCAACCTGCTGTGTCGGGTGGGGGTGAGGTTCTTGAGAAGGTTGAGGCAAAGAACAGAGGACCCATCATATCAAGCGGCTCCTGTGGGGGTAGCGCTACACTGGTTGTGACATCACCGCCCTTTCAGGAAAACAGAGCAGGCAAAATCTTTTTAAGACCAACCTATTGCAAGAGCATCTTCTCATGAGGTTTCCACTGCTGTGTTCCCCAGGACCCTGCCAGAAAGTGTGACATCATCCTCGCCATGACACCACAGGAGGAAGACAGGGGTGAGATTAGTACATAACCCAACTTTTTTTCTTCATAGGTACGTTTTACACCAACAGTAGATGATTTGGGTAGGAGGAGGGGGCCCAGACAGTGTAAGTGGCCCTGGTATTTTATCTCCAGGTTGGTGAGGTGGGATAGGTCATCGTTTTTTCGGCCATGAAATAAAGCCAAACTACAGAAGCTCTCTGCATGCATTTGCTCTCACCTTCACTGCGGATGGGCAGGGGACCATTGCTGCCACCGTCCAGATGGAAAGTGTTTTATTGAACGTCTTGAAGCTCCATTTCACAGCTGTCTGTCCCAGATGTCTAATGAATCTGCAAACAGCGCAGAAAGTCATTAATGCTGCGGTCGTTATCGGACATGGGGGGGGGGAGGGGGGGATTAGAGGGATTGTGAATTATGTTTCTGTCCTTCACCCATTTTAATGCTTCTTGTATCCTCAATCGCTAGATGTCTCCCCATACACAGAGCAGACCACCCTTTCCGGAAAAACCTCCTATTCTATCTACAGGAAACCCAATGTCTTACTATCTGCCTGTCTGTCTCTGGTCTCGTCTCATTACGTACTAAGTCGGTGACACGGAGCAAGAATGCGGCCAGTGAAACCAAAGAGGGCACAGCACAAGATACGCACATGCATGGGTAATGGACTTAGAAAGAATTTACATCAGAGGATCACCATTGTAGTGGGCTAAATGGTATTCTCAGCAAACAGCAATGTACAGCCATGGCCAAAAGTTTTGAGAATGGCAAAAATATTAATTTTCACAAAGTCTACTGCCTCAGTTTTAATGATGACAATTTGCATATACTCCAGAATGTTACAAAGAGCGATCGGCTGAATTGCGAATAATTGTGTAGCGGTCACAACCCTTCCAGGGTGGCCTTGACTTATTGGGCTTACCAGTTACCTCCTCTTGGCCTGCTCTTCCACATCTAGGGGTTCCCAGGGTTGATACCCAACGACTTGAATGCTGGCACAGTTAAAGTCCTTTTTAAAAGGTTTTATTTTGCAGTAGTAACATCCAATAATACAGTCTCTCATGGGAACAGAGGGCACGGGGTGAAGAACTCAGGCACCTTGAACTGCAGGTCTAGCAAAGTCTCTAATTCCACCCAGAGAGTAGCCACTCGCAGCTGGGAACTTCAATCCTGAACAGATCTCTAGCCAGAGATCGTGGCAGTCAGCAAGTCGACTCGCAACTTGAAACAATCCTATGAACTTGTACAAGTTGTAACTAAGGGTGAACAGGAACCTCTTTCCTCAGTACCTGGAACGTTCTCTGTCTCCTCAATGGTACTGGAAAAACGTGCATTTGTCAATGTCCTTCTGTCACGTACCTGGTGAAGGAGCCCAGAATGCAGGGAGTGACTTCTCGTAGCCTCTGACTCGAGAACCCCTGGAAGTGGAGACAGGGACTCTAGAGTTCAGTGGGCACAAGTGCCAAGCGGGTGTAGGACCAGGAAAGGACTGACAACTCATGGGTCCCCCGGGCAATAGGAGATTATGGGGCCCCCAGACAATCAGACATTATGGGGCCATACAGTATACACAAACACACACACACAGTATACAATCACACAGTATATACAGACATGTTTCTATTGGCTGAGAAGGTACTGGAGAGGTGGGGCAGCTATAATCTCAGGATTTTTAGACCAAAAGGATGTCGGTAAGGGACATTTCAGAGACAGATGTAAAAAAAAAACTGTTTTTTACATACTTTCCCTTGAGGCTGGCAACCCTGATGGGGCCTAGTGGCATGGGGCCCTCGGGCAGTGCCGGAGTGGTCCAATGGTCAGTCCGCCCCTGTGTAGGACTGGTCCGGACCTCTGGAGGAGTGTAGGTAACACAGAACCGCAGGATCAGCAGGCGGCAGATGATACACAGGAACTTGGCAGAGGCACTGGAACAGCTGGCAGGGAGGAGATGTCCTGAAGCACAGAAGAAACCGGAGACCGGAACAACCAGTAGACAGACTGGAGCGGTAGGTTGCAGCAAGAACACAGCAGTCAAGCAGGAACAGCGGATTGCCAGGGATAGTCAAGGTACAAGCCGGGTCGGTAACAGGCGGGCAGCAGACAGTCCCAAGGGAGAGGCAAAAGCGTAGTCAAACAGGCCAAAGGTCGGAGGCTGGCAGCAAACAGACGTCGTCAGGAACAGGCCGGGTAAACAGGGATCAAAGTAAGCAGAGTAGCAGGAAGCAGGAACACCGAACATGCTGTAGACTGGACAGCAAGGAGGCACAGTGACAGGTTCCTTAAGTAGCCCTTCGGGCGCTAAAAACGGTCGCACAGCATGTCTGCACGCCCCCGCGTGTAACCGTGCGCCCGTTCGTGACCCCGCGCACCCGCATGTGTCCGTTCGTACCATCGCGCACCCGCGCGCGCCCGTTCGTACCATCGCGCACCCGCGTGCGCCCGTTCGTACCATCGCGCACCCGCATGCGCCCGTTCGTACCAACGCGCACCCGCGTGCGTCCGTTCGCGCCAACGCGCGCCCATGGATACCGATTAGTTCTTAACATGGAGATTCTGCGGGCAGGTCTCCCATATGACACCGGATTACCGGAACGACCATGACACCTTCCCAACTCAGTAACCAGGCACTTCTCAGGATGCCACTTGCCGGCCCTCCTCTGAAGAGTCCTCCCCGGTCACTTCCACGAGCTGTGGTGTCCCTCCAAGCCAAGAGCACACCCGGACACCTTGAATCCTCCCTCAGTTACTGCGCCTCGGACCAGCCGGGTCGGAGACTCTGGAACAGACGATTCCCTACCCCAGACCAGACAGGTCTATTAGAGGCCTTCAGCAGGAACATGTTGCGGGATGTCGAACACCCCGTGACCGGGACCCCTCACAGGGCTACACCAGTCCTGGAACCAGAACAGACCACACGGGTCTCATGAACTCCTCTCCTCTAAACATGTGACCCACACATCTTAAGTACCCCTTCCCAGATTCCCCAGCGGGGCCCAGCACTCCCACTGATTGGTTTCTGAGAAGATTGATACTCAAAACGCCCAACCAGGCCTGGTTCTGGCCTCTCACCGCTCACATGACCAGGCAGAACTTCCAACACAGCCCGGCCAGACCGATGTCAAGGCCAACCTATGTAATTAACCCTCAGAACCCCACTACTGTTCTGAAGCAAAAACTAAATTTACATGCGTGTGACATTTTGTCCAAAATATCATCCGCTACAATTGCAAGGTCCCTCTCTTTGCCATGAAAATGAACTTACAGTGCCTTGAAAAAGTATTTACCCCCTTGGTAGTTTTCGTGTTTTCTTGCCTCACAACCTGGAATTATCATGGATTGTTTGAGGATTTGCATCATTCAATTTACAGAACACGCCCACAACTTTGAAGATGTTGTGTTTTTTTTGTTTTTTTTATTGTGAAACAAACAACAAATAGGACAAAATAACAGAAAAAGTCAATGTGCATAACTATTCACCCCTAAAATAAATACTTTGTAGAGCCGCCTTTTGCGGCTATCACAACTCCACTTTGGATAAGTCTCTATGAGTCTTGCCACATCTCACCACTGGGATTTTTGCCCATTCCTCCTCCTTGCAAAACTGCTCCAGCTCCTTCAAGTTGGATGGTTTGCTCTTGTGAACAGCAATCTTTAAGTCTGACCACAGATTTTCTATTGGATCGAGGTCTGGGCTTTGGCTAGGCCATTCCAATACATTTGCATTTTTCCACCTTAAACCACTCAAGTGCTGCTTTAGCAGTGTGTTTGGGGTCATTGTCCTGCTGGAAGGTGACCCTCCGTCCTAGCCTCAAATCACACACAGAGTGGTGCAGGTTTTGCTCCAAGAATCTCCCTGTATTTAGCACCATCCATCTTTCCCTCAACCCTGACCAGTTTCCCAGTCCCGACTGCTGAAAAACATCCCCACAGCATGATGCTGCCACCACCATGTTTCACAGTGAGGGTGGTGTTCTTTGGGTGATGTGATGTGTTGGGTTTGCGGCAGACATAGCATTTTCTTTGATGGCCAAAAAGTTCAATTTTAGTCTCATCAGACCAGATCACCTTCCTCCATACATCAGACCAGAGCACCTTCCTCCATACATCAGACCAGATCACCTTCCTCCATACATCAGACCAGATCACCTTCCTCCATACATCAGACCAGATCACCTTCCTCCATACATCAGACCAGATCACCTTCCTCTGTACATCAGAGCAGGTCACCTTCCTCCATACATCAGACCAGATCACCTTCCTCCATACATCAGACCAGAGCACCTTCCTCCATACATCAGACCAGATCACCTTCCTCCATACATCAGACCAGATCACCTTCCTCCATACATCAGACCAGATCACCTTCCTCCATACATCAGACCAGATCACCTTCCTCCATACATCAGAGCAGATCACCTTCATCCATATATCAGACCAGACCACCTTCCTCCATACATCAGACCAGATCTCCTTCCTCCATACATCAGATCAGATCACCTTCCTCCATACATCAGATCAGATCACCTTCCTCCATACATCAGACCAGATCACCTTCCTCCATACATCAGACCAGAGCACCTTCCTCCATACATCAGACCAGATCACCTTCCTCCATACATCAGACCAGATCACCTTCCTCCATACATCAGACCAGATCACCTTCCTCCATACATCAGACCAGATCACCTTCCTCCATACATCAGATCAGATCACCTTCCTCCATACATTAGACCAGATCACCTTCCTCCATACATCAGACCAGAGCACCTTCCTCCATACATCAGAGCAGATCACCTTCCTCCATACATCAGACCAGATCACCTTCCTCCATACATCAGAGCAGATCACTTTCCTCCATACATCAGACCAGATCACCTTCCTCCATACATCAGACCGGAGAAACCTTCCTCCATACATCAGATCAGATCACCTTCCTCCATACATCAGAGCAGATCACCTTCCTCCATACATCAGAGCAGATCACCTTCCTCCATACATCAGACCAGATCACCTTCCTCCATACATCAGACCAGATCACCTTCCTCCATACATCAGATCAGATCACCTTCCTCCATACATTAGACCAGATCACCTTCCTCCATACATCAGACCAGAGCACCTTCCTCCATACATCAGAGCAGATCACCTTCCTCCATACATCAGACCAGATCACCTTCCTCCATACATCAGAGCAGATCACTTTCCTCCATACATCAGACCAGATCACCTTCCTCCATACATCAGACCGGAGAAACCTTCCTCCATACATCAGACCAGATCACCTTCCTCCATACATCAGAGCAGATCACCTTCCTCCATACATCAGAGCAGATCACCTTCCTCCATACATCAGACCAGATCACCTTCCTCCATACATCAGACGAGATCACCTTCCTCCATACATCAGATCAGATCACCTTCCTCCATACATCAGACCAGATCACCTTCCTCCATACATCAGACCAGATCACCTTCCTCCATACATCAGACCAGAGCGCCTTCCTCCATACATCAGACCAGATCACCTTCCTCCATACATCAGACCAGATCACCTTCCTCCATACATCAGATCAGATCACCTTCCTCCATACATCAGAGCAGATTACCTTCCTCCATACATCAGACCAGATCACCTTCCTCCATACATCATACCAGATCACCTTTCTCCATACATCAGACCAGAGCACCTTCCTCCATACATCAGAGCAGATTACCTTCCTCCATACATTAGACCAGATCACCTTCCTCCATACATCAGACCAGAGCACCTTCCTCCATACATCAGAGCAGATTACCTTCCTCCATACATCAGACCAGATCACCTTCCTCCATACATCAGAGCAGATCACCTTCCTCCATACATCAGACCAGATCACCTTCCTCCATACATCAGAGCAGATCACCTTCCTCCATACATCAGAGCAGATCACCTTCCTCCATACATCAGAGCAGATCACCTTCCTCCATACATCAGACCAGATCACCTTCCTCCATACATCAGACCAGATCACCTTCCTCCATACATCAGACCAAATCACCTTCCTCCATACATCAGACCAGATCACCTTCCTCCATACATCAGACCAGATCACCTTCCTCCATACATCAGACCAGATCACCTTCCTCCATACATCAGACCAGATCACCTTCCTCCAAACATCAGAGCAGATCACCTTCCTCCATACATCATACCAGATCACCTTCCTCCATACATCAGAGCAGATCACCTTCCTCCATACATCAGAGCAGATCACCTTCCTCCATACATCAGACCAGATCACCTTCCTCCATACATCAGAGCAGATCACCTTCCTCCATACATCAGACCAGATCACCTTCCTCCATACATCAGACCAGATCACCTTCCTCCATACATCAGACCAGATCACCTTCCTCCATACATTTTGGGAGTCTCCCACATGCCTTTTCGCAAACTTTTTGTTTTTTGCTGAAAGTAATGTCTTTCTTCTGGCCACTCTGCCATAAAGCCCAACTCTAATAGCGTACGGGTTATTGTCGTCCTATGTACAGATACTCCGGTCTCTGCTGTGGAACTCTGCAGCTCCTCCAGGTTACCTTAGGTCTCTGTGCTGCCTCTCTGATTAATGCCCTCCTTGCCCGATCCGTGAGTTTTGGTGTGCGCCCGTCTCTTGGCAGGTTTGCTGTTGTGCCATGTTCTTTCCATTTGGTTATGATAGGTTTGATGGCGCTCCTAGGAATCATCAAAGATTTGGATATATATTTTTTTATGACCCAATCCTGACTTGTACTTCTCAGCAGCATTGTCCCTTACTTGTTGGGAGAGTTCCTTGGTCTTCATGGCAGTGTTTGGTTAGTGGTGCCTCTTGCTTAGGTGTTGCAGCCTCTGGGGCCTTTCAAAAAGGTGTGTCTATGTAATGACAGGTCATGTGACACTTAGATTGCACACAGGTGGACATCATTTCACTAATTATGCGACTTCTGAAGGTAATTGGTTGCACCGGAGCTTTTTATGGGTTTCATAACAAGGGGGGGGGGGGGATACATACGCACATGCCAATTATCAGTTTTTGATTTCTGAAAAATTTTATGTATACATTTTACTAATTTCGGTTCACCAACTTAGACTATTGTGTTCTGATCCATCACATATAATTCAGATTTTAAAAAAAACATTAAACTTAAAGTGGTACTAAACCCTTCTATCGTTTTCAGTCAATGAAGCTGCCATCTTGGCCTCTAAGGCCGCGTACACACGGGCGGACTGTTCGCCCAACCTTGTCCGCTGAACAGTGTTTGGGCGGACAGTCCGCTCGTGTGTGGGCTTTCAGCGGACAGTTTCAGCGGACAGTTGGACGGACAAAGTCTTTCGGAAATTCCGAAAAACTGTCCGCTGAAACTGTGTTTGAGCGAACAGTCCGCCCGTGTGTGGGCCTGTCCGCTGTACTTTCGAAATGAGCGGACTGTTCCCGCTCGGAAAGTCCGCCCACTTCGAGCGCGTGTACAGGTAGGCGGGGCCCGCGAAGGATACGTCGCGGGCTCCGCCGCCTGGAATGGGCTTAAAGGGGAACCCCAACGCCGAAAAAAATCGGCGTGGGGGTTCCCCCCAAGTCCACACCAGACCCTTGTCCGAGCACGCTACCCGGCCGGCCAGGAAAGGGGGGCGAGCGAGCGCGCCCCCCCTCCTGAGCCGTACCAGGCCGCGTGCCCTCAACATGGGGGAGTGCCTTGGGGAAGGGGGGGCCGATTTTTTTCCCCAACGCCGATTTTTTTCGGCGTTGGGGTTCCCCTTTAAGCCCATTCCAGGCGGCGGAGCCTGCGACGTATCCTTCGCGGGCCCCGCCTACCTGTACACGCGCTCGAAGTGGGCGGATTTGCCTCCTCCTTACGTGGGCGAGTCCGTTCATTTCAAAAGTTGAGCGAACTGTTTGCCCAACCTTGTTCGTCAAACAGTCCGCTCGTGTGTGGGCAAGTCCGCTCATGCAAATTTTGAGCGGACTGTTTGACAAACTGTTTGCCGAACAAGGTTGGGCGAACAGTCCGCGCGTGTGTACGCGGCCTAAGCCCACGTACACACGGTCGGAGATTTTGCCAACCAAATCCGTTGGATTTTTCCCGTCGGATTTAGTCCGACGGATTGTGTCCAAAACTGTTGTATACACACAGTCGGGCCAAGTTGGCGAAAAATCAGATCTTTCAGAACGTGATGACGTAATTTCGTTACGATGGGACTACATTCAGGCTAGTAGCCAATAGCTTTGATGTAGGAATTTGATCTGAGCATGCGTGGCACTTGGTCCGATCAAAATGCTCTACACATGATCGGATTAGGTCCGTCCGGCCCAGTTGGTCGGGAAATATTTCCAACATGTTGGAAAATTGGGTCCAACGGAGATTCGGACGGAATCAGTCCGATGCAGACCACACACAGTCGGATTATCTTACGACACGGTCCGATAGGACTCATTCCGACAGATTCTCCGACCGTGTGTACAAGGGCTTATGATTCTTCAACTGCCATAATGCTGCACATGTGATCAGTTATGAAACCAGCCATTGGATGTTTTGAAAGTTTGGTTGAGAGCACAACCAATGTGAAAGTTAGCATTTCCGGCATGCCGGGAATGTAAGTGTTTTTTGGAACTGGGTTTACTCCCGCTTTAAGACTGTAATGTAACAAAAATGGTAAAAAAAAGCCAAGGGGGGGGGGGGGGGGGGGGTGAATACTTTTGCAAAGCATTCTAATCCCAAAAAAAAAAGATTTCCACTGCATTCCAAAAAGGGTTCAGGGCACCCAAGAAAGTCTAGCAAGCGTCAGGACCGCCCCCTACAGTTGATTCAGCTGCGGGATCGGGGCACCACTAGTGCAGAATTTGCTCAGGAATGGCAGCAGGCGGGTGTGAGTGCATCTGCACGCACGGTAAGGCGAAGACTTTTGGAGGATGTCCTGGTGTCAAGAAGGGCAGCAACCATAAAAAAAGCTTTGTCTGGAGAAGAAAAAGGTGAGCGCTACCATCAGTCCTGTGTTTTGCCTACAGTAAATCATCCTGAGACGATTCATGTGTGGGGTTGCTTAGCCAAGGGAGTGGGCTCACTCTCAAGAACACAGCCATGAATAAAGAATGGTACAAAAACATCCTCCGAGAGCAACTTCTCCCAACCATCCAAGAACAGTTTAGTGATGAACAATGCCTTTTCCAGCATGGTGGAGCGCCTTGTCATAAAAGTGGCTTGGGTAACAAAATATTGAAACTTTGGGTCCATGGCCAGGAAACTTCCCAGACCTTAATCCCATTGAGAACTTGTGGCCATTCCTCAAGAGACGGGTGAACAAAAAACAAACAAACACAAATTCTGACAAACTCCAAGCGTTGATTATGCAAGAATGGGCTGCCATCGGTCAGGATGTGGCCCAGAAGTTGATTGACAGCATGCCAGGGCGATTGGCAGAGGTCTTGAAAAAGAAGGGTCAACACCGCAAATATTGACTTTTTGCATAAACGTATTATAATTGTCAATTAAATCCTCTGACGCTTATGAAATGCTTGTAATTATACTTCAGTATCCCATAGTAACATCTGACAAAAAGATCTAAAAACACTGAAGCAGCAGACTTTGTGGAAATTAATATTTCTGTCATTCTCAAAACTTTTGGCCACGGCTGTACTTGCCTCTATCAGGCTGCCATATAGGTGCTTTCCTATAGATAGTGAAACCAACATTTTCTGAGACCACACTTATTTCACTGTAAAGTTATTGTTGTGGACCCCCAAGTATCAATGTGTCTTTGTTCTGAATCAGGGGTCTTCAAACTATGGCCCTCCAGCATAGTTGCCAACATTGTAAAAAAAAATGTAGGGACACTTTTTGGGATGTAGGCAGAGTCTTAAAATTTGGGGGGCAATGCATGCGTTTGTGGGCGTGACATAGCAAAAAAAAATGTTGCATGGTTTACGTGAAATAGTCGGTGTGGCTTATATGGGGGCGTGGTTCGAGTCTGAGATGAATGAGAGGTGGAGAAAGAAAGAGGAAAAGAGGGAGGGAAAGAGAGAGAAGGAAGGAAGGAGAGAGAAGGAAAACAAGAGGGATGGAGGGACAGCAGGCCCAGATCCTACGACACAATAAAAATGTGTATTCCAGAGTTTAACAAATCAGCAGATGCAATTGATTATGTTCTTGTTACCTGCCCCTTTTCTCTACTAACTCCCATGCTGGGGCTCCCTCCCCTCCTCTTCCCTCTCCTTTTGCCCCCCCCTCCTCCCCCCATTTATATATATATATACATATTTACATTTTGTCAATGTTCTAGCTTTATTTCATCTTTCGATTGTATGGTTCCTATTCTGCATATATTATATTCTCTGTATATTTAATGTATTTACATTGTATTCATTACTTATATATTTTTTTGTAAGCGCATGATTTCTCCAGCATCTCACTTTGAGGCTACTATTAAGAGGTCCTTAGTTGTCTTGTTTGTATTTATAACATGCTGGCTTTCCTGCCCCCTTTCTCTTATGCCACTTTGGGTTCCTGCCTCTCCTGCCCCTTTTTTCCCTCTGTACATCTGTGCCATCAGAAGGGGTCATATGGACACCCAGGGCACTTGTGGTGATTTTTCACCCAATTTCCAGTTTTTAGCGCCATGCGTGGTCCACTTTTGGACTTGTATGGGTATGTCCCCCTAGTGCTTTTTAAACATCTCGTCGCTTTTCCACCATGACGTGTGCCCGCTGAGTCCCCGTGGCTGTGTCTGGCCTACTTTCCGGATCGTGATGTTTTCATCACCGTCCGTACTTCGGCCCTTTTTCTGCCGTGGTGCCTTGTGGGCAATGTAGTCTCCGGGTTTCCTCGGTCCTTGGGGCATGCGCACTGGCGCTCTCCTCTCCGCATCGAGCCGGTGACGTCAGACGCCGGCTCGATGGAGGGCAGTTTAAAAGCTGGCCAACTTTTGCTATCCCCCACGGCCACCGCCGGAGGGTATGCACTATCCTCTGCACTGTTATAATCATCGGTAAGCCCCTGTTTTTCTCTTTGATAGTCCAGACCTAGCTGCTTTTTCTTTTGTAGGAAGACTGTTACTTTTTTGATTGGAATTTTTACCTGTCTCTTTTTTCACAAGTAATCCCCATTTATATGAGACATTGAATTTCTAGTTGACCATAATGGCTCTTTCCTTTTCTCTTTTTATATTTTATTTTGTATTTAGAATCCACTTTCTTTCAATTTTGTTTAATTATTGGTCCCCTTCAATACTTTTATTTTTAGATTAAAACAGTCTTGCTGGCCCCATCGTGCAGTTGATTTTAATCGCCCTCTTACCTATGCCTTGATAATTCATACCTTAAGTGAGTATTCTCTTTCATAAAAAAATAAATATGTATATCCTATAGCATTCTATTTATACTTAATATATTTTTTAATTAAATCTAGTTGATGAGATGCTTAACGCATCCCCCCCCCCCCCCCCCGCTTTCTCTGCTGCTTTTATTTCCAGCAGAATCCAATTTTATATTATACTTTATAGCATACTTGCATAGAATACAGACAATTATCCCAATATTTTCTCTTTGTTTTAGCTTGGCTTTTTCTGCCCTCTATGACCCTTTTGGGCGCACAGTTTCTGAGGTGTTGATCGGCAGGTGTACTCCATCAAGCAGAGGTTCTCATTAGTGGTTATTTGGTTGGGGGTAAGCGTTTCCGTTTTTGATGCTGGCTATTTGATGCGCTCTCATGTTTATTTATTAATTCATTTTCGTATTTTGTATATTGTTTGTTTATTTTCTTTTAGTGTCTTTCATGATAGCTTGCACATCCCCTGAGGAAGCGTATCAGCGAAACATGTCGGGATAATGGGCAATGAATTTCTCTGTTGCATCCATTTCTGACCTCGAATGCCACCTTCTACGTTAAAACCTCAGCACTTTTTATAAGTGAATTGTTTTTAATCTTGATCTCAATAAATAATTTATTTTGAAGCTGTTATATTTTTCTTTGGTAATTGTATTCTAAGCACCGTGAAAATCCCTCATTCCTCCTTTCCATACATCTTACAGCAGATAAAGATACTCCAAACACCTGGTGTTAGCGCTTCAATCATCTTAGCACCATGGTTGTTGTGGTGTCAGGATGATTGAAGAGCATTATTACTATTATTACATTGTAATATAGAATGAAATCATTCAAGTCGCCATAATCCAGAATCCGTGGGACCCCTGAGTGTGTCACCTGCCATGTTGCCTGCCACCAGATGCCATCAGGTGCCCCCAGCAGAGTCCATCCTTACATCAGGTGTAAAAAAGCAGAGGCCCTCCTTACAGATCTGTGTCCCTGGCAGCGGAGCCCCTCCTTACATCTGGTGTTCCCAGCAGCGGAGCCCTCCTTTACATTGGTGTCCCCGGAAGCGGAGCCCTCCTTTACATCTGGTGTCTATGGCAGCAGAGCCATCCTTTAAATTTGGTGTCCCCGGCAGTGGAGCACTCCTTTACATCTGGTGTCCCCCAGCAACCGAGCCCTCCTTACTTCAATGTACCATATAGCTGCTTTCCTATAAATAGCGAAACCAACATTTTCTGAGACCACACTTATTTCACTATAAAGTGATTGTTGTGGACCCCCAAGTATCAATGTGTCTTTGTTCTGAATCAGGGGTCTTCAACCTATGGCCCTCCAGCAGGGGCAGGACATGCGTTTGTAGGCGTGACATAGCAAAAAAAGAAAAATGCAGCTTGGTTTACGTGAATAGCAGGCATGGCTTATATGGGCGTGGTTCAAATGGGGGTGTGGTTAGAGTCTGAGATGAATCTCTAGTACAGGGATATGCAATTAGCGGACCTCCAGTTGTTGCAGAACTACAACTCCCATCATGCCTCTGCCTCTGGGTGTCATGCTTGTGGCTGTCAGAGTCTCGCTATGCCTCATGGGACTTGTAGTTCTGCAACAGCTGGAGGTCCGCTAATTGCATATCCCTGCTCTAGTATTTCTTTCTGGGTCTGGAGCAACTTTTCCAGCCCAGTCTGACTTGCGGAAAGGTGGTGAGTAGGCGAAAGCCATGATCCTTGTTCAGTGCCTGCTGCCAGTACATTTCAGCTTCTAAAGAATCAAGAAGAGGCTAGTGAAAACCCAGATCAGTCGGGAAAGCCAAAATAAGGACCCAGAAGAAAAAAAGAGTCCATCCAGGATCAGTGGACTCCAGAATGTGAGGAAGCCTTCAGACAGCTGAAATGGAGCCTTACCGCTGCTCCGGTCTCGGCCTACAATGCCCCACCAAACCTTATGAGTTTTATGTGGATGCAAGTCGAGACGGACTGGGAGGAGTGCTCTACCAAGAGCATGAAGGGCACCTGCAACCCATTGCCTATGTGAGCAGAAGTTTGATTCCTGCTGAAAAAAACTATCCGACTCACAAGGTCGAGTTTCTGGCTCTGAAGTGGGCAGTGGTAGACAAGCTGAAGGACTACCTGTACGGGACTGAGTTCGTAGTGAAGACGGACAACAACCCCCTCACTTACTTTCTCACCACTGCGAAGCTGGACGCCACTGGTCACAGGTGGCTAGCCACTCTTTCGGCATTTACCTTCAGCCTGAAGTACAGACCAGGAGTTGGTAACCGAGATGCAGATGCCCTGTCCAGAAGGCCCCGCAACCTTCAGAATCCCTCAAAAGACTGGACCTCAGCTCAGAGGGGGTAAGAGCCCTGTGTGAAGGGCCAAGTCAATATGAAAGAGGTGGGGCCAGAGCCGAAGAAATAGGAGTGTTCTCAGTGGGAGTCCCCAAGTGCTATTGCAATGTCTCCCAGGTTGTGCAAGAAGGTCTTCCCAAGCTATCCAGGAAGGATCTCAGGAGAGATCAAGAGGAAGACCAATTGGGTGGAATGGTGCTGAAGGCATTGGAACACCAACAGTCTGAGGTACTGCAGAAGAGCCCCAGTAAGGAAGCCCGGCTGTTATTGAAGGAATGGGATTGGTTGCAATTGCAACAGGGGGTGGTCTACCGAAGGGGCCCCTCCGATGTTCCAGAAGAGAAGTGGCAGCTGTTCTTGCCGGAAAAGCACAGAGAGAGGCTACTGATTGTCCTGCACGACCACCGTGGCCATTTGGGAGCAGAAAGGACCCTTCAATTGGTGAAGGACAGATTCTACTGGACCTACATGAGGAAAGAAGTGGAAAGTTACTGTCATTCCTGCCTCAGGTGCATAAAACGGAAGACATTGCCTCAGAGGGCTGCCCCGATGCGCCATCTGGAGAGCCAGGGCCCAATGGACCTTGCTTGCATAGACTTTTTCTGTTTAGAATCCGATCTAAGTGGGCAAGGGGACATCTTAGTGGTAACAGATCACTTCACCCGTTATGCCCAGGCATTTCCCACTAGAGACCAGCAAGCAACCATGGTGGCAAAGACTCTCGTTGAAAAGTTTTTTGTCCATTATGGCTTACCTCAAAGGATATATTCGGACCAAGGGAGAGACTTCGAGAGCAGATTGATTAAAAGACTTCTGGATTTACTAGGCATACAGAAGTCCAGGACTACTCCTTATCACCCACAAGGGGACCCGCAGCCAGAAAGGTTCAACAGGACCCTCCTGAATATGTTGGGGACATTAACTGCGGAGCAAAAACCCCACTGGAGTAGACACATCACGGCACTGGTCCATGCCTACAATAGCACCAAGAGTGACGCCACTGGGTATTCACCCTACCGACTAATGTTTGGCCGTGAAGTCCGATTACCAGTGGATCTGGCTTTTGGAACCTCCTTGGATCACACTTCAGAGACCTCCCATAGAGGATATGTGGATAGGCTGAGGAGGAACTTGAAAATTGCTTACGAGCAGGCCCAAGCCACATCAAGCGCCAGGGAAAACAGGAACAAGAGAAACTTTGACCTGAAAGTGAGAGTCCAAGATCTTCAACCAGGTGACCGGGTTTTGCTAAGGAATCTAGGCATCCCAGGCAAGCATAAGCTGGCTGATCGCTGCAGATCGCACCCTTATGTTGTGTGTAGAAATCTTCCAGGGCTCCCAGTGTATGAAATTAAGCCAGAAGGACCAATGAAGACTTGGCACAGGAATGACCTCTTGCTTCTCACTGAGGCAGTTAGGATAAGTACAGAGGAGGAACCCTCATCCTCATTCACCGATGTGAGTAGGCCAACAACCATATCTCAGCCTGCGCCTTCTGCAGAGGAAGATGAGGAAGTAGAGATGAGTTGGCTGTGGCCTACAGAAACTTCAGAAGCAGATGCTGATGACTTTTCAGAAGTGGAAGAAGATAATGATGGGACTCTCAGAGCAGAGGCCCCAGAATTTGTACCAGAAACTTATCCTACAGAAGAACTCCATACTCTTAATAACTCCCCACCTGTAGACACTGAGAGAGGGGTTGAAGATACGTGCAAAGAGCAAAGAGAGACATTCGCCCGCCCCGCAGACTGACCTTTGATACATTGGGTGAATGCTTTGAAACCTCCCAGTCTCTGATCCAGTTGGTGAGCGGGTTACGGCCCACCGTTGCACACTTTGCACGCAGTTAGACTCACATACAAGCCTCACTGAAACCTGTAGTTCCACGGAGGCGTAGCAGAGCAATTGACACTGAGCAGGCTCGAGACCTATCTATCTTGGTGCCTCAAGCGTTGTAAATAAGTTACTGGAGTTACACCAGGAGCACTTCAGCTTAACCCTCCATGAACTTTGGATTACAAATAACAAAGGAGTGACTTTAGCTAGCGAAGAAAGAAGACCCCGGATAAAAGTACTTTAAGTGAGGCCTCACATATAGCCTTTAAAGCAGGGGGAGCTCCCAGGTTCATTTTATATATATATATATATATATATATATATATATATATATATATATATATATATATATTTTATATTGTGTTATATTGAAATATATTGTGCTGTCGTCCTATGTTGGGATGACAGCAAAATTCCTGTAATCACCTGTTTAAATATTTTGCAGTAAAGATATTTCTGGTTAAGCATCCAATTGTGTGGCATACTGTTTTTCCCCACCAGGTGGAGCCAGTGGATCCTGAGGGTATAATACAGGTACTTTGCATTGTCTTATATTGTACTGTATTACATTGCACCACAGCTGTGCCAAGGGGATTGAGTCAAGTTAGTGGGGTTTCTCGGTAGAGTGCAGGCCCAATTCAAACCAGCAGCTCCTTAGGGGGTCAGTACTACACTTACATCAGGTGTCTCCAGCGGTCAGTCTCCCCAGCGGAGTGCCTCTTACATCAGGTGCCCCCAGCGGAGTGCCTCTTAAATCAGTACCCCCAGCGGAGTGCCTCTTAAATCAGTGCCCCCAGCTGAGTGTTGGCTGCAGACGAAGTGTTGGCTGCAGTCTAGCTACATCTCTTCTCGTTCCTCGTGTTCAGTGGAGAGGGGAGGGGCTGATTCGTGCAGCTAACCGCCGACTGGACAATTGTGAACAGAGAAGCTGATTAATTGGCTGCACGGATCGACCCCTCCCCACTGAACACGAGGAATGAGAAGAGATGTAGCTAGACTGCAGCTCCACTCCAACACGAGGAACGAGAGGAGATGTAGCTGAACACAAGGGGAAAACTCTCGCGGCGGCGCTTGCTGCCATTTTGTTGGAGCCAGGACTGCTACAGAGCCAAACATTCCCATTTTTCCATGGACAAAAAGCAAAATCCCGAAACGGGATGGCCTCCGATTCGAATGAGGGTCCCAAAATCAGGATTGTCCCGGGAAAATCGGGACTGTTGGCAACTATGCTCCAGTTGTTTAGGGACTACAATTCCCATCATGCCTAGGCATGTCTGTGAATGTCAGGGTTTTACAATGCCTCATGGGACGTTTAGTTCCACAACAGCAGGAGGGCTGTAGCTTGGAGATTTTGTTTTTGGGACCCCCAAGTTTCTGTGTGTCATTGTACTGGCCTCCAAGTGTCTGTGTGCCATTGTACTGTCCTCCAAGTGTCAGTGTGTCATTGTACTGGCCTACAAGTGTCTGTGTGTCATTGTACTGTCCTCCAAGTGTCTGTGTGTCATTGTACTGGCCTACAAGTGTCTGTGTGTCATTGTACTGGCCTCCAAGTGTCAGTGTGTCATTGTTCTGGGCCTCCAAGTGTCAGTGTGTTATTGTTCTGGGCCTCCAAGTGTCTGTGTGTCATTGTACTGGCCTCCAAGTGTCTGTGTGTCATTGTACTGGCCTCCAAGTGTCTGTGTGTCAATGTACTGGCATCCAAGTGTCAGTGTGTCATTGTTCTGGGCCTCCAAGTGTGTGTGTGTCATTGTTCTGGGCCTCCAAGTGTCTGTGTGTCATTGTTCTGGGCCTCCAAGTGTCTGTGTGTCATTGTACTGGGCTCCAAGTTTCTGTGTGTCATTGTACTGGCCTCCAAGTGTCAGTGTGTCATTGTACTGGCCTCAAAGTGTCTGTGTGTCATTGTACTGGCCTCCAAGTGTCAGTGTGTCATTGTTCTGGGCCTCCAATTGTCTTTGTGTCATTGTACTGGCCTCCACGTGTCAGTGTGTCATTGTACTGGCCTCCAAGTGTCAGTGTGTCATTGTTCTGGGCCTCCAAGTGTCAGTGTGTCATTGTACTGGCCTCCAAGTGTCTGTGTGTCATTGTACTGGCCTCCAAATGTCTGTGTGTCATTGTACTGGCCTCCAAGTGTCAGTATGTCATTGTTCTGGGCCTCCAAGTGTCAGTGTGTCATTGTTCTGGGCCTCCAAGTGTCTGTGTGTCATTGTACTGGCCTCCAAGTGTCTGTGTGTCAATGTACTGGCATCCAAGTGTCAGTGTGTCATTGTTCTGGGCCTCCAAGTGTGTGTGTCATTGTTCTGGGCCTCCAAGTGTCTGTGTGTCATTGTTCTGGGCCTCCAAGTGTCTGTGTGTCATTGTACTGGCCTCCAAGTGTCTGTGTGCCATTGTACTGGCCTCCAAGTGTCTGTGTGCCATTGTACTGGCCTCCAAGTGTCTGTGTGTCATTGTACTGGCCTCCAAGTGTCTGTGTGTCATTGTTCTGGCCTCCAAGTGTCTGTGTGTCATTGTACTGGCCTCCAAGTGTCAGTGTGTCATTGTTCTGGGCCTCCAAGTGTCAGTGTGTCATTGTACTGGCCTCCAAGTGTCTGTGTGTCACTGTACTGGCCTCCAAATGTCTGTGTGTCATTGTACTGGCCTCCAAGTGTCAGTATGTCATTGTACTGGCCTCCAAGTGTCAGTATGTCATTGTTCTGGGCCTCCAAGTGTCAGTGTGTCATTGTACTGGCCTCCAAGTGTCTGTGTGTCATTGTACTGGCCTCCAAGTGTCTGTGTGTCATTGTACTGGCCTCCAAGTGTCAGTGTGTCATTGTTCTGGGCCTCCAAGTGTCAGTGTGTCATTGTACTGGCCTCCAAGTGTCTGTGTGTCATTGTACTGGCCTCCAAGTGTCTGTGTGTCATTGTACTGGCCTCCAAGTGTCAGTGTGTCATTGTTCTGGGCCTCCAAGTGTGTGTGTGTCATTGTTCTGGGCCTCCAAGTGTCTGTGTGTCATTGTTCTGGGCCTCCAAGTGTCAGTGTGTCATTGTTCTGGGCCTCCAAGTGTCTGTGTGTCATTGTTCTGGGCCTCCAAGTGTCTGTGTGCCATTGTACTGGCCTCCAAGTGTCAGTGTGTCATTGTTCTGGGCCTCCAAGTGTGTGTGTGTCATTGTACTGGCCTCCAAGTGTCAGTGTGTCATTGTTCTGGGCCTCCAAGTGTGTGTGTGTCATTGTTCTGGGCCTCCAAGTGTCTGTGTGTCATTGTACTGGCCTCCAAGTGTCTGTGTGCCATTGTACTGGCCTCCAAGTGTCTGTGTGCCATTGTACTGGCCTCCAAGTGTCTGTGTGCCATTGTACTGGCCTCCAAGTGTCTGTGTGTCATTGTACTGGCCTCCAAGTGTCTGTGTGTCATTGTACTGGCCTCCAAATGTCTGTGTGTCATTGTACTGGCCTCCAAGTGTCTGTGTGTCATTGTACTGGGCCTCCAAGTGTCTGTGTGTCATTGTTCTGGGCCTCCAACTGTCTGTGTGTCATTGTACTGGCCTCCAAGTGTCTGTGTGTCATTGTACTGGCCTCCAAGTGTCTGTGTGTCATTGTACTGGCCTCCAAGTGTCTGTGTGTCATTGTACTGGCATACAAGTGTCAGTGTGTCATTGTACTGGCCTCCAAGTGTCTGTGTGTCATTGTACTGGCCTACAAGTGTCTGTGTGTCATTGTACTGGCCTACAAGTGTCTGTGTGTCATTGTACTGGCACTTGTGTCTGACACTTGGAGGCCAGTACAATGACACACAGTGTGTCATTGTTCTGGGCACCCACGGTGTCAGTTAGTCATTGTTCGGACCCCCAAGTGGCAGTGTGCCATTGTGCCATTGTGCTGGGATCCCCAAGTGTCATTGTCTCGTTGTTCTGGTCCCTCAGAGTGTCAGTGTCTTTTGTTCTAAGACCCCAGGTGTCAGTGCCTCATTGTTCTGGACCCTAAAGTGTCAGTGTGTCACTCTTTTGGACCCCCAAGTGTCAAGGTCAAGCCAATCTGGACCAAAGATGCAGCCAGCAGGATTGTGATTTTCCTTGTAATGAACCAAAACATAGAGTTGATTCAGACACTATTTTGTATATCCAGAAAACTACAAAAGGTACAAATCGGATGTCTACCTGGAACGTCCTGGAGTCCCTCCACTGATGGCCCTTTGCCAGCAAACCACAGCTATGATGTGATATGAAAACCTATGTGTGTTGGATGTCACAATTGTTCCATTACCTCTCCCGTCCTTTCCCCTGTGCCCCTCCGATCACACTGACTCACCTCCACATCACAATATCCCAATCATTATTTTCCAGTACCAAACTTCTAATTAAACTTCTGCAAAGCGTCCGACCTCCCCGAGGACCCAAGACTTCTCCTCCGAGAAGCAATAACATAAATAATTGCCTCTTTTTTTGTGATTGATGCAGGAGCCGCAATTAACACCTTCACTGTTTTGTTCCACGCCTTCACCGCAGTTATTTGTTGTGTCACAAGACAAACATGTTTAATGAATGCTGCAGGTACGTACACACACACACACACACATATATACACACGGAGCTGGCCACATTTGGACATATTTAACAATTTTCTGCCCGCGATATAGCTGAAAAATGGCTATAGTGCAGGCTTACTTTGCCGGCAGGGCATACATGGATGTCCTCCCATGAACGCGTTGCCTTCAGACGCAGCCGATCACAGATCGGGGTAAAGGGCTAATCACAGCGGCCTTTTACCAAGTGGCAGCCCATCCTCTGTTGAAGAGAGACCCCCCCTTCAGGTCCCATTAATGTTCTTTGTGGTCTCTAATGGGTCCTGAAGGGTGGTCTCTCTAACAGAGACTCTTGAATGCACAATGTTAGAGATAGACCCCTCCTCCAGGTCCAATTAAACTCCTTTGTCGACTCTAATGGGACCTGGATGGGGGTCTAACAGAGACTCTCTAATGGCCACTGAGAGGGCCTCTGTTGGAGAGAGCGCCCCCCCCAGGTCTCATTAGACTGTGTTGTAGTCTCTAATGGGGACCGGAGGGGACGCTTTCTACTCGACTCTCTAATGGACACAGAGAGGGCCTGTGTTAGAGAGAGACCCCCCCCTCCGGGTCCTATTAGAGTTGCCTGCTTCACTTCCTGTATTTTGTTTATTGTTGGATGTGAACATGTAGCAGCGGGGCCTGACCGGGGGCCCTTGCTTTATTTGCTCCGGCTGCCCTGAGTGTTTCCAGTCCTCCATTGTGTATGAGTGTCTTACAGATGTAGCGCCTGGGGTTTAGTCAGGGAGCTCTTTGCAAATTTACTTGCCAGGAGTAATTACCCTGGTCAATTGCTAGAGATCTATTGATTTCTCCCTAAGTTTGGCATTGCTGCACATTTCTCTTCTAGCACTAGGTAGCCGGGTACTTGGTGGTACTAGATACGAGAAGGGCAAGCCAAGGTCAGGTTATGGGTATATGGGGTATCTCAGCCAATGGGCAGGGGTTTTCTTCAATCTCTTGGCCTGCTGTGAGAACCTATTATATGCGGGTGAGATAAGGTGATCTATGTTCTGTGCCACCGGGACGGCTGTCTGGGTGGACGTATGTTGTATGCCCCAGGCTGCTAGGCCAGAGATCGGGCCTATCCCGGGGGCATCTGGCTGCCAGGCTGTCTGAGGGCCTATCCAGAAGTAAGAGGGCAGCACAGAGTTGGGATTGCGGCTTGCAGTCCAACCATAAGTGACGGTTTTGCCGGCCGGTGAACCTGTCGCTGTCGAAGGTAGAAGGGAAGCTGTCGCCACTAAGGGACCAATCACCTTCCCCAGGGACCACAGTGAGCAACTGAAGCAAGTACCGGAGCAGCATTCTCAACGAACGCGCACGGTGGAGAATCGGCAAACTTCAGGCCGTGATCAAGTCAGGGACCCAGCCAGTGGAGGTGACGCCAACAGAGCAGCCTTGTGAGTCAAGCCAGGGACTGAGCCGGTTAGCAGGGGTGAAGATTGAGAAATCTCTGGAGTGCCAAGCTAGGAAAGCATGGGTGAGCACTTGAGGGTGACCCCACCGCAAGGAGGTTTGAGGAGTTGAGGTCAGAGTCAGTGAACTACTGCAAAAAGTAGAAGTTGTAGTGAAGCAAAAAGGACTGTAATGATTTGTGTTAGGAGCTGTTAAAGACGGTTGCCATAGGAGACCGCAATCCTGCACGTGCAGATGTGGTGCCTTGCTGGTTGCCTTTCCCTGTATGGCTGTCCTCCTCTTCTATTGACATCTTGGAGCCTGTCAATTGAAATTGCAACTGCTTAAGGTAGGGTTGCTACCTGTATGGTTTTCTCCCGGATAGTCCGGTTTTTAAATGATGTGTTCGGGTTTACTGCCCCAGTCCCGGACCATCATTCACACGGTTTGCCCCGAGAGTGACATGTCTCCCCTCTTCCTGACAGCAGCTTAGTTCAGCAGAGCAGAGTGTCAGTGTATCAAAGCTCCTCCCCTCCTCCTCCTTTCTGTACACACACGAGGAGGAGGGGAGCAGGGACGTGCTGATATCAGGTCTATAGAAAGTTTTTATTATGCTCTGTAGATGGAGGAGGGAGGGGGAGAGAGTGGCTGGAAAGGAGGACAAGGTAGAAAATATGTGGAGTGATCGAGAGGTTAGGAGGATATGTGCTGGGGGGGCTTTGGCAGGGGGAAGATATGCTAGAAGTGTGGATTGGATTTGAAATCTGGCAACCGCTCCTTGCACCATCTCTCTTCCTTCCCAAAGCACCCCTCCAGCACATATTCTAACCGCCATCCCTCCCCCATGCACTGGCCCTCTTCTCTCACAGAGCGCCCCCACCAGCACATATCTGACCCCCCCAAGCGACCACAGCACACATGGGCACAGGCTGCATATGATGGGCACAGAGGCTGCATGACTGGCACAGAGGTTACATATGATAGGCACAGTGGCTGTATGATGGGAACAGAGGCTGTATGATTGCCACAGAGGCTGCATATGATGGGCACAGTGGCTGCATGATTGCCACAGAGGCTGCATATGATGGGCACAGTGGCTCTATGATAGTCACAGAGGCTGCGTATGATGGGCACAGTGACTATATGATGGGCTCAGTGGCTGTATGATGGCACAGGCTGCATATTAGGGGCACAGAGGCTCTATGATGGGCACAGGCTGCATATGATGGGCACAGAGGCCACATATGATGGACACGGTGGCTGTATGATTGGCACAGAGGTTACATATGATTGGCACAGTGGCTGTATGATTGGCACAGAGGCTACATATGATGGGCACAGTGGCTGTATGATTGCCACAGAGGCTGCATATGATGGGCACAGTGGCTCTATGGTAGTCACAGAGGCTGCATATGATGGGCACAGTGATTGTATGATGGGCTCAGTGGCCGTATGATGGCACAGGCTGCATATTAGGGGCACAGAGGCTCTATGATGGGCACAGGCTGCATATGATGGGCACAGAGGCCGCATATGATGGGCACAGTGGATGCATATGATGGGCACAGTGGCTGCATTTTATGGGGCAATGCGGATGCATTTTATGGGGCACAGTGAGGCTGCAATTGATGATATTTTTTTTCAGAATTTTTCAGTTTGTTTGCGCCCATCCCCCCCTGCCCATGGGAACACTCACAATTCAGCCACGCACACTGTTTGCTGCAGTGAGCTATGCGCCACATTAATACACCAAAAGTGTCCCAGGTCTTTTACAATCTTATAGCGTATACCCCCCCCCCCCCCCCCCAAAAAAAAAAAAAAAAACCACAAAAAAAAAAAAAAATGCCTAACCCTCTTTCCCCCTCAAAATATCAAAAGGACTGCTAAGAGAAATAAAACCTCTTTTACATCCAAGAAGTGTCTGCCGCCCAATCATTTTATCCACCTTGTACCCACTATGCCTCACAACCTACCACATACAGAAGGATGTCAGCTATCTTTGGCCCTGAAGGTTCTCATTAGACTGGATGAGGCTAGAGACTTTGCTACATACCTACTGTATATGGACCAACTTATGGTCTACAAAACGAGACCCATCCAGGCCTCTAGTCTATATATAAATAAGCATATACTATCACAGTATGAAAAATGTTAAATTATTTGTAATTGCCTAACATGTGCAATAAACATATAAATATATGAACAATCATATGCTCAACATTTATTTATTTATTTTTTGCTGCAAAGCAATCATTTAATGATATAAAAAAGTAAAATTGATTTGGCCAAATTTGATAAAGTTTTCCATTAAAACAATTCTTGTCCTGTTTGGAGCTCCTGGGGCAAGGAACTCTATGGTCTATCATTCTGGACCAAAGCCAGGTGGACATCGTTCCTTAGGGACCAGCTGAAAACCAGTCCACTAAGTACTTTGTGAGGGAGCTCCCGAAGAGACTCATCCAGTTGCGAAAAAGCAAAAGACCTGAAGGCCACAGAACCCCCCCCCCCCCCCCAACATCTATAACTTCCATCATCCATTTGTCTACATAAAGTGCCAATGAAAAAACACGATGGTACACCTCCTCTCACAACCTGGAGTTATCATGGATTGTTTGAGGATTTGCATAATTTTTTTATTATTGCGAAGCAAACAACAAATAGGACAAAATAACAGAAAAAGTCAATGAACATAACTAAAGTCAATACTTTGTAGAGCCGCCTTTTGCGGCTATCACAGCTCCAAGTCCCTTTGGATAAGTCTCTATGAGTCTTGCCACATCTCACCACTGGGATTTTTGCCCCATTCCTCCTCCTCCTTGCAAAACTTCTCCAGCTCCTTCAAGTTGGATGGTTTGTGCTTGTGAACAGCAATCTTTAAGTCTGACCACAGAATTTCTATTGGATTGAGGTCTGGGCTTTGACTAGGCCATTTCAACACATTTACATGTTTCCCCTTAAACCACTCAAGTGCTGCTTTAGCAGTGTGTTTGGGGTCATTGTCCTGCTGGAAGGAGAACCTCCGTCCTAGCCTCAAATCACACACAGAGTGCTACAGGTTTTGCTCAAGAATCTCCCTGTATTTAGCACCACCCATCTTTCCCTCAACTCTGACCAGTTTCCCAGTCCGACTGCTGAAAAATATCCCCACAGCATGATGCTGCCACCACCATGTTTCACAGTGGGGATGGTGTTCTTTGAGTGATATGATGTGTCGGGTTTGCGCCAGACATAGCGTTTTCTTTGATGGCCAAAAAGTTAAATTTTAATCTCATCAGACCAGATCACCTTCCTCCATACATCAGACCAGATCACCTTCCTCCGTACATCAGACCAGATCACCTTCCTCCATACATCAGACCAGATCACCTTCCTCCATACATCAGACCAGATCACCTTCCTCCATACATCAGACCAGATCACCTTCCTCCATACATCAGACCAGATCACCTTCCTCCATACATCAGACCAGATCACCTTCCTCCATACATCAGACCAGATCACCTTCCTCCATACATCAGACCAGATCACCTTCCTCCATACATCAGACCAGATCACCTTCCTACATACATCAGACCAGAGCACCTTCCTCCATACATCAGACCAGATCACCTTCCTCAATACATCAGACCAGATCACCTTCCTCCATACATCAGAGCAGATCACCTTCCTCCATACATCAGACCAGATCACCTTCCTCCATACATCAGACCAGATCACCTTCCTCCATACATCAGACCAGAGCACCTTCCTCCATACATCAGACCAGATCACCTTCCTCCATACATCAGACCAGATCACCTTCCTCCATACATCAGACCAGATCACCTTCCTCCATACATCAGACCAGATCACCTTCCTCCATACATCAGAGCAGATCACCTTCCTCCATACATCAGACCAGATCACCTTCCTCCATACATCAGAGCAGATCACCTTCCTCCATACATCAGAGCAGATCACCTTCCTCCATACATCAGACCAGATCACCTTCCTCCATACATCAGACCAGATCACCTTCCTCCATACATCAGACCAGATCACCTTCCTCCGTACATCAGAGCAGATCACCTTCCTTCATACATCAGACCAGATCACCTTCCTCCATACATCAGACCAGATCACCTTCCTCCATACATCAGACCAGATCACCTTCCTCCGTACATCAGAGCAGATCACCTTCCTTCGTACATCAGACCAGATCACCTTCCTCCATACATCAGACCAGATCACCTTCCTCCATACATCAGAGCAGATCACCTTCCTCCATACATCAGAGCAGATCACCTTCCTCCATACATCAGACCAGATCACCTTCCTCCATACATCAGACCAGATCACCTTCCTCCATACATCAGACCAGATCACCTTCCTCCATACATCAGAGCAGATCACCTTCCTCCATACATCAGAGCAGATCACCTTCCTCCATACATCAGACCAGATCACCTTCCTCCATACATCAGACCAGATCACCTTCCTCCATACATCAGAGCAGATCACCTTCCTCCATACATCAGACCAGATCACCTTCCTCCATACATCAGACCAGATCACCTTCCTCCATACATCAGACCAGATCACCTTCCTCCATACATCAGACCAGATCACCTTCCTCCATACATCAGACCAGATCACCTTCCTCCATACATCAGACCAGATCGCCTTCCTCCATACATCAGAGCAGATCACCTTCCTCTATACATCAGAGCAGAGCTCCTTCCTCCGTACATCAGACCAGATCACCTTCCTCCATACATCAGACCAGATCACCTTCCTCCATACATCAGACCAGATCACCTTCCTCCATACATCAGACCAGATCACCTTCCTCCATACATCAGACCAGATCACCTTCCTCCATACATCAGAGCAGAGCACCTTCCTCCATACATCAGAGCAGATCACCTTCCTCCATACATCAGAGCAGATCACCTTCCTCCATACATCAGACCAGATCACCTTCCTCCATACATCAGACCAGATCACCTTCCTCCATACATCAGACCAGATCACCTTCCTCCGTACATCAGACCAGATCACCTTCCTCCATACATCAGAGCAGATCACCTTCCTCCTTACATCAGACCAGATCACCTTCCTCCATACATCAGACCAGATCACCTTCCTCCATACATCAGAGCAGATCACCTTCCTCCATACATCAGAGCAGATCACCTTCCTCCATACATCAGAGCAGATCACCTTCCTCCATACATCAGACCAGATCACCTTCCTCCATACATCAGAGCAGATCACCTTCCTCCATACATCAGACCAGATCACCTTCCTCCATACATCAGACCAGATCACCTTCCTCCATACATCAGAGCAGATCACCTTCCTCCATACATCAGACCAGATCACCTTCCTCCATACATCAGAGCAGATCACCTTCCTCTATACATCAGACCAGATCACCTTCCTCCATACATCAGACCAGATCACCTTCCTCCATACATCAGAGCAGATCACCTTCCTCCATACATCAGAGCAGAGCACCTTCCTCCATACATCAGACCAGATCACCTTCCTCCATACATCAGACCAGATCACCTTCCTCCATATATCAGACCAGATCACCTTCCTCCATACATCAGAGCAGATCACCTTCCTCCATACATCAGACCAGATCACCTTCCTCCATACATCAGACCAGATCACCTTCCTCCATACATCAGACCAGATCACCTTCCTCCATACATCAGAGCAGATCACCTTCCTCCATACATCAGACCAGATCACCTTCCTCCATACATCAGACCAGATCACCTTCCTCCATACATCAGACCAGATCACCTTCCTCCATACATCAGACCAGATCACCTTCCTCCATACATCAGACCAGAGCACCTTCCTCCATACATCAGACCAGATCACCTTCCTCCATACATCAGACCAGATCACCTTCCTCCATACATCAGAGCAGATCACCTTCCTCCATACATCAGAGCAGATCACCTTCCTCCATACATCAGACCAGATCACCTTCCTCCATACATCAGAGCAGATCACCTTCCTCCATACATCAGACCAGATCACCTTCCTCCATACATCAGAGCAGATCACCTTCCTCCATACATCAGACCAGATCACCTTCCTCCATACATCAGAGCAGATCACCTTCCTCTATACATCAGACCAGATCACCTTCCTCTATACATCAGACCAGATCACCTTCCTCCATACATCAGACCAGATCACCTTCCTCCATACATCAGAGCAGATCACCTTCCTCCATACATCAGAGCAGAGCACCTTCCTCCATACATCAGACCAGATCACCTTCCTCCATACATCAGACCAGATCACCTTCCTCCATACATCAGACCAGATCACCTTCCTCCATACATCAGAGCAGATCACCTTCCTCCATACATCAGACCAGATCACCTTCCTCCATACATCAGACCAGATCACCTTCCTCCATACATCAGACCAGATCACCTTCCTCCATACATCAGACCAGATCACCTTCCTCCATACATCAGAGCAGATCACCTTCCTCCATACATCAGACCAGATCACCTTCCTCCATACATCAGACCAGATCACCTTCCTCCATACATCAGACCAGATCACCTTCCTCCATACATCAGACCAGATCACCTTCCTCCATACATCAGACCAGATCACCTTCCTCCATACATCAGACCAGATCACCTTCCTCCATACATCAGACCAGAGCACCTTCCTCCATACATCAGACCAGATCACCTTCCTCCATACATCAGACCAGATCACCTTCCTCCATACATCAGACCAGAGCACCTTCCTCCATACATCAGACCAGATCACCTTCCTCCATACATCAGAGCAGATCACCTTCCTCCATACATCAGACCAGATCACCTTCCTCCATACATCAGACCAGATCACCTTCCTCCATACATCAGACCAGATCACCTTCCTCCGTACATCAGACCAGATCACCTTCCTCCGTACATCAGACCAGATCACCTTCCTCCGTACATCAGAGCAGATCACCTTCCTCCGTACATCAGAGCAGATCACCTTCCTCCATACATCAGACCAGATCACCTTCCTCCGTACATCAGACCAGATCACCTTCCTCCATACATCAGAGCAGATCACCTTCCTCCATACATCAGACCAGATCACCTTCCTCCATACATCAGAGCAGATCACCTTCCTCCATACATCAGACCAGATCACCTTCCTCCATACATCAGACCAGATCACCTTCCTCCATACATCAGACCAGATCACCTTCCTCCATACATCAGACCAGATCACCTTCCTCCATACATCAGAGCAGATCACCTTCCTCCGTACATCAGAGCAGATCACCTTCCTCCATACATCAGACCAGATCACCTTCCTCCATACATCAGAGCAGATCACCTTCCTCCATACATCAGACCAGATCACCTTCCTCCATACATCAGACCAGATCACCTTCCTACATACATCAGACCAGATCACCTTCCTCCATACATCAGACCAGATCACCTTCCTCCATACATCAGAGCAGATCACCTTCCTCCATACATCAGAGCAGATCACCTTCCTCCATACATCAGACCAGATCACCTTCCTCCATACATCAGACCAGATCACCTTCCTCCATACATCAGAGCAGATCACCTTCCTCCATACATCAGACCAGATCACCTTCCTCCATACATCAGAGCAGATCACCTTCCTCCATACATCAGACCAGATCACCTTCCTCCATACGTCAGAGCAGAGCACCTTCCTCCATACATCAGAGCAGATCACCTTCCTCCATACATCAGAGCAGATCACCTTCCTCCATACATCAGACCAGATCACCTTCCTCCATACATCAGACCAGATCACCTTCCTCCATACATCAGACCAGATCACCTTCCTCCATACATCAGACCAGATCACCTTCCTCCATACATCAGACAAGATCACCTTCCTCCATACATCAGACCAGATCACCTTCCTCCATACATCAGAGCAGATCACCTTCCTCCATACATCAGACCAGATCGCCTTCCTCCATACATCAGAGCAGAGCACCTTCCTCCATACATCAGACCAGATCACCTTCCTCCATACATCAGACCAGATCACCTTCCTCCATACATCAGACCAGATCACCTTCCTCCATACATCAGAGCAGAGCACCTTCCTCCATACATCAGAGCAGATCACCTTCCTCCATACATCAGACCAGATCACCTTCCTCCATACATCAGAGCAGAGCACCTTCCTCCATACATCAGAGCAGATCACCTTCCTCCATACATCAGACCAGATCACCTTCCTCCATACATCAGACCAGATCACCTTCCTCCATACATCAGACCAGATCACCTTCCTCCGTACATCAGACCAGATCACCTTCCTCCATACATCAGAGCAGATCACCTTCCTCCTTACATCAGACCAGATCACCTTCCTCCATACATCAGACCAGATCACCTTCCTCCATACATCAGACCAGATCACCTTCCTCCATACATCAGACCAGAGCACCTTCCTCCATACATCAGACCAGATCACCTTCCTCCATACATCAGACCAGATCACCTTCCTCCATACATCAGACCAGATCACCTTCCTCCATACATCAGAGCAGATCACCTTCCTCCATACATCAGAGCAGATCACCTTCCTCCATACATCAGACCAGATCACCTTCCTCCATACATCAGACCAGATCACCTTCCTCCATACATCAGAGCAGATCACCTTCCTCCATACATCAGACCAGATCACCTTCCTCCATACATCAGACCAGATCACCTTCCTCCATACATCAGACCAGATCACCTTCCTCCATACATCAGACCAGATCGCCTTCCTCCATACATCAGACCAGAGCACCTTCCTCCATACATCAGACCAGATCGCCTTCCCCCATACATCAGACCAGATCGCCTTCCTCCATACATCAGATCAGATCACCTTCCTCCATACATCAGAGCAGATCACCTTCCTCCATATATCAGACCAGAGCACCTTCCCCCATACATCAGACCAGATCACCTTCCTCCATACATCAGACCAGATCACCTTCCTCCATACATCAGAGCAGATCACCTTCCTCCATACATCAGACCAGATCACCTTCCTCCATACATCAGAGCAGATCACCTTCCTCCATACATCAGAGCAGATCACCTTCCTCCATACATCATACCAGATCACCTTCCTCCATACATCAGACCAGATCACCTTCCTCCATACATCAGACCAGATCACCTTCCTCCATACATCAGAGCAGATCACCTTCCTCCATACATCAGACCAGATCACCTTCCTCCATACATCAGAGCAGATCACCTTCCTCTATACATCAGACCAGATCACCTTCCTCCATACATCAGACCAGATCACCTTCCTTCATACATCAGAGCAGATCACCTTCCTCCATACATCAGAGCAGAGCACCTTCCTCCATACATCAGACCAGATCACCTTCCTCCATACATCAGACCAGATCACCTTCCTCCATACATCAGACCAGATCACCTTCCTCCATACATCAGAGCAGATCACCTTCCTCCATACATCAGACCAGATCACCTTCCTCCATACATCAGACCAGATCACCTTCCTCCATACATCAGACCAGATCACCTTCCTCCATACATCAGACCAGATCACCTTCCTCCATACATCAGAGCAGATCACCTTCCTCCATACATCAGACCAGATCACCTTCCTCCATACATCAGACCAGATCACCTTCCTCCATACATCAGACCAGATCACCTTCCTCCATACATCAGACCAGATCACCTTCCTCCATACATCAGACCAGAGCACCTTCCTCCATACATCAGACCAGATCACCTTCCTCCATACATCAGACCAGATCACCTTCCTCCATACATCAGACCAGATCACCTTCCTCCATACATCAGAGCAGATCACCTTCCTCCATACATCAGACCAGATCACCTTCCTCCATACATCAGACCAGATCACCTTCCTCCATACATCAGACCAGATCACCTTCCTCCATACATCAGACCAGATCACCTTCCTCCGTACATCAGACCAGATCACCTTCCTCCGTACATCAGAGCAGATCACCTTCCTCCGTACATCAGAGCAGATCACCTTCCTCCGTACATCAGACCAGATCACCTTCCTCCGTACATCAGACCAGATCACCTTCCTCCATACATCAGAGCAGATCACCTTCCTCCATACATCAGACCAGATCACCTTCCTCCATACATCAGACCAGATCACCTTCCTCCATACATCAGACCAGATCACCTTCCTCCATACATCAGAGCAGATCACCTTCCTCCATACATCAGACCAGATCACCTTCCTCCATACATCAGAGCAGAGCACCTTCCTCCATACATCAGAGCAGATCACCTTCCTCCATACATCAGAGCAGATCACCTTCCTCCATACATCAGACCAGATCACCTTCCTCCATACATCAGACCAGATCACCTTCCTCCATACATCAGACCAGATCACCTTCCTCCATACATCAGACCAGATCACCTTCCTCCATACATCAGACCAGATCACCTTCCTCCATACATCAGAGCAGATCACCTTCCTCCATACATCAGACCAGATCACCTTCCTCCATACATCAGACCAGATCACCTTCCTCCATACATCAGACCAGATCACCTTCCTCCATACATCAGACCAGATCACCTTCCTCCATACATCAGACCAGATCACCTTCCTCCATACATCAGACCAGATCACCTTCCTCCATACATCAGAGCAGATCACCTTCCTCCATACATCAGAGCAGATCACCTTCCTCCATACATCAGAGCAGATCACCTTCCTCCATACATCAGACCAGAGCACCTTCCTCCATACATCAGACCAGATCACCTTCCTCCATACATCAGAGCAGATCACCTTCCTCCATACATCAGACCAGATCACCTTCCTCCATACATCAGACCAGATCACCTTCCTCCATACATCAGACCAGATCACCTTCCTCCATACATCAGACCAGATCACCTTCCTCCATACATCAGAGCAGATCACCTTCCTCCATACATCAGACCAGATCACCTTCCTCCATACATCAGACCAGATCACCTTCCTCCATACATCAGACCAGATCACCTTCCTCCATACATTTTGGGAGTGTTCCACATGCTTTTTCGCAAACTCAAAACGTACCATTTCGTTTTTTCCTAAAAAGTAATGTCTTTCTTCTGGTCACTCTGCCATACAGCCGAACTCTATGGAGCGTACGGCTTATTGTCGTCCTATGTACAGATACTCCAGTCTCTGCTGTGGAACTCTGCAGCTCCTCCAGGGTTACCTTAGATCTCTGTGCTCCTCTCTGATTAATGCCCTCCTTGCCCGGTCCGTGAGTTTTGGTGTGCGGCCGTCTCTTGGCAGGTTTGCTGTTGTGCCATGTTCTTTCCATTTGGTTTATGATAGATTTGATGGAGCTCCTAGAGATCATCAAAGATTTGGATATTTTTTTATAACCCAACCCTGACTTGTACTTCTTAATAACATTGTCCCTTACTTGTTTGGAGAGTTCCTTGGTCTTCATGGCAGTGTTTGGTTAGTGGTGCCTCTTGCTTAGGTGTTGCAGCCTCTGGGGCCTTTCAAAAAAGGTGTGTGTATGTAATGGCAGGTCACGTGACACTTAGATTGCACACAGGTGGACATCATTTCACTAATTATGTGACTTCTGAAGGTAATTGGTTGCGCCGGAGCTTTTTATGGGCTTCATAACAAAGGGGGGTGAATACATACGCACACGCCAATTATCAGTTTTTTATTTCTGAAAAATAGTTTTATGTATTTATTTTTCTAATTTACTTCACCAACTTAGACTATTGTGTTCTGATCCATCGCATATAATTCAGATGAAAAAAAACCATTGAACTAAAGGCGGTAATGCAACAAAATAGGTAAAAAGCCAAGGGGGGGTGAATACTTTTGCAAGGCACTGTACCTCATTTAGGACCCAGTGTTCTGTCCCCGCTACACGTTTCCCTGTGTGTAGCTCGGCATGCAGCTAAACCCTCCTATTCTGCAATAAACCAGACTGAGTGTCATTTTAAAGCATTAAAGAGAAAGTAAACCCTGATGGGTTTACTTCCTCTTTCATTCCCTGCAAAGGCAAAGCATAATGGACTACGATGCATCGCATCGCATCGCATAGTGTCCCCTGTAGTCCAGCGCATCCATCTTTTCGGTGGGGTCTCGCAGCTCCGCCGCTGTCATTCGGCGGAGCCGCGATGACGTCACTCCCGCGCATGCGCACGGGAGCCGACACGTGCGGCAGCTCCGTTGTTGGAAATTCCGCGCTCAGTGCGCCTGCGCGCCGCTGTCTACGGCGCATGCGCCGTAGACAGCGGTGCCTGTCTTCAGGCAAATATCTCCTAAACCGTATAGGTTTAGGAGATATTTCTTGGACCTACAGGTAAGCCTTAATCTAGGCTTACCTGTAGGTCAAAGTGGTTTGTAAGGGTTTACAACCACTTTAATAACAAAACCAGGCTCGAATGAAACTATTGAGAAAAAACAAATACAGATACATATAATCAGTACATGAAGTATACAGAAATACAATGAATAAGCTAGGCTGTAGATGGTGATAAGTCATTTTGACCAGCGATGCTGCATTTAGTTTTAGTGCTTTGATAGCTGGTTCCTTCTTTTAGCCTCTAAGATGGAGCCTGAACTCCAAGGATGCATCTGTTTCTTTTCCTTGGACTGAAGAATGATGGGATTTTTTTATTAAAGGTGAACAGTTGCAAAAAAAACAGCCAATTTACCAATGGCTCAATCTTGTGGTCAAATCTGATATTGCAGGCAAAACAACTTAATATCCTGCTGGAGGCAGAACACCCAGTGATGTCCACTCTGGGTCTCTCTGCAACGCAGGTAGATCATGGCTGGTGGGAGGGGCCGACGGACTGTACATCCTCTCAAGAGCCCTCATTCCTGATGCAAGCAGTGGGAGGAGTTATGCAAATATCAAAATGCCTTGATGGGTGGATAGTCTGGAGGAGCGGATGTTTCTAAATTTTCATGCAGACCACCCTAGATGTGAGGTTGAGCCTCCATGGTTGACAGAACTGGAATCCAATGAATGGAAGGGGCGGGCCAAGGACAGACACGTCACTGGACGTCCTCCAGCCAGGAAATGAGGCGGAGCTCTGTCTGACTGGCTGCAGCTTCTAATGCACATTGATTTCACTGCACACCGTGAGCTTCTCACAGAGTAGTTCATTTCAGTCCAAGGACAGAGGAGCCTGTACAACTGTACAAGAATAAAAGGAAGGGTGGAGGTCATAATTAAACACTTAAGGACCAAACCTCTTTTTGAGATTTGTTGTTTACAGTTAAAAACAGGGTTTTTTGCTCGAAAATTACTTAAAACCCCCAAAAATAAAAAATAAAAATTATATCACCCTAGAGAATAAAATTGCGGTTGTTGCAATACTTTTTGTCACAACGTATTTGCACAGCGGTCTTACAAGCGCCCTTTCTTTGGAAAAATGACACTGCTTTTTTTTGTTAAATTAAAAAATAAGACAGCAGTAAAGTTAGCCCAATTTTTTTTTTAATATTGTGAAATATGATGTTACGCCGAGTAAATTGACATCCAACATGTCACTCTTCAAAAGTGCGCCCCGCTCGTGGAATGGACGACAAACGTTTACCCTTAAAAATCTCCATAGGTGACATTTAAAAAACGCTGCCAGTTGCATGTTTTGAGTTGCAGAGGAGGTCTAGGGCTAGAATTATTGCTCTCGCTCTACCGGTCGCGGCGATACCTCACTTGTGTGGTTTGAACACCGTTTTCATATGCGGACGCTACTGACGTATGCGTTCGCTTCTGCACGCGAGCTCGGACGGGGCACGCTTAAATTTTTTCTTCTTTATTTTACCTTTTTATTTTTATTATTTACACTGTTTTAAATTTTTTTTTTTTTTTTAAATTGTCAATTTTATTCCTATTACAAAGAATGTAAACATCCTTTGTAATAGAAAAAAAGCATGACAGGACCTCTTAAATATGAGATCTGAGGGGTCAAAAAGACTTCAGATCTCATATTTACACAAAAATGCAATAAGAAAAAAAAAAAGTCATTTAAAAAAATAAATAAAAATAAAAATAAAAAAAAGGCGAATACGCCGCAGAGACCACTCTTATCGGAAAGCGGACCGCCGGCCGAAGAAGAGGATACTGGGGTTATGGCAGCCAGCTTCTGCCATAACAACGATATTCCTCTTCAAATTTAGGACGTATATCGGCGTGCGGCGTTCCGTATGTGGTTAAACTCAATCATGCCTAAAACGACATGGATTCTGCATTGAAATCTTTCCCCCAATCCCGTGTAGCATTCTCTAGTGTGCTAGAGGGGGTAATGCTAGGATTTTTGTTAGTGTGAATAAAATGTGTTTGGCTTGGCCGTGTTTGAATCGGGGTCAGGTGAGTGATCCAGGGTGGCTGGTATATCTCAGCAGGCGGCATATCTGTTACCTCCCCCTACTTCTGGAACTTGTGAGAAACTTCCAGAAGAACGGGAGGGAGGTTAGGAGGAGCTGCCTGGAGTATTTGTGAGGGCCCTGATCGATCCTCAATGGGTGAGTTGACAGGCCCCCTCAAATACTCAGGTTCAGGACAGCAGGGGTAAACGAGTTTTGGTTGGTAGTTGGAGGTGGAGTGCTAGGAGGCTGTTGGTGGGCCCTTGAGGGCAACCCAAAATGTGTTTGGCTTGGCTGTGTTTGAATCGGGTCAGGTGAGTGATCCAGGGAGGCTGGTATATCTCAGCAGGCGGCATCTCTGTTACGTCCCCCTACTTCTGGAACTTGTGAGAAACTTCCAGAAGAACGGGAGGGAGGTTAGGAGGAGCTGCCTTGAGTATTTGTGAGGGCCCTGATCGATCCTCAATGGGTGAGTTGACAGGCCCCCTCAAATACTCAGGTTCAGGACAGCAGGGGTAAGAGAGTTTGGGTTGGAAGTTGGAGATGGAGTGCTTCAAGGCTGTCGGTGGGCCCTTGAGAGCAACCCAAAATGTGTTTGGCTTGGCTGTGTTTGAATCGGGGTCAGGTGAGTGATCCAGGGTGGCTGGTATATCTCAGCAGGCGGCATCCCTGTTACCTCCCCCTACTTCTGGAACTTGTGAGAAACTTCCAGAAGAACGGATGGGAGGTTAGGAGGAGCTGCCTGGAGTATTCCTGAGGGCCCTGATCAATCCTCAACGGATGAGTTGGCAGGGGGAAGGCCCCCTCAAATACTCAGGTTCAGGACAGCAGGGGTAAACGAGTTTTGGTTGGTAGTTGGAGGTGGAGTGCTAGGAGGCTGTTGGTGGGCCCTTGAGGGCAACCCAAAATGTGTCTGGCTTGGCTGTGTTTGAATCGGGGTCAGGTGACTAATCCAGGGTGGCTGGTATATCTCAGCAGGCGGCATCTCTGTTACCTCCCCCTACTTCTGGAACTTGTGAGAAACTTCCAGAAGATCGGGTGGGAGGTTAGGAGGAGCTGCCTGGAGTATTCGCGAGGGCCCTGATCGATCCTCAATGGGTGAGTTGGCAGGCCCCCTCAAATACTCAGGTTCAGGACAGCAGGGGTAAGAGAGTTCAGGTTGGAAGTAGGAGATGGAGTGCTAGGAGGCTGTTGGTGGGCCCTTGATGGTAACCCCCTAGCCTGGGGGTGACCTCGGTTCTGGGATCTCAGGTGCAGGAGGGATCCTCTGACAACCCAAGGAGGGATCCTGTCCAGTGGCACGGGAGCAGGGGTGAGGACAGCAGGAGCCGGTGAGCATGTCCCAGAGAGATCTCCAGGGAAGAACTGGTGGGTGAGACAGTCGGGGAGGACTGAGGGGCAGCCAAAAAGGACCGATAGAGAACAGTCTGAGATGGTTGCAAAGTCAGTCCGGGAGGACTGTGGAAGATTAGCCAGTGGAAAGGGGCAGCGGCAGCCGGGCGGGCTGGTAGTGCCCGAAGAGGTGATGCTGAGCACTACACAACCAAGGAGCCCAGGGTCCCTGCCTGTAATGGGCTTTCGCTTCATCTGACTGAACCCTTTTGTCCTATCACCCAACAGTGTGCCAGCCAGTGGCAGCCCATCCATTAGGGGTGCCCAAGCGCCGCCTCCTCTATCCATGGCTGCCACCCCCTCCACCTTCTAGCAATGCAATGCTCTAACCATTGCTACCACCACCCCTATTCATGCGTCTGGCCCCTTTCAGGACCCCGGGCGCCTAAATGACAGTGTCAGGGGCATTTTTTTGAAGCACCTGATTAGAGCCAGAGGCTCTAATAGGCTTCAAAGTAGGGTGGGCTCGTGGCGAAGAGCATTGCGCTACAAGCCCACCAAGGTGTTACAACTAGGGTTGCCACCTGGACAGTCCGGGTTTTGAATCATGTGTCCGGGTTTCTATGCCCCTGAAACCTGGACACAATATTCAGACAGGTATGTTGCGTGGAACAAGGCCTGACAGGAGGGTTAGGGGGGGCCCCGCATTGCTATTCTCTTTGGAGCCCCCAAAGGAGGAGGAGGAGGAGGGAGGAGGAGAAGACACAGGAGCTGCTACTCGATGCCCGTCTCTCCTTGATGTCCGCCGCTGCCCGATGCCAGCCGCCTAGATGGGGTAAGTCACGCCTCCATACAGGAGATGGGAAGGAGGGACACCTACCAGCAAACATATGTAGCCATAGGACACTCCCCCCCTGCCACACCCCTTAAACGATTTAGCCCCGGGCCATTTTGCTGGCCAAAGACCAGAGCACTTTTTTTTTCGTGATTTGGCACTGCGTCGCTTTAACTGAGAATTGCGCGGTCGTGCGACGTGGCTCCCAAACAAAATTGACGACTTTCTTTCGCCACAAGTAGAGATTTCTTTTTGGTGGTATTTGATCACCTCTGCGGTTTTTATATTTTTTGCGCTATAAACAAAAATATAGCGACAATTTTGAAAAAAAAAACGCATTATTTTTTTACTTTTTTACTATAAATAAATATCCCCCAATATATATATAAAAACATTTTTTTGCTTCAGTTTAGGCCGATACGTATTTTTCTACATATTTTTGGTAAAAAAAAAAAAAAAAAAAATATCACAATAAGCGATTATTGATTGGTTTGCGCAAAAGTTATAGCGTTTACAAAATAGGGGATAGTTTTATGGCTTTTTTATACATTTTTTTTTTTTACTAGTAATGGCGGCGATCAGCGATTTATTTATTTATTTATTTTTATTTTTTATCGTGACTGCGACATTGTGGCGGACACATCGGACCCTGTGTCCTGCATGTCTGAAAGATAAATCACGAACATAGTTGCCTATTTCTGAGAGTGCCTGTCTTTTCCGTCTCTGCAATGTGATTCTTTCCTCTTGCTGTGGTACGGTGACGCTGCGCTGTGGTCACTAGGGGGCAGTGTCGCCTTGCAGCAGCGCCCCTCTCTACCCCTGGGGGGATCCGGCGGAGTGCGGCCAGTATTGTCAGCTGAGTGTATAGAGGGATGTGGTGATTGTATTTCATTCACATCAGAATCCCACTCCTGGGTCACCCCCCCCCCCCCCCACAGATGAGGTATTGTAAATCATATCATAAAACACCCCCTCCCCCCCCCTTCCCAAATGTGAGTTTAACTTTTCACCATCTCCGGGGAGGTATGTGCCCCTCCCCCCCCCAGGTCTGTACAACACAATATATTTTACAATATTACATTAGATGTTATTGGAAGCAGAAATCCCGGCTTGTGTGATTTGTAGGCGCGGAATTAAAAATCCGCAACGTACAAACCTCCCCGCGGCGCTCTTGTGACCCGACCGGAGCTTTAGATTCTACAGGAAGCCTGCTCCGACCCCAAGGGTGAGGGAGAGCGCCGCCACGTTACAAGAGAGTGCCGCCACATTACAAGAGAGCGCCGACCACGTTACAAGAGAGCGCCGCCACGTTACAAGAAAGCGCCACCACCTTACAAGAGAGCGCCGCCACCTTACAAGAGAGCGCTGCCACGTTAGAGAGAGCGCCCCACCTTACAAGAGAGCGCCGCCACATTACGAGAGAGCGCTGCCACCTTACAAGAGAGCGCCGCCACATTACGAGAGAGCGCCGCCACCTTACAAGAGAGCGCCGCCACATTACGAGAGAGCGCCGCCACGTTACGAGAGAGCGCCGCCACGTTACGAGAGAGTGCCGCCACGTTACAGGAGTGCCGCCACGTTACAAGAGAGCACCGCCACCTTACAAGAGAGCGCCGCCACATTACGAGAGAGCGCCGCCACCTTACAAGAGAGCGCCGCCACATTACGAGAGAGCGCCGCCACGTTACGAGAGAGCGCCGCCACGTTACGAGAGAGCGCCGCCACGTTACAGGAGTGCCGCCACGTTACAAGAGAGCACCGCCACCTTACAAGAGAGCGCCGCCACGTTACAGGAGTGCCGCCACCTTACAAGAGATCGCTGCCACCTTACAAGAGAGTGCTGCCACATTACAATAGATCGCCGCAACCTTACAAGAGAGCGCCGCCACATTACAAGAGAGTGCTGCATGACTAGAGGGTCACAGTTATGTCATAATTGAGATGCATTTTACAAGAGACTGTAAAGTTGGAGGCTGTGAGGTTGGAGGCTACTGCCATATTACAAGTGATTGACAATAGCTGATTTACAGGTGACTGCTAGAGACAACTGCCGTCTTATAAAGATTTGTTAAGACTGTGTGATAGATACAGCAGACCAAGAGACTGTAAGGTTCTGTTCACACCATACGATTGAGAACGTGTGCGTATCCAAGATTTTCTGTGCTTGATCTGAGGGCATAATCAAAGTGCAGTATATTAGAACCTCAGAGGGCAGGATCTAAGTGCAGTATATTAGAACTTCAGAGGGCACAATCTAAGTGCAGTATATTAGAACCTCAGAGGGCACGATCTAAGTGCAGTATATTAGAACCCCAGAGGGCACGATCTAAGTGCAGTATATTAGAACCTCAGAGGGCACGATCTAAGTGCAGTATATTAGAACCTCAGAGGGCACGATCTAAGTGCAGTATATTAGAACCCCAGAGGGCACGATCTAAGTGCAGTATATTAGAACCCCAGAGGGCACGATCTAAGTGCAGTATATTAGAACCCCAGAGGGCACGATCTAAGTGCAGTATATTAGAACCCCAGAGGGCACAATCTAAGTGCAGTATATTAGAACCCCAGAGGGCACAATCTAAGTGCAGTATATTAGAACCCCAGAGGGCACAATCTAAGTGCAGTATATTAGAACCCCAGAGGGCACGATCTAAGTGCAGTATATTAGAACCCCAGAGGGCACAATCTAAGTGCAGTATATTAGAACCTCAGAGGGCACGATCTAAGTGCAGTATATTAGAACCCCAGAGGGCACGATCTAAGTGCAGTATATTAGAACCCCAGAGGGCACGATCTAAGTGCAGTATATTAGAACCCCAGAGGGCACGATCTAAGTGCAGTATATTAGAACCTCAGAGGGCACGATCTAAGTGCAGTATATTAGAACCCCAGAGGGCACGATCTAAGTGCAGTATATTAGAACCCCAGAGGGCACGATCTAAGTGCAGTATATTAAAGGGATATTAAAGCCTGTTTTTTTTTTCTAAATAACAAACATGTCATACTTACCTGCTCTGTGCAGTGGTTTTGCCCAAAGCAGCCCAGGTCCTCCTCTTCTCGGGTCCCACACCGGCGCTCCTCCCTTCTGTTCGGTGCCCCCACAGCAAGCAGCTTGGGCAGCTTAGGCATGCTCCCGACCCGCGGATCTGTGTGTTTATTCACATAGGGAGCCATGGTTTGGCCCCGCATCTTCCATCTCCTGATTGCCTCACCACCGTGATTGACATTGGCTCCTGCTGCTGCCAAAAGCCAATCAGGAGTGTGAGTCCCCGGAGAGGCAAGGCTCTCGTGGACATCGGTGGATCGAGAGGGGGCTCGGGTAAGTATTGGGAGGGCTGCTACACACAGTTTTTTTTTACCTTCATGCAAAGAATGCGTAAAGATAAAAAAATCTTCTGCCTTTGCAATCCTTTTCATGGACAACTTCCTCTCTATTTACTGATTCCTCAGTGCAGTATATTAAAACCTCAGAGGGCACAATCTAAGTGCAGTATACCAAAATCTCAGCGGGCATGATCTAAGTGCAGTATATTAAAACCTCAGAAGGCACAATCTAAGTGCAGTATATTAACACCCTCAGAGGGCACGATCTAAGTGCAGTATATTAGAACCTCAGAGGGCACAATCTAAGTGTATTATTTAGAACCTTTTTTTTTTTTTTTTTTTAGAACAAACTTCAGAAGGCACGATCTAAGTGCAGTATATTATAACCCTCAGAGAGCAGGATCTAAGTGCAGTATATTAAAACCTCAGAGGGCGCGATCTAAGTGCAGTATATTAAAACCTCAGAAGGCACAATCTAAGTGCAGTATATTAAAACCTTATAGTGCACAATTTAAGTGCAGTATGTTAAAACCTCAGAGGACATGATCTAAGTGCAGTATATTAAAACCTCATAGGGCACAATCTAAGTGCAGTATATTAAAATCTCATAGGGCACAATCTAAGTGCAGTATATTAAAACCTCATAGAGTACAATCTAAGTGCAGTATATTAAAACCTCATAGGGCACAATCTAAGTGCAGTATATTAGAACTCCAGAGGGCATGATCTAAGTGCAGTATATTAAAACCTCATAGGGCACAATCTAAGTGTAGTATGTTAAAACCTTAGAGGGCACAATCTAAGTGCAGTATATTAGAACTCCAGAGGGCATGATCTAAGTGCAGTATATTAAAACCTCATAGGGCACAATCTAAGTGCAGTATATTAACACCCTCAGAGGGCACGATCTAAGTGCAGTATATTAACACCCTCAGAGGGCACGATCTAAGTGCAGTATATTAGAACCTCAAAGGGCACGATCTAAGTTTATTATTTAGAACTTGTTTTTTTTTTTTTTAATAACAAACCTCAGAAGTGCAGTATATTAACCACTTTCAGACCGGACCATTTTGCTGGCTTAAGACCAGACCACTTTTTGCGATTCGGCACTGCGTCGCTTTAACTGACAATTGCGCGGTCGTGCGACGTGGCTCCCAAACAAAATTGACGTCCTTTTTTCCCCACAAATAGAGCTTTCTTTTGGTGGTATTTGATCACCTCTGCGGTTTTTATTTTTTGCGCTATAAACAAAAATAGAGCGACAATTTTGAAAAAAACGCATTATTTTTTTACTTTTTGTTATAATAAATATCCCCCAAAAATATATAAAAAAAACATTTTTTTCCCTCAGTTTAGGCCGATACGTATTCTTCTACATATTTTTGGTAAAAAAAATCGCAATAAGCGATAATTGATTGGTTTGCGCAAAAGTTATAGCGTTTACAAAATAGGGGATAGTTTTATGGCATTTTTATTATTCTTTTTTTTTTTTACTAGTAATGGCGGCGATCAGCGATTTTTATTGTGACTGCGACATTGCGGTGCACACATCGGCCATTTTTGACACATTTTTGGGACCATTGTCATTTATACAGCAATCACTGCTATACAAATGCACTGATTGCTGTGTATATGACACTGGCAGTGTAGGGGTTAAGTGTGTCCTAGGGGTGTGTTACTAACTGTTGGGGGCGTGGCTGTGTGTTAGTGAACACTGATCTCTGCTCCAATCACATGGAGCAGAGATCAGTGTCACTTGATGCTAGGCAGAATGGGGAGATGCTGTTTACAATGGCATCTGCCCATTCAGCCTCCCCGTGGCGATCGAGTCCACGGGACCCTGCGACCGGACTCACGGGGGTCCAGACTGCCATTCGAGCGCGCCGCTGTGACATTCTGCCGACGTACATCGTTGTGTGACGGTCGGTAGGCGGTTAAAACATCAGAGGGCACGATCTAAGTGCAGTATATTAAAACCTCAGAGGGCACAATCTAAGGGCAGTATATTAGAAATTCAGAGGACACAATCAAAGTGTATTATTTAGAACCTGTTTTTTTTTTTTTTTTTTTTAATAACAAACCTCAGAAGACACGATCTAAGTGCAGAATATTAAAACCTTAAAGGGTACAATCTAAGTGCAGTATGTTAAAACTTCAGAGGACATGATCTAAGTGCAGTATATTAGAACTCCAGAGGGCATGATCTAAGTGCAGTATATTAAAACCTCATAGGGCACAATCTAGGTGTAGTATGTTAAAACCTCAGAGGGCACGATCTAAGTGCAGTATATTAACACCCTCAGAGGGCATGATCTAAGTGCAGTATATTAACACCCTCAGAGGGCACGATCTAAGTGCAGTATATTAAAACCTCATAGGGCACAATCTAAGTGTAATATGTTAAAACCTCAGAGGGCACGATCTAAGTGCAGTATATTAACACCCTCAGAGGGCATGATCTAAGTGCAGTATATTAACACCCTCAGAGGGCACGATCTAAGTGCAGTATATTAGAACCTCAGGGAGCACGATCTAAGTGTATTATTTAGAACCTGTTTTTTTTAATAACAAACCTCAGAAGGCACGATCTAAGTGCAGTATATTAAAACCTAGGAGGGCACGATCTAAGTGCAGTATATTCAAACCTCAGAGGGCACAATCTAAGTGCAGTATTTTAAACCCTCCAGAGGACACGATCTAAGTGCAGTATATTAAAACCTCAGAGGACATGATTTAAGTGCAGTATATTAAAACCTCAGAGGGCACGATCTAAGTGCAGTATATTAGAACCTCAGAGGGCACTAACTAAGTGCAGTATATTAAAACCTCAGAGGGCACGATCTAAGTGCAGTATATTAGAACCTCAGAGGGCACTAACTAAGTGCAGTATATTAAAACCTCAGAGGGCACGATCTAAGTGCAGTATATTAAAACCTCAGAGGGCATGATCTAAGTGCAGTATATTAGAACCTCATAGGGCACGCTCTAAGTGCAGTATATTAAAACCTCATAGGGCACGCTCTAAGTGCAGTATATTAGAACCTCAGAGGGCATGATCTAAGTGCAGTATATTAGAACCTCAGAGGGCATGATCTAAGTGCAGTATATTATAACCTCAGAGGGCACGCTCTAAGTGCAGTATATTAGAACCTTTATTGATAAGAAGACATAAAAGCCCCTCACATATAAGGGAACTGTAAAGCATCATGTAATCTACTCAGAGACAGGCAGACCAAAAGAGCCGATCTAAGAGCGTGGAAGCAGATCCTATGATGTCAGACGCCTGTAGGTGCAAAGGAGACGTGGCTACGCGTTTCGAAGCGGTAACGACTCTTTGTCAAGCCCTCTCATCTCAATAGGCTGCCCTATGGATAGGAAAACATGGAAAAAAGAAATTTCCTGAATGTGTGCGGAAATGCAGATGAGTGTTCCCTAAAGGGCAACCCTGGTGTGACCCCAGCCTTGTGACCCCAGCCTTGTGACCACCAGCCTTGTGACCCCAGCCTTGTGACCACCAGCCTTGTGACCCCCAGCCTTGTGACCCCAGCCTTGTGACCCCAGTCTTGTGACCACCAGCCTTGTGACCACCAGCTAGAGAGGTCCCAGAGAAGGACAACAACATTACTAGGGAGCATTGAGGAACGATGGGCTAGAGAGATCCCAGAGAAGGACAACAACATTATTAGGGGGCATTGAGGAACGATGGGCTAGAGAGATCCCAGAGAAGGACAGTAACATTATTAGGGGGCATGGAGGAATGATGGGCTAGAGAGGTCCCAGAGAAGGACAACAACATTATTAGAGGGCATGGAGGAACGATGGGCTAGAGAGGTCCCAGAGAAGGACAACAACATTACTAGGGAGCATTGAGGAACGATGGGCTAGAGAGATCCCAGAGAAGGACAACAACATTATTAGGGGGCATTGAGGAACGATGGGCTAGAGAGATCCCAGAGAAGGACAGTAACATTATTAGGGGGCATGGAGGAATGATGGGCTAGAGAGGTCCCAGAGAAGGACAACAACATTATTAGGGGGCATGGAGGAACGATGGGCTAGAGAGGTCCCAGAGAAGGACAGTAACATTATTAGAGGGCATGGAGGAACGATGGGCTAGAGAGGTCCCAGAGAAGGACAGTAACATTATTAGAGGGCATGGAGGGACTAGGGGCTAGGGAGATCCCAGAGAAGGACAACAACATTATTAGAGGGCATGGAGGAACGATGGGCTAGAGAGGTCCCAGAGAAGGACAGTAACATTATTAGAGGGCATGGAGGAACGATGGACTAGAGAGGTCCCAGAGAAGGACAACAACATTATTAGAGGGCATGGAGGAACGATGGGCTAGAGAGGTCCCAGAGAAGGACAACAACATTATTAGAGGGCATGGAGGAACGATGGGCTAGAGAGGTCCCAGAGAAGGACAGTAACATTATTAGGGGGCATGGAGGAACGATGGGCTAGAGAGGTCCCAGAGAAGGACAACAACATTATTAGGGGGCATTGAGGAACGATGGGCTAGAGAGATCCCAGAGAAGGACAGTAACATTATTAGGGGGCATGGAGGAACGATGGGCTAGAGAGGTCCCAGAGAAGGACAGTAACATTATTAGAGGGCATGGAGGAACGATGGGCTAGACACTAGAGAGATCACAAAGGACAGTAACGTTCTTTGGGGGCATGGAGGAACTATGGGCTAGAGAGATCCTAGAGAAGGACAGTAATGTTATTAGAGGGCATGGAAGAACTATGGGCTAGAGAGATCACAGAGGGCAGCAACATTATTAGGGGGCATGGAGGAACTATAGGTTAGAGAGAACCCAGAGAATTACAACATCAATTTTAGGGGGCATGGAGGAACTATAGTCTAGACAGATCACAGAGAAGGACAACAATATTATTAGGGGGCGTGGAGGAACGATGGGCTAGAGAGAACCCAGAGAATGACAGCAACGTGTTTTAGGAGGCATGGAGGAACTGTAGGCTAGGGAGATCAGAGAGAAGGACAGCAACGTTATTAGGGGGAATGGAGGAACTATGGGCTAGGCAGATCACAGAGAAAAACTGCATCGTTTTTAGGGGGGCATGGAGGTACTATGGGCTAGAGAGATCACAGAGAAGGATAGCGACATTATTAGGGGGCATGGAGGAACTATAGTGTAGACAGAGCACAGAGGACAACATTATTAGGGGGCATGGAGGAACTATAGGCTAGAGAGATCCCAGAGAAGTACAACAACATTTTAAGGCTGCATGGAGGAACTATAGGCTAGAGAGTTCACAGAGAAGGACAGCAACATTTTTTAGGGGGCATGGAGGAACTATAGGCTAGACAGATCACAGAGAAGGACAGTAGCGTTATTAGGGGGCATGGAGGTACTATAGTCTAGACCAGTGATTCTTGACCAGGGTTCCTCCAGAGGTTGCTAGGGATTCCTTAAGCATTGGGAAATTTCTGCCTAAGTTTCCACTGACACCATTGATCTTTTTAGCTATCTATAAGGAGGTAATTCTTCCCAATAACCACAAGTGTAAGGACCATTCTTCCCAATGACCACAAGTGTAAGGACCATTCTTCCCAATGACCACAAGTGTAAGGACCATTCTTCCCACTGACCACAAGTGTGAGGACCATTCTTCCCAATGACCACAAGTGTGAGGACCATTCTTCCCAATGACCACAAGTGTGAGGACCATTCTACCCAATGACCATCACACTAATGTATCATGAGTTGTATATTTTTAATGTTTAGCAGGGGGTTCCCCGAGACCGGAGAACTATTTCAAGGGTTCCTCTGTGTTGAAAAGGTTGAGAAAGGCTGGTCTAGACAGATCACAGAGAAGGACATCAGCGTTATTAGGGGGCATGGAGGAACTATGGGCTAGGGAGTAGTGATGGCCAGAACATCGGACGGGACGTTTCGCGAACGCGGACCGCGAATGAGGCCAACCGTTCGCGAAACCGAACGTTCGCCGCGGGCCCCATTGACTTCAATGGGAGGCGAACGTTTCAAACCTTTAGGTCGAATTTGCAGCCACTAGGTAATTATTAGCCGGGAATACATAGACCCACCACATGGCCAATGACATAACACATGTATGAGGTGAATTTGGGATCGATAACTACAAGCATTCTTTTTTTATATGGGAAATTGTTCTGACAATTCAGGACTGTGGAGCGCATGAAGGCAATGGAGGAGAGGGAAGGTCAGGGACCAGGGTAGGCAAAGAAGAGGGTGCAGGAGATGATCACCAGCAGCGTGACATACAGCAATGACACCAGCACCGTGATAGAGGCATCTGACAACAGCACCGTGATAGAGAGCACTGACATCAGCACCGTGACATAAAGCATTAACACCAGCACCGTGACATACAGCATTGACAGCAACACCGTGATATACAGCACTGACATCAGAAGCGTGACATTAAGCACTGACATCAGCACCATGATATACAGCACTGACAGCAGCACCGTGATAGAGGGCACTGACATCAGAAGCATGACATAAAGCACTGACATCGGCACCGTGATATACAGCACTGACAGCAGCACCGTGATAGAGAGTACTGACATCAGAAGCGTGACATAAAGCATTAACACCAGCACAGTGATATACAGCACTGACAGCAGCACCGTGGTAGAGAGTACTGACATCAGAAGCGTGACATTAAACACTGACATCAGCACCGTGATATACAGCACTGACAGCAGCACCGTGATAGAGGGCACTGACATCAGAAGCGTGACATACAGCACTGACATCAGCACCGTGATATACAGCACTGACAGCAGCACCGTGATATACAGCACTGACAGCAGCACCGTGATGGAGAGTACTGACATCAGAAGCGTGACATTAAGCACTGACATCAGCACAGTGATATACAGCACTGACAGCAGCACCGTGATAGAGAGTACTGACATTAAAAGCGTGACATTAAGCACTGACATCAGCACAGTGATATACAGCACTGACAGCAGCACCGTGATAGAGAGTACTGACATTAAAAGCGTGACATTAAGCACTGACATCAGCACAGTGATATACAGCACTGACAGCAGCACCGTGATAGAGAGTACTGACATCAGAAGCGTGACATAAAGCATTAACACCAGCACCGTGACATACAGCATTGACAGCAACACCGTGATATACAGCACTGACATCAGAAGCGTGACATTAAGCACTGACATCAGCACCGTGATATACTGCACTGACAGCAGCACTGTGATAGAGGGCACTGACATCAGAAGCGTGACATACAGCACTGACATCAGCACCGTGATATACAGCACTGACAGCAGCACCGTGATATACAGCACTGACAGCAGCACCGTGATATACAGCACTGACAGCAGCACCGTGATGGAGAGTACTGACATCAGAAGCTTGACATTAAGCACTGACATCAGAACAGTGATATACAGCACTGACAGCAGCACCGTGATAGAGAGTACTGACATCAGAAGCGTGACATAAAGCATTAACACCAGCACCGTGACATACAGCATTGACAGCAACACCGTGATAGAGAGCACTGACATCAGCAGCGTGACATTAAGCACTGACATCAGCACCGTGATATACAGCACTGACAGCAGCACCGTGATAGAGAGCACTGACATCAGCAGCGTGACATACAGCACTGACAGCAACACCGTGATAGAGAGTACTGACATCAGAAGCGTGACATTAAGCACTGACATCAGCACCGTGATATACAGCACTGACAGCAGCACCGTGATAGAGAGTACTGACATCAGAAGCGTGACATAAAGCATTAACACCAGCACAGTGATATACAGCACTGACAGCAGCACCGTGACATTAAGCACTCACACCAGCACCGTGATAGAGAGTACTGACATCAGAAGCGTGACATTAAGCACTGACATCAGCACCGTGATATACAGCACTGACAGCAGCACCGTGACATTAAGCACTCACACCAGCACCGTGATATACAGCACTGACAGCAGCACCGTAAGCAGCCCCAGGAGTAAGTCAGCACAGCACAGGGATGGTGTGATCCCCTCATAGTAAGCAGGCCCAGGAGAAACTCAGCACAGCACAGGGATGGTGTGATCCCCTCATAGTAAGCAGGCCCAGGAGAAACTCAGCACAGCACAGGGATGGTGTGATCCCCTCATAAGAAGAACCCCCAGGAGGAAGTCAGCACAGCACAGGGATATCATAAGCAGCCCCAGTAGAAATATGACACCGCTCAACCTCTTCAAAGAGGAGGGTACGGGCATATAGTACGGTGTGCTTTTTTGGGACAAGGAAGTGAGCCAAATGAAGAAAGAAGGTCTGTGTGCTTGATTAAAAAAATAGTTTATAGACATATACATGGTCTACTGGTCACATGTGTTGAATTCCTCCGAGATCCATGCCTCATTCATTTTTAGAAATGTGAGGTAGTTAACACTGTCGTGAGCTAGGCGAGTACGCTTATCGGTCACGATCCCCCCTGCTGCGCTGAACGTCCTTTCGGACAGGACACTGGATGAGGGGCAAGCCAACAGTTCGATTGCAAATTGGGCAAGCTCTGGCCAGAGGTCAAGCCTGCCCACCCAGTAGTCCAGGGGTTCATCACTCCTCAGAGCGTCCACATCGGCCGTTAACCCAATGTAGTCGGACACCTGACGGTCTAGGCGTTCCCTGATGCTGGATCCGGATGACACCTGTCGATGGGCCAGCTGAAAGAATGACCTCATATCCAAAGTCACCAACACATCTTCAAACCGGCCTCTTCTTGCAGGCGCTGTTGGATTGGTACCCGCAAATCCTTCTCTGGGAGTGGGAATTGCTCCTCTGCCAGCGCACGCAAAAGCAGAATGCAGCATTTCTCGAAGCAAGGCCTGGAAGTGCTGCATTCTGACAGCCCTCTGCGACGGCGGTAACATTTCCGCCATTTTGTGTTTGTACCGGGGGTCTAAGTACGTTGCCACCCAGTACTGGTCCTTGACCCTTATGCTTTTTATACGGGGGTCCCTATTAAAACACTGGAGCATGAAGGCCCCCATTTGCACTAAAGTGGAAGCGGTGTGGTGGCCTGGCTCCTGCTCATCATCCAGGATAATGTCGTCCTCTTCATTCTCCTCTCCCCATCCACGCACAACAGGGATCCCAGAAAGGTTTAAAGCACGCTCTTCTTGCTCCTCCTCATCCGCCCCGGCACCATCCTCCTCTGACTCCTCTTCAGACTCCTGTTGTTCACTTGTCTCAGATAGAGTAGCCCCCCCTGGGAATTCATCCAGCATTGCGACTTCCTCATCTTCCCGCTCCTGCTCCTCCACAGCCTGATCAATGACACGACGCAATGCACGCTCCATAAAGAAGGCATAAGGTACCATGTCACTGATGGCGCCATGGCTGCGACTGACCAGTTTGGTGATCTCCTCAAATGGCCGCAGAAGTCTGCATGCAGAGTTCATACAGGTAGACGTTAACTGCACGTTTCTGCTGGAGCAGCCTATCAAGCATATAGAAGGTTGAGTTCCATCGCGTCGGGCAATCGCAAATAAGACGTCTGACCGGCAGATTGTGTCGCCGCTGAATGTCAGCAAGGCGAGCCATGGCCGTGTAAGATCTTCTGAAATGGGCCGAGATTTTCCTTGCCTGCCGCAAGATGTCCTGGACCCCAGGGTATTTGACAAGGAATCGCTGCACGACCAAGTTTGAGACGTGTGCCATGCACGGCACGTGCGTGATTTTGCCCTGTTTCAATGAGCTAAGCAGATTGGCACCGTTGTCACACACCACTTTACCAACTGTCAAATTGAGCGGTGTTAGCCACTGATCTGCCTGTGAACGCAAAGCTGAAAGGAGTGCCGGGCCAGTGTGGCTCTTGGCTTCCAGGCACAACAGACGCAGCACGGCATGGCAACGTCTCACCTGGCATGTCGAATAGGTTCTGGGGAGCTTGGGCGGTGCAGCGGAAGAGACGCTAGCAGTGGAAAAGGAGGAGGCAGCTGAGGAAGAGAGGGAGGAGGATGGAGTAGGAGGAGGAGGAGAAGAAGAGTCAGGCCTGCATGCAATCCGTGGCGGTAAAACCAAATCTACACGGGTGCCACGGGTTACATGCTTGACGACCGTCAGAAGGTTCACCCAGTGGGCAGTAAAAGTGATATACCTTCCCTGCCCGTGTTTGCTAGACCACGTGTCTGTGGTCAGATGTATGTTGGCACCGACACTGTGTGCCAGAGATACATTCACTTGCCGCTGAACATGGCCATATAGCTCTGGGATGCCCTTCTGTGAGAAATACTTCTTTCCTGGGACCTTCCCTTGTGGTGTTCCAATGGCCACAAATTTGCGAAAGGCCTCCGAGTCCACCAGTTTATATGGCAGTAGTTGGCGGGCTATCAGTTCTGACAAGCCAGCCGTCAACCGTTGGGCAAGAGGGTTATCCGGCGTCATCATTTTTTTACGCTCGAACATTAGGCCCACGGAAGCCTGCCTTTTTGCAGAAAAACGTGAGCTTGGCGTGATGGAAGGTGGAGTGGAGGACAATTGTGAGGAGAGAGGAGAAGGAGAAGTAGAAGACGAGGCTGGATGGTGAGAGCCTGCAGTGTGGCTTTGTGTGTTCCGTTGCTCCCACTCGGCTCGGTGATGGCTGCCCATGTGCCTTCTTAAGGCGGTCGTCCCTAGGTGAGTGTTGGGCTTACCGCGACTAATGCGTTGACTGCAAAGATTGCAGATGGGAACGCTATTGTCAGCAGCGGACACGTTAAAAAAAGCCCACACTGCGGAGCCATGTGCCGGTGTCCGGGGAGCGCCAGATGTGACCGTACATGGTCGATGACTCGCTCCTGATACATTTGCAGTCTGCTTTGTCCCTCCTGTGCAATGTAAGTTATTCCTGCTTCTCCTCCCTATCTGCTGGTCCATATCTCCCTCTGAACTCCCCTCCTCTTCCTCTCTTGTGGGCACCCACGTGACATCACTAGACATGTCATCATCAACGTCACCTTCCCCACCGCTATAAGTAGAGATCTCGGAGTAGGCAGCAACACCGGGGACCAACCTCCTCCTTGGGCTGATCTGGGTACTGTCGTCAGACTGCTGAGTAGCGGTTGTTGCTACATCCTCTTGCTGATCCTATTCCAAGAGTGGTTACGCATCAGAAATGTCCTCTTGATATGGATCGGAAAATAATTCCTGTGACTCAAGCGGAAGGTATGTGGTGGTGGTGGTGTTGGTGGTAGTGTCTTTGGGGGTGCACATAGCAGAGAGTGAAGAAGAGGGTGCAGATCGAGAGGATGAGGAGGGTGCAGAAGAGTAAGGCTGAGTGAGCCACTCAACCAAGTCTGGTGCGTCCTTTAAAGTAATTGAACGCACCTTCTGCAACTTCCCACTTTGGCTCAAGGCTGTTGCTCCTGCCCTACCCCTACCACCCCTGCGGAAGGGCCTGCCTCTTCCTCTGCCTGTCATTTTTTAAATCACCCTGTGACAAAACTCTCAGTCCCTATACCAATGAAGGACTGCTGCAGTATAGGGCAGCAGTCAGCAGTAGTGCACCTCAACCCTATCTATTGTGGACCGATAGCGGTCCTTACAGAACAGCAGACTGTACCGCACTCAACCCTATGTACTGTAGCACCCTAGACCAAGTTACCAGTCCTTATAAGAACTTTTGTGGACCAAGCAGGTTGTGTGTTAGTGATTAGCAGACTGTACGTCAGTACCTATACTGCTGAAGGACTGCTGCAGTATAGGGCAGCGGTCAGCAGTGGTGCACCTCAACCCTATCTATTGTGGACCGATAGCGGTCCTTACAGAACAGCAGACTGTACCGCACTCAACCCTATGTACTGTAGCACCCTAGACCAAGTTACCAGTCCTTATAGGAACTTTTGTGGACCAAGCAGGTTGTGTGTTAGTGATTAGCAGACTGTACGTCAGTCCCTATACCGCTGAAGGACTGCTGCAGTATAGGGCAGCGGTCAGTAGTGGTGCACCTCAACCATATCTATTGTGGACCGATAGCGGTCCTTACAGAACAGCAGACTGTACCGCACTCAACCCTATGTACTGTAGCACCCTAGACCAAGTTACCAGTCCTTATAGGAACTTTTGTGGACCAAGCAGGTTGTGTGTTAGTGATTAGCAGACTGTACGTCAGTCCCTATACCAATGAAGGACTGCTGCAGTATAGGGCAGCAGTCAGCAGTAGTGCACCTCAACCCTATCTATTGTGGACCGATAGCGGTCCTTACAGAACAGCAGACTGTACCACACTCAACCCTATGTACTGTAGCACCCTAGACCAATTTACCAGTCCTTATAAGAACTTTTGTGGACCAAGCAGGTTGTGTGTTAGTGATTAGCAGACTGTACGTCAGTCCCTATACCAATGAAGGACTGCTGCAGTATAGGGCAGCGGTCAGCAGTGGTGCACCTCAACCCTATCTATTGTGGACCGATAGCGGTCCTTACAGAACTGCAGACTGTACCGCACTCAACCCTATGTACTGTAGCACCCTAGACCAAGTTACCAGTCCTTATAGGAACTTTTGTGGACCAAGCAGGTTGTGTGTTAGTGATTAGCAGACTGTACGTCAGTCCCTATACCGCTGAAGGACTGCTGCAGTATAGGGCAGCGGTCAGCAGTGGTGCACCTCAACTCTATCTATTGTGGACTGATAGCGGTCCTTACAGAACAGCAGACTGTACCGCACTCAACCCTATGTACTGTAGCACCCTAGACCAAGTTACCAGTCCTTATAGGAACTTTTGTGGACCAAGCAGGTTGTGTGTTAGTGATTAGCAGACTGTACGTCAGTCCCTATACCAATGAAGGACTGCTGCAGTATAGGGCAGCGGTCAGCAGTGGTGCACCTCAACCCTATCTATTGTGGACCGATAGCGGTCCTTACAGAACAGCAGACTGTACCGCACTCAACCCTATGTACTGTAGCACCCTACACAGACCAAGTTACCAGTCCTGATAAAGAGCTTTGTGGAACAAGTGGGTTGTGAATGATTAGCAGACTGCAGCAGAAGGGCAGCAGTCAAGTATAATATTCTTTCTATATTTGGAAGAAAGAATATTATACGTGTACAAGCCTATTACCGTACCACTGATACCAGTCCTGAAAAGAACCTTTGTGGAACTAATAGTAACAGCAAGTCTTTAAACTGACCCTCACTGCCTGACAACACTGCTTCCTTCCTGTCCCTATACAAAGTGGCAAAAAAGAGTAGACTGGAACGATTAGTGGTTACTGGAACAGCTCTTTTGTGGACCTGATAGTAACAGCTAATGATGATGATGATGATGATGAAAGACTAATCTGGCTGTCCCTACAGCAGCACACACCGTCCTTTCCCTTTCTCTAAACTGACAAAAGACACTCAGGCTGCTGCAAGAATCAGTAGCACAGCAAACCTATATACACCTAACAGCTATACCAGTCCTGAAAAGAACTTTTGTGTACCAAATAGCTAGCGTTTTATCTGTCCCTACTCCACACAGCAACCTCTCCCTATAGTGACAGAAGAAAGAATGTAAAATGGCCACCGGATCGGGTGTATTTATAGGTTAGGGGGAATGTCCAAGTGTCCATGTGCTGTCATGTCTCAATTGGCTGTCCTGTACCCCATGATAGATGTGTCATCATAGGTCAAAGTTCCTTTACACATTAAACACGTAAGTCCGCCGGGGCGAACGACGGGAAAAGGCGAGGGAACGAGCGGACCGCGAACGACCGAAATTCGCCGCGAAACGACCGCCGGGCGAACCGTTCGGCCATCACTACTAGGGAGATCACACAGAGAAGGACAACAATGCTATTAGAGAAACTATGAGCTTTGAGTAACATTTAAGCGAATGTTGGTTTTAGACCTGTCGGCACCTTTTGACTTTATCTTGATTCCTACAGTATATGATACGGGTCAGATGAGCAGAGCAGTTTATTCTATGAAGTGGGGAGTGGGGACATAGGCTTCCCCTGATGGAAATTCCCAGCATCAGTTTACCGGTAAGATTCAAAGTTTTCCAACCATCGTCTGGATTATACTATGACATCACACTGCTCTAGGTACACCTAGATGATGGCAGCTACTCCGCTTACATCATATGATTGTTTCAGTAAAAACAAATGCATTATGGACGGCAGCAGATCTTTATATACAGACTGAGCATCTTATCAATTATACAATCCACCAACCAGGAGAAATGATACGTGGTTTCATGTATATCAACCCCCCCGCTTCTTGGTTCTTCTACAACCCCTGCATCACTTATACACCCCCAACCCCCATACACCTCCTGCACCCCCTTCTCACTACATCCACCATTCCCTCTTCCCTCTATACCTTCCTTCACCTACACCTCTCACACCTCCTGGTTCTCACTTCCCTCTACACCCCATGCATCCCTTCCCCCTGCACCTCTTGCATCTACTGCACCACCTTACCTCTACATCCCATGCACTCATTTCTCTCTACATATCCTGCACCCCTTCTTCTATCCTCTGTACCCCCTCCCCCTTACACTTCCTGCACATCTATATCCCCTGCACCCCTTTACCTCTACATTTCCTGCATTCCACCCCCTATACCTCATGTATGCATGCCCTTTTCTCCATATACCCCGCACCCCACCCATATCCTACACCCACATTTCTATTTCTTCTACATCCTCTCTATCCCACCTTTATTTCTGGCATCCTCTCCCCTCTACATCCCCGCTACAACCTTCTTTCTAAACCTCCTTCATGCTACACCTTCTGCATGCCCTGCACCTTCTTACCTCTACACCCCTCTTCTCTCTACATCCCCCCATGACCCCCTTACCCTACACCACCTGCATGCCCTGCACCCTCTTACCTCTACACCCCCTTCTCTCTACATCTCCCCTGGACCCCCTTACCCTACACCTCCTGCATGCCCTGCACCCTCTTACCTCTACATCCCCCCATGACCCCCTTACCCTACACCTCCTGCATGCCCTGCACCCTCTTACCTCTACACCCCCTTCTCTCTACATCCCCCCTGGACCCCCTTACCCTACACCTCCTGCATGCCCTGCACCCTCTTACCTCTTCACCCCTCTTCTCTCTACATCCCCCCTGGACCCCCTTACCCTACATCTCCTGCATGCCCTGCACCCTCTTACCTCTACACCCCTTTTCTCTCTACATCCGCCCTGGACCCCCTTACCCTACACCTCCTGCATGCCCGGCACCCTCTTACCTCTACATCCCCCTTCTCTCTACATCCCCCCCTAGACCCCCTTACCCTACACCTCCTGCATGCCCTGCACCCTCTTACCTCTACATCCCCCTTCTCTCTACATCCCCCCTAGACCCCCTTACCCTACACCTCCTGCATGCCCTGCACCCTCTTACCTCTACACCCCCCTTCTCTCTACATCCCCCCTGGACCCCCTTAACCTACGCCTCTTGCATCCCTTTCACTTCCTTCCCTTCACACCCCCTGCACCTCCTTTCCTCTAATACCTACTGTACCCCCTGCACACCCTTTTCTCTCTATGAGCATCCAAAGAAAGGACTTTGTCATTCTAAAGATGGAAGACTCGGGACCCAGCAGGTCACATGACCCAAGGTTTGGGTAAGCATTTGGGGCTTTTAGCCTAGTTCGAATATTCAAAAATTCGGAAATTAAAAATGAGAAAATCCGACATTTCAGAAATTAGAAATCCGAAAATAAGAACAAAAATTCAAAAGAACAAAAATCCAAAAATTAAATAATCTGAAATAATAACGAATCATTTTTTTTTTCTTTAGAAATGTCAGTTTTGATGCAGCACGTTCTATGCCTGCTGCAGATGTGCCACTTTACAGGCAAACTAAGGGGACCCCCCAGGCACTATATTTAAAGGAATCTTTTTGTTTGTTTGTTTCACTTTAAGCATTATAAAAATCACTGCTTCTTTAAAAACAATCTTTTTTTAAAAATGTTTTGCATTGGTACAGGCCCCCCGGGGCAGTACCGGGATCCCCATACCCTTTTTCATGGCCAATAACTTGCATATAAACCTTTCAAATTTTGAACTTTTAGATTTTTTAAGATTGGGTCCCATAGACTTCAGTGGGGTTCAGGGTTTGGGTCCAAACTTTTGCTATGTTTTGGAGTTCTGGTGCGAACCAAACCCGGGGAGTGTTCGGCCCATCGCTAGTTATTTAATCACTTGTCGCCCCTGCCCACTGTCAAATGATGGCTGGGCAGTCCAATCACAGCCGCAGTCTCATGTAAACATGGAGATGCCGTTAATCAGCGCTCCTCTGCACTCCTCACCTCCTCGGGTGTAACAGGACAGGTTCCACCCACAACAGGCCTCACCATGGTCGACTAAGAAGTTGAGGTCTCGTGCTCAGCATCATATCCAGAGGTTGTCTTTGGGAAATAGACGTATGAGTGCTGCCAGCATTGCTGCAGAGGTTGTAGGGGTGGGGGGTCAGCCTGTCAGTGCTCAGACCATATGCCGCACACTGCATCAAATTGGTCTGCATGGCTGTCATCCCAGAAGGAAGCCTCTTCTAAAGATGATGCACAAGAAAGACCGCAAACAATTTGCTAAAGACAAGCAGACTAAGGACATGGATTACTGGAACGGGGCCGGAGCGCCAGCAGTGCTCTGACCCCGCCCCATGCAGCTTAAATGCTCGGGATGTGGAGGCCACGGGGGGAGGAGCTGGAGCGGGAGCCGCTGAGTCGGCAGCACTGAGGACCCGCCTGCGGAAGTGGCATTGTGGATGGTGCCATGGCGAGCCCAGCTGTCCAGCACTGTTTGCACCGAAGGGCTCGGAATCACCGGAGGGATGCTCCCTCCTCCGCCCCTCCTTCTGCCTGCTTGATTGGTATAGGTGAGTCCTCTGCTGGAGGTGGGCACATAGCCAAAAGTTTACATGTGCCGTGTCTCCACTGGAAAAGGGGGGTACTACACGGATGGAATAATGGTGCTGGGGGATATCAAGGGTGTATGGGGGAAAACAATGCGGAGGGGGGGATCTATTCCAGGGGTCTTCAGAAGGGGAGGAGTTGTCTCAGCTAAGCACACCCTTATGCCTGATCTAAGGGCAGATGGATTCCAGGAAGTAAATTCTACATGAATCATCTGCCCTTACTCAAGATGGCCGAAGCCAGAAATGCTGGAGGGGTGATATATATATATATATATATATATATATATATATATACTTGTTTCCATTTTTTTGCTTTTTCTTCTTCTTTTTCTTTGCCTTTCTCCACATGTAGCCGTCGTTTTTAATTCTTCTTCTTCTTTAATTTTCCTTAATGTATATTTGGAAATTCTAGTTCAATATTTCTTTTGGCAATTTATATTAAGATCCATAATTATATCAGTAAATCTACAGTAGAGCTCATAGGAGCCCTAAACTATATTTCCATGTTGTGAATTGTATATATATTTTTTTTTTATTATTTCTTTCTGTAAATTTCTATAAATTTGATGAAAATTTTAATAAAGATATATTATAAAAAAAAAAAAATCAACAATACTGAAACAAAAGGACAAGCATATCCTCAAGGCGACCTCCAACAAGGCAAAAATGGAGCTCCCAACAATATATACTTGTGTAGCGGTTACCAATCATTTTCAAAGCGACACATTCCACTGTAGAGGTAATGGCGGCTAACATCATTGCGTAAAACAAAACAAACAAACAAAAAAAGTGGAGAAATAACAGAAGAGAAACGAGGAGAGGAAAGAGGAAAGGAAGAGACCTATCCTACAAAGGAGGCACCAAGGATTCGGGATAGGTGCTAAAATCGCCCACGAGTCCCAAATCTGTTCAATTTAACCACTTAAGGACCGGGGCCTATTTTTCAAACTTGTTATTTACAAGTTAAAATCTTTATTTTTTTATATAGAAAATGACTTAGAACCCCCTCATACACCCTAGAGAATAAAATGGCGGTCGTTGCAATACTTTATGTCGCACCGTATTTGCGCAGCGGCCGTACAAGCGCAATAAAAAAAAAAAATACACTTTTTTAAATTAAAAAATAAGCAATTTCTCCCATTTTTTTTTCTTTTATATTGCGATAGATAATGTTACGCCGAGTAAATTGATACCCAACATGTCACGCTTCAAAATTGCGCCCGCTCGGACGACAAACTTTGACTCTTTAAAATCCCCCTTAGCGGACGATTAAAAATGTCTACAGGATGCAGGAAGGTCCTACAGGCGGTGAGACCCATCATCTCAAAACAAAATAAAAAATATATGTCTACAGGTTACCGGTTTTGAGTTACAGAGGAGGCCTTTTACTAGAATTATTGCTCTCGCCCTAACGATCGCGGCGATACCGCACATGTGTGGTTTGAATACCATTTGCATATGCGGGCGCGACTTACGTATGCGTTTGCTGCTGCGCTCAAGCTCGTCGGGACTGGGTGCTTACAATTTTTTTTTTGGGTGCTTAACATAATTTTTTATTTTTTTTTTATTATTTCTTTTACTTTTTATTTTTTATTTTTTTACACTGTCTTTTTAAAAATAAAAATTCGGATCACTTTTATTCCTGTTACAAGGAATGTAAACATCCCTCGTAATAGAAAAGAAAGCACGAAAGGACCTATTTAACCTCTTCAGCCCCGGAAGATTTGGCGGCTGAATGACCAGGCCATTTTTTGAAATTCGTAGCTGCGTCGCTTTAACTGACAATTACGCGGTCGTGCGGCACCCAAACAAAATTTATGTCCCTTTTTACCCACAAATAGAGATTTCTTTTGGTGGTATTTGATCACCTCCTGCGGTTTTTATTTTTTGCGCTATAAACAAAAAAAGAGCGACAATAAAAAAAAGAAAAAAAAAAAAAAAAAAAACACACACACTGGGGTTGATTTACTAAAACTGGAGCACTCAGAATCTGGTGCAGCTCTGCACGGCAGCCAATCAGCTTTCAACTTCAGCTTGTTCATTGAAGCTTCGGCAATAAAACCTGGAAGCTGATTGGTTTCTATGCAGAGCTGCACCAGATTTTGCACCCTCCAGGTTTAATAAATCAGCCCCAATACGTTTTAATTTTTGCTATAATAAATATTCCCATTTTTTTTTCTTTTTTTTTTTTAGAAAAATATTTTTTTTTCTCAGTTTAGGCCGATATGTATTCTTCTACATATTTTTGGTAAAAAAAAATGGCAATAAGCGTATACTGATTGGTTTGCGCAAAGGTTATAGTGTCTACAAAATAGGGAATAGATTTATAGCATTTTTATTATTATTATTTTTTTTTTTTACTACCCTGTTTCCCCCGAAAATAAGCCCTACCCTGAAAATAAGACCTACAAGGACAGTAACTAGGGCTTATTTGGGGGGTAGGGCTTATATTACAGCCATCACCGACAATCACGCTAGGTGAAACAGGGTAGTAATGGCGGAGATCTGCGATTTTTATCGGGACTGCGACATTAAGGCGGACACATCGGACACTTTTGACACATTTTTTGTGAGATTGTTGTCATTTATACAGCGATCATTGCTATAAAAATGCACTGATTACTGTAAAAATGTCAGGAAAGGTGTTAACACTAGGGGGCGATCAAGGGGTTAATTGTGTTCCCTCATGTGTGTTCTAACTGAAGGGGGGAGGGAATGACTAGGGGAGATGACAGATTGCTGTTCATACTATGTATGAACACACAATCTGTCTCTTTTGCCTTCAGAGAAGAGGATCTGTGTCTCTACACACACAGATCCCGGTTCTCGCTCTGTCACGAGCGAACGCGGTCATCGCTCCCGCCAGGCACTGGCATCAGCTCAGGGGTGAGCAGCGGGTGCCACAGGGCGAAGCGACGTAACATGATGGTGCATCGCCTACCCGTGCCATTTGGCCGCGGTAAAACTGCGGCGGCCGGTCGGGAAGTGGTTAATGTGAGATCTGGGGGTCAAAAATATCTCAGATCTCACATTTACGCTTAAATGCAATAAAAAAATAAAAATAAAATTCTCCTTTATGACCATTGGGCGGAAGTGACGTCTGGTGTCACTTCTGTCATCCAATGGTTTGGAGCCGATTGGGTTCCATCTTCCCCTCACTCAGATCCATGCTACTAAGGGGATAGGATTGGATCGTCTCCACCACTGCCATCTCCGGTAAGCGGCGGAGTTCCCTCATCCAATGGTATGGAGCCGAGTGGGGGCCATCTTTCCGTCACTCGGATCTATACTACTAAGTGGATTGGATCGGATCGTCTCCACCGCTGCCATCATCAGTAAGCAGCGGAGTTCCCTCATCCAATGGTATGGAGCCAATGGGGGCCATCTTCTCATCACTCTGATCCATGCTACTAAGGGGATCGGATCATCTCCGCTGCTGCAATCTCTGTTAAGCAGTGGAGTTCCCTCATCCAATGGTATGGAGCCAAGCGTGGGCCATCTTCCTGTCACTCGGATCCATGCTACTAAGTGGATAGGATCGGATCGTCTCCGCCACTGCCATCTCCGGTCAGCAGCGGAGTTCCCTCATCCAATGGTATGGAGCCGAGTGGAGGCCATCTTACCCTCACTCGGCCCCATGCTACTAAGGGGATCAGATCGGATCGTCTCCTCCGCTACTATCATCGGTAAGCAGCGAAGTTCCCTCATCCAATGGTATGGAGATGAGTGGGGGCCATCTTCCCCTCACTCGGATCCATGCTACTAAGTGGATTGGATCGGATTGTCTCCACCGCTGCCATCTCTATTACGTGGCGGAGTTCCCTAATCCAATGGTATGGAGCTGAGTGGGGGCCATCTTCCCTTCACTTGGATCCATGCTACTAAGGGGATCGGATCGGATTGTCTCCACCGCTGCCATCTCTGGTAAGCGGCGGAGTTCCCTCATCCAATGGTATGGAGCCGAGTGGGGGCCATCTTTCCATCACTCGGCTCCATGCTACTAAGGGAATCGGACTGGATCGTCTCCACCGCTGCCATCATCGGTAAGCAGCGGAGTTCCCTCGTCCAATGGTATGGAGCCGATAGGGGGCCATCTTTCCATCACTCGGATCCATGCTACTAAGGGAATCGGATCGTCTCCGCCGGTGCCATTTCTGTTAAGCGGCAGAGTTCCCTCATCCAATGGTATGGAGCTGAGTGGGGGCCATCTTTCCGTTACTCGGATCCATGCTACTAAGGAGATTGGATCGGATCGTCTCCACCGCTGCCATCATCGGTAAACAGCGGAGTTCCCTCATTCAATGGTATGGAGCCGAGTGGGAGCCATCTTTCCGTCACTCGGCTCCATGCTACTAAGGGGATCGGATCGTCTCTGCCGCTGCCATCTCTGTTAAGTGGCTAAGTTCCCTCATCCAATGGTATGGAGCTGAGTGGGGACCATCTTCCCGTCACTCGGATCTATGCTACTAAGGGGATCGGATCGGATCGTCTCTGCCGCTGCCATCTCTGGTAAATGGCGAAGTTCCCTCATCCAATGGTATGGAGCCGAGTGGGGGCCATCTTTCCATCACTCGGATCTATACTACTAAGTGGATTGGATCGGATCGTCTCCACCGCTGCCATCATCGTTAAGCAGCGGAGTTCCCTCATCCAATGGTATGAAGCCGAATGGAGGCCATATTCCCCTCACTCGGCTCCATGCTACTAAATGGATTGGATCGTATTGTCTCCACTGCTGCCATCTCTGGTAAGCGGCAGAGTTCCCTCATCCAATGGTATGGAGCCGAGTGGGGGCCATCTTTCCATCACTCGGCTCCATGCTACTAAGGGAATCGGACTGGATCGTCTCCACCGCTGCCATCATCGGTAAGCAGCGGAGTTCCCTCGTCCAATGGTATGGAGCCGATAGGGGGCCATCTTTCCATCACTCGGATCCATGCTACTAAGGGGATCGGATCGTCTCTGCCGCTGCCATCTCTGTTAAGTGGCTAAGTTCCCTCATCCAATGGTATGGAGCTGAGTGGGGACCATCTTCCCGTCACTCGGATCCATGCTACTAAGGGGATCGGATCGAATCGTCTCTGCCGCTGCCATCTCTGGTAAACGGCGAAGTTCCCTCATCCAATGGTATGGAGCCGAGTGGGGGCCATCTTTCCGTCACTCGGATCTATACTACTAAGTGGATTGGATCGGATCGTCTCCACCGCTGCCATCATCGGTAAGCAGCGGAGTTCCCTCATCCAATGGTATGAAGCCGAATGGAGGCCATATTCCCCTCACTCGGCTCCATGCTACTAAATGGATTGGATCGTATTGTCTCCACTGCTGCCATCTCTGGTAAGCGGCAGAGTTCCCTCATCCAATGGTATGGAGCCGAGTGGGGGCCATCTTTCCATCACTCGGCTCCATGCTACTAAGGGAATCGGACTGGATCGTCTCCACCGCTGCCATCATCGGTAAGCAGCGGAGTTCCCTCGTCCAATGGTATGGAGCCGATAGGGGGCCATCTTTCCATCACTCGGATCCATGCTACTAAGGGGATCGGATCGTCTCTGCCGCTGCCATCTCTGTTAAGTGGCTAAGTTCCCTCATCCAATGGTATGGAGCTGAGTGGGGACCATCTTCCCGTCACTCGGATCTATGCTACTAAGGGGATCGGATCGAATCGTCTCTGCCGCTGCCATCTCTGGTAAACGGCGAAGTTCCCTCATCCAATGGTATGGAGCCGAGTGGGGGCCATCTTTCCGTCACTCGGATCTATACTACTAAGTGGATTGGATCGGATCGTCTCCACCGCTGCCATCATCGGTAAGCAGCGGAGTTCCCTCGTCCAATGGTATGGAGCCGAATGGAGGCCATATTCCCCTCACTCGGCTCCATGCTACTAAATGGATTGGATCGTATTGTCTCCACTGCTGCCATCTCTGGTAAGCGGCGGAGTTCCCTCATCCAATGGTATTGAGCCAAGTGGGGGCCATCTTTCCGTCACTTGGATCCATGCTACTAAGGGGATCGGATTGGATCGTCTCCGCCGCTGCCACCACCGATTAAAAGTGACCCGGCGGTGAATCCGCCACGAAGACCACTTTTATCTGAAAGTGGACCGCCCACCGCTGCTGAAAATATAGGGGCTATGGGAGCTATCTGCTGCCATAACCCCGGTATTCTACATCAAAGTACCGGCGCACAATGACGGCGTTTTGCGGGAAGTAGTTAATTCATTTTAATTCAGCGCAAATTGTGTTTCTGGATTGTGCCGCTCAGATGCAGCGTAGTTCCGCTTTAAGCAATTTGTAACAAAATTCATCGAAACGCTTATACACAAAACTTGGCTACATTCCTTGTAAATTTGAAAATACTATAAAAACGATTATTTTATCACTGATTATATTAATGCGCAAAGAAAGCCGATCTCATTAAAAACGGACAAGATCATTTTAAAATTAGAGACTCAATCAATTTCATATAAAATTACATAACACGCCGATCATGAAATAATTAACAAGGTTGAAATGTATCCTATGAAATTAAAATACAAAAATAATCTATTATTAGGGACGAGCTTTGGAGAGATGAATTCAGTCTAAGCTTTGCCTGTTTTCCGGGGAAAATGTGATGTTGGAACCGATTCCCCTCCCCCACTCTGCTGGAGAGATTGTGGCTCCCGGTGTCATATCTTCTGCCACTGCAAGTCCATCAAATCGTTCTGGAATGAGATATTTTGGTTAATATTATTAATCGCCGTCTTCCACCCATCCCTGGAATGAGCAATCCTTCATCTCACCATCAACGATTTCCTTAGTCCTTTTAGAACAATATTTCTGCCTATTTTACTCGTAGCCAAATCTCATATAGCGGGAAATTGGCATTCTACCCCACCACCTGCCCACCCCCCCCAAACGGGGCTTTCAGACGTTATAACAGATGCCAATCTCCAAAGTCCACCAATGCCGTCGTAATATCACCATGGGCCTCTGGACAAAGTAATGTACTGGGGCCCCTACCAGTGTGCCCCAATTTTCGTACCTACTCTTAAGTATTAAAGTATAAGAAGAATAGACTAATGAGAAAACCTTCCATAAATCAAAGATGAATAAACACAAAGGGCACAGTACAGGGGGGGGGGATCAGGAGGGCACAGTACAAGGGGGGGGGGGATCAGGAGGGCACAGTACAGGGGGGGATCAGGAGGACACAGTACAGGGGGGGATCAGGAGGGCACAGTACAGGGGGGGATCAGGAGGGCACAGTACAGGGGGGGATCAGGAGGGCAAGGTCCTGGATTCAGGGGGGCACAGTCCAGTCCTGGATTTAGGAGGGCACATTCCTGCATTCAGAAGAGCACAGTCCTGGATTCAGGAGGGCACAGTCCTGGATTCAGGAGGGCACAGTCTTGGATTTAGGAGGATACATTCCTGGATTCAGGAGGGCACAGTCCTGGATTTAGGAGGGCACAGTCCTGGATTTAGGAGGGCACAGTCCTGGATTTAGGAGGTCACGGTCCTGGATTTAGGAGGTCACGGTCCTGGATTCAGGAGGGCACGGTCCTGGATTCAGGAGGGCACGGTCCTGGATTCAGGAGGGCGCGGTCCTGGATTTAGGAGGGGCGCGGTCCTGGATTCGGGAGGGCACGGTCCTGGATTCGGGAGGGCACATTCCTGGATTCGGGAGGGCACAGTCCCGGATTCAGGAGGCCACAGTCCTGGATTCAGGTGGGCACAGTCCTGGATTTGGGAGGGCACAGTCCTGGATTTAGGAGGGCACGGTCCTGGATTTGGGAGGGCACGGTCCTGGATTTGGGAGGGCACATTCCTGGATTCAGGAGGGCACAGTCCTGGATTCAGGAGGCCACAGTCCTGGATTTAGGAGGGCACGGTCCTGGATTCAGGAGGCCACAGTAAAGGTTCCGGGACACGGCCACCTGGCACAGCTTAGTAAAAACCGTGATTGTCCAAGCAAATCCAGGACATTTGGCATGCATGATGTAGTGCAAGATTATTATGGGCCCAGGGATGCCAACACATTGAGATGGTCCTGATGTGCACACCACTGTATGTTCACCTGAAAAAAAAAACTCCAACTCGGATTACTACCGTACCATTCTCGGTATCGACGGTATCGATCCTTTACCGGGATGACGGCTGAAGATATCAGCCATTAACCCCCCCCCCCCCCCCATACAGTTTTTTTCCTGCAGGCGTCTGTCTTTCTCATGAAACCGATCCGAGCAGCTCATGAGCCGCTGGACCGGTTTTGTCGGGAAGGGCACACCGGCAATCAAGATGGCGGCCACAGAAGTTCCCCCTGTTCTGTATGTCCCACTGAGAAGGGCTGAGCGGGCATGTTTGCGGGCATCTATACACACGCTTGCGCACTAATTCCGCACGGAATGTGAATGTTGGCGCCGCACGGGCGCGCACGCGCGTGCGCCCAGTGACGGTTTGTGGTGCTAACAGTCTATTTCAACCGTTTTACTCCCTTGGATCAGTGCTGTGTGGGCTACAGCGTTACCTGTGATTCCTGTTTACCGCTTGCCTGTACCTGTGACCAGTTGACCTATCCGGCTTGTTCCTAACTACTCCTGTTATCTGCCTGCACCTGACCACAGCCTGCCTTGACTATGTCCCTGCCCGATCCTTCTGCTACCTTGCTGCCAGCCTGTTTCCCAACCTGCCTGTACCTGAGACCACGTCCCTGCCTGCTCCATCTGCTACCTTGTTGCCAGCCTGTTGCCAAACCCGCCTGCACCTGACCCTGCTCCAGGATCCATCTGCTCCGGAACTCGTGTACCTGCACTTCCAGTCCGTCTGCCTGCACCTGCCTGAGCGCCACTCCCCAGTTTTGATAACTGTTCCAAGGTCCGTTCCAGTTCTTACTTCAGTTCCGGTCCAGCCCTTCTGCTAGCAACCTTGCCAGGCACTCGTGCGACTCTGCACTCCCGCACCTCCTGTTTTCTCTGTCAGGGGCCTCGGGTCAGAGGTGTAAGCCCCTTGTACACAGGGTCGGACATTCCGACAACAAAATCTGTCAGATTTTTTCAGACGGATTTTGTCCTAAACTGGTGTTGCACACACACGGTCGGACAAAGTTGTCGGAAAATCCGATCGTTCGGAGCGTGATGACGTTCGTTAGTTACGATGGGACTACGTTCAGGCTAGTAGCCAATAGCTTTGGTCTAGGAATTTGATCTGAGCATGCGTGGCACTTTGTACGATCGGAATTCTCTACAAACGATCGATCGGATCATGTTGTCGGCAAATTTTTATATCCAGCTCTCAAACTTTGTTGGTCGGACATTCCGATGGAAAAAGTCAGATGAAGCCCACACGCAGTCGGATTATCCGACAACACGGTCCGATCGGACATTTTCCGTTGGAATGTCCGACCGTGTGTGCAAGGGCTAGGAGAGACCTCCCTCTGCATATCAGACTCTACCACTTGGTGCGTGACAGTTTTCCAGATCAGCTGGAGAGGACTCCCCCCGCCACTTACCGGTGTTTCCCGGGCTTACCGTTTGCGCCAGTTCACCTCGGAAACCAAAAGCGATCAAAGAGTTAAGACTTTTTCATCGACTCTATGGCCTAGGCCAGGGATATGCAATTAGTGGACCTCCAGCTGTTGCAGAACTACAAATCCCATGAGGCATAGCAAGACTCTGACAGCCTCAAGCATGACACCCAAAGGCAGAGGCATGATGGGACTTTTAGTTTTGCAACAGCTGGAGGTCCGCTAATTGCAGATCCCTGGCCTAGGCCCTAGGACAGTGATGGTGAACCTTGGCACCCCAGATGTTTTGGAACTACATTTCCCATGATGCCCATACACTCTGCAGTGTAGTTGAGCATCATGGGAAATTTAGTTCCAAAACATCTGGGGTGCCAAGGTTCGCCATCACTGCCCTAGGAGAACTGAAGGAATGTTTTTTTGTTTTTTTTAAATCTTTTGCTTTTAAAGGTAAAGAAGAGATTTGGGGATCTTTTCGACCTCAGATCTTCTTCATAAAGAGGACATGTCATCCTTATTTCTATTACAAGGGATATTTACATTCCTTATAATAGGAATTAAAGTGATAAGAAAAAAAAAAATTAAAGGGACAGTGTAAAAATAAATAAAAAGTAAAATAAATAATAATAATCATAAAAATAAATAAATAAATGAAGCGGCCCTATCCCTCCGGGCTCGTGCACAGAAGCGAATTCATACATAAGTTGTATATGTAAACGGTGTTTGCACCACACATGTGAGGTATCGCCACAAACGTTAGAGCGAGAGCAATAATTCTAGCACCAGACCTCCTCTGTAACTCTAAACAGGTAACCTGTAAAGGCGTTTAAATCGTCACCTATGGAGATTTTTAAGCACTGTGGTTTGTCGCCATTCCCACGAGTGTGCGCACTTTTAAAGCGTGACATGTTAGGAATCTATTTACTCTGCGTAACATTATCTTTCACATTTTGCATCAAAACTGGGGTAACTATTGTGTTGTTTTTTTTTTTATTATTCGTTAAAGTGTATTTTTCCCCATAATAATGCATTTGCAAAACCGCTGCTCAAATACAGTGTGACATAAAAAATTGCTACGATCGCAACTTGATTCCCTAGGGTCTCTGCTAAAAAAATAAAAAATAAAAATGTATAAAATTTGGGGGTTATAAATAATTTTCAAGTAAAAATTATTGATTTAAACGACTGTAAACAAAAAGTCCCTGAAAAAGCCTGGTCGGCAAGTGGTTAATACTTACCTGCCCTAGGTACTTATACATAACTGACACATAGAGATATTTACACTCTTGTATGTTACTATGTATAATTCTCTAGCTTCACGTAATACTGCTATTCACACTGTCAGGCTAATGATGTAAGATAACATCTCAATTACAATGTATTCTACTAATTCTTGTTTATTGACACCCATGCCTTTATTACCTACCTTGGATTTGTTTGCCGTTCCCCCTCCTTGAGCTGCCTTCTCCTTGAGCTGCCTTCGCCTTGAGCCGTCTTCTCCTTGAGCCGTCTTCTCCTTGAGCCATCTTCTCCTTGAGCCGTCTTCTCCTTGAGCCGGCTTCTCCTTGAGCCGGCTTCTCCTTGAGCCGTCTTCTCCTTGAGCCGTCTTCTCCTTGAGCCGGCTTCTCCTTGAGCCGTCTTCTCCTTGAGCCGTCTTCTCCTTGAGCCGTCTTCTCCTTGAGCCGTCTTCTGCTTGAGATGTCTTCTCCTTGAGATGTCTTCTCCTTAAGCTGTTTTCTCCTTGTGCTGTCTTCTTCTGCCACTTACCAGCTAAAAACGAAAAAAAATATTTTCTTCTAACGCTGTCTTCCTCCATTGTGTTGTCTCCCGTTGTCTGCCATTCCTTATATAGCCATGGGGCATGGCCATCCGATGACGTCACGCAGAGAACCCACCCCTTGTGATGACACGTGATGTCACAAGAAGCGGTTCTCCAGATGATGTCATCAGATGGCCATGTCCCAGGGCTATATAAGAAATGGCAGACAGCGGGAGACAACACAATGGAGGAAGACAGGGTTAGAAGAAGATCAGCTTTTTTTGTTTTTAGCGGGTAAGTGGGCAGCACCAGGGGGAGAAGACTGCACTGGAGAAGACTGCACTGGAGGGAGAAAAAATGACTGGAGGAGGAAGACATCGGTACCAGAGAAAGAAGACACATTAGAGCAAAGACGGTGGACATTTTTAATTTTTAATAAAAAAAAAAAAAAACAAGAAAAAGGTTTTTGACAAGTCCTTTAACACTTCACTGCTTTTTGGGGTGAATGGGTAGGGGTACAATATACCTAATACTCATTCACATAGGGGGGCCATGATCCAGTAGCCCTCTTTTTTTAAAGGGGGTTTCCAGATTTCAATAAGCCCCCTACCCGCAGACCCCCACAGCCAGTGGCCAGGGTTGTGGGGAAGAGGCCTTTGTCCCCATCAACATGGGGGCAAGGTGCTTAGGGGCAGGGAAACCTCTCATAATGGACACAGCAAGTGTACAGACCCAGGAACTCAGCACAGGGATGGTGGGGACCCCTAATAATGGACATAGCAGGTGTACAGATCCGGGAACTCAGCACAGAGATGGTGGGAAATTGACATTCTGCTCCTTGATAGTGAGGTGTCAGGTTGCTGGTTCCTTAGATCCTGTGCTTCCAGAGACCAGGGGCTAGAGTTGCTTCTCTGCCCCAGGAGGAATGCTGGTTCCTGGGGAGGACCCTGGTGAGGGCCCCCTAGATAGGCCTGTGACTAGGCCTCAGCCTGTGGAAGATATTAGGCCAGGTCCAAGGAAAGATGAATCCCTGTCTGCCTTTAGACAAAGAATTGTTGGTAAGCTGAAACGGATTGAGAAAGAAGAGGAGAAGTTGTTCGTTTTCATGGCTGAATTTAGGAAGAAAAAAATGATTTGTACCAAAGTAAACAGGAAAAAGAGACCGGCTCTGAGGCCTGAGTTGAAGGACTTGGAGCAAGCTGTGAGGAAGCAGAAGGAACTGGTGAGCTCTCTGAAAGAGAATAGCGGAATATTTAAAGAAAAATATAGAAACAAGGAACAGTTTAGCTGAATGAGAAGAGGATCCAGTTCCTGCATGGAAAGTGACCCAATCAGTGAGGAGATGCAGGTACCAACAGAGTCAGCAGAGAGTGAGAAAGTGGGCCCGGAGGATGAGCCCAGCTGTTCAACACCTCAGATATCTGCAGAGCCCTCAATGGCGGAAGCCTCTGTCCCCCTCCCTCTGCAGCAGCAATATGGAACATCTAAACAGGGGGTTAAGGGAAGTACTGGCATGCTGGAGTTTATCACTAAGCTGGAATCCCCTTTGAGTGTGGATTCCCCGGATGATGATGATAAGGACATGGATACTGTTCCTCGCCTTGTGAAAGATAGACCTACAAAGAGAGCAAGATTCACCATGAAGTCTGCAACAACTGGGGGGAAGTCTGATCCCACCGTCAGCCATGACATCACAAAGGTAACAACACAGCAAGCAGGTACAATGTGTGTGCAAGATGGGGATGTGAACTTTAATGACAATGGGCTTGCTGAGGGTTGTAGCGCTATGGGCAGTCAGTCCAAACCCATAGACAATGTACAGCATGGAATGCAGTCTGAATTACCTGCTGAAAACAACGCTTCAGGTGAAATTGGTGAGAGTAACTGTCAGCTTCTGGGGGAAGAGTCTGCAGAAAGGAGCGCCATGGACAATACAGTGACTTTGCCTGGACCAAACACAGTGGCTGTTCCTGAGAATGGTGGAGGAGATGCTGGGAGCAGTAGTGCTACAACTCTCCAGGAGTCTGCAGTAGCCAAGACTGTGCTTGAACCCAGGAATGAAGCTGAGTGCTCAGAGCAGAGGGAGAGGGCGGGTCCTGCCTCTGTTAATCGAAAGACAGTCAGCTGGTTTGATTGTGTACAAGACTGCAATTGGTGTGTCTGTAAGGAAAACTTATGCTAGTGTTGCTGCTACAGGATCAGAGAAGGGGGAGCAAGCAGGGAAGGGGCATGGAAATGTTTTACCTTCCTCCCTGTTTAAAAGGAGGAATGTTGTGCAGCTTAGATGGGAGGGGGGTGGACTTCCTCCACATAGGAGGGCAGTGGTGGATAAGATTCTGTAGATGGGTTTTAAGCCGATTCCTATGAGTATGATTTGTCCTTTATCCATCTGGAGTCTTTGGATATATTTTGAGAGAAATATGAGCAGGACATTGGCTGGCATGATACAAGCTTGGGGATGAGCCCTCTCCAGTCCCTCATTAAATGGTGACAGTTCTTGTCTACAGTGAGTCCATACCACAAGGGGATTTATCTGTATAGTTGAGGAGGTATGGAGATGTCCTGAGCCCCCTAAGGCTGGGTTCACACTGCTGCGGGGGGAGATCCGGATGTGATTCGCACCGCAAATCACATCCGATCTCCGTAGCGATGCGAGTTCAGCCATACAGATAGTATGGCTGAATTCGCATCGCTCCCGCAGCAAACTCGCACGGGACCCTTTTTTTGGTCCGCAACAGAATCGGATCGCATGGGGGTTCCCACCATGCGATCCGATTCCTGTGCGAGTCGGCAGATCGCACTGCGATATGCGGACGGATCTGGGGGTGTCATTAACATATCATTGACACTCCCAGCCGTCCGCATAGGGCAGTGTGAACTGCCGGCGGGAGTAATGCGATGCGGGAAAACGCTGCGGATTCGCGGCGTTCCCGCATCGCAGCGGTGTGAACCCGGCCTCAAGATGATTTTGGATGATCAGGGAATATGGACGGGATGGTCAGTGCAGTTAAAATTCATTAACAATATTGTCCAACATCTACCATCCTCAGCTTTCCTGGGAAGGGACAGGCTGACGATTTTCTACTCACGGCAGCCAAAGCTATGCAACAAGTGTGAACATAAAGGGCATCTTGCATCCTCCTGTCTGTTGATAAAATGCTCTCTGTGTCAGGGTGTAGGACATTGGCAAAGGATTGTAACATTATAAGGTGCAATCTATGCAATGCGGTGGGACATCCTTACAGTCAGTGTCCTGAGACAATGCATAACAAGCCTGAGCTTATGAGAGCGTGTTTTCGCCTGGACAAGGAGGATGCTCAGAGCTCAGCAGCTGGGGTGCCTGTGATTCTATCTGAGTCTGTGCCAATACCCAATGTGTAGGTGTCTTTCCAGTCTGTGGTGTCCCAGTCTGTGCCTTTACCTAGGGTGACTATGTCTTCCCAGTCTGTGGTGCCCCAGCTTGTGTGTTTACCTAAAGTGCCCATGTCTTCCCAGTCTGTAGGTAAGGTATCAGTTACCGAGAATGTGTCCAATCCTTCTATGTCTTCCAAAAATTCCAGAGGCAGCAAGAGGTACTGAGGCAGGTGCATCAAGTGCAGTGCCAGTCCCCCTCCCTCGACGTTACAAGGTTTTCATTGAGGATCGTAGGGTACAGAGGAGTGGGGAGGATGGTGAAGAGGCTGGCCTAGTGGTAGGTAAGGGAAGGGAGAGTGGGGTTGGAAGGGGGGTGAAGGGGAGCGTAGGAGTAGGGAAGCTGTTGATTCCAGTTTGTCTAAGGATGATATGGAGTGGTTAGAGGATAAAAGGTGGAGGGGCAAAAGAAAGAAAGAAAAAAGAGGTACAGTTACCATAAAGGGGTTGTAAAGAGAATTTTTTTTTTTTAAATAACAAACATGTTATACTTACCTCCACTGTGCAGCTCGTTTTGCACAGAGTGGCCCCGAACCTGGTCTTCTGGGGTCCCTTTGCGGCTGTACTTGCTTCCCCACGCAAGTACTTCTCACGTTCATGCGAGCTCCCTCGCATGGTGAGAAGCACTTGCGGGCGCGCTACCGTGATACAGTCGGCGGCTATAGAATGCATTAAGGTGAAAAAATGTTCACCTTTACAACCCCTTTAAGTCCTAAGGTTTTGCCTTTGGCAAATAAGTTTGAGGTCCTGTCAGATGATGACAATGAATGGCACTCGTTGAGTACAGCATCCTCTATGGCTGATAAGTCCCAGGGTGCAATGAAGTGCGCTGGTTCTCCAGGGAGAGGGAGTAGTCAGGATAAAAAACGATTGCCTCAATTACCCTAATGGCAGTTCCCACTCCGTTAAAAGTGGCAACCATTATTGTTGCCAGCTTAAGATCAGTAAGTGCTCGTCATATGGCCTTATTTTTGCTCAGTGAGTTTGATGCTGACATTTTGTTTTTGCAAGAGACCCATCTGAGTAGCCTGGCCAATATACATATATCTGGCAAAGAAGTGGAGATGTGGTCCCTCGTTTTTGTCTCTTGCGGCTGAGCCTTACAGCGGGGTTGCAGTCCTTTTTTCTGGTATGGTAAGATGCCGGTGGGTAATTGAGGTAGAAATTGGGAGATGCATGGTCTTGGACATCTGTGAGGGGGCAGGACCTGCGCCTGATTAACATTAAATGACAGGAAATGCCTTTTTACAAAGATTCATCTTTTTCTTTTTACAGCCCAGCAGGTTAACTTTGGAGGTGATTTCAACACCATAACTAGGTCTAAAGACAGGAGAGGTTTCAGAGATAAGCTGGGCTATGACACCCTTTTCTCAATGCGATAGTTAGGGAAGCAGGTCTGGTAGATGCGCACATTAAGTGCCGCCCAGACAGCACAAGGTTCACTTTTCAGAGAGGTAGTAGTCAGAGTAGAATATATCTTTTTTTTTTTAAAGGGAGACTCTGCTTTTTCGGCACCTGTGTGTCAGGCAGTGGAGTTTCCGATCCCTGTATTCTATCTGTGACTCTGAATGCTTCAGACATGCTATCTAGGGGGAGGGGTATCTGGAGATTATATTTGGCCCTCTTGGAAGACGAGAGAGTAAGACAATTCTTTGAGGATTTTTTTCAAGCTCAGGTAACTATCCTAGATTTTGCAACATTAGGTCTGTATGGTGGGAGCTTGTAAAACAGCGGACTGTTGGGTTTTTCAAGGCCATAGGAAGAAAGAAGCAGCAAGATAAGTATATCACCTACCAGCGTTTGCGGAGGAAACTTGACCGCCTTGTTTCGAATGGAAGAGATTCTGGGGCGATCTCTGAGGTGAAACTCCTCCTTAAAAGACATCAATATGACCGGCACGCCTCTTTGGTTCAGGAGAGGGATTATGGTCGCCTGAGCATTACCAGAACTGTAAAAAGAGTGAAGCAGTTAAGATGGTCAATGGCCTGAAGGACAGTACGGGCTCTCTGATGAAGTCTAGGTCAGGGATCCTGGAGGTTGTCAGGTCATACTATGCTGATCTCCTGAGAGGAAGGAACTTTGATCGGACAAGGATGTTGGATTTTTTTGAATCTACACCAGGACTGGAGAGTAATGTACCATAGATGCATTTAAAGGATGAAATCACTGCAGATAAGGTAGTCCAGGCTATTGACAAACTAGCCATCAAGAAAATGCCAGGGCCAGATGGGTTGACAGCCAAATTTTATAAATGTTTTAAGACGATCCTGGCTCCCTACCTTGCGGAGGATTTTATTGGCTGTTTGTATGAGGGTTCTCTCCCTCCCTCCATGAGGCAATATGCAGTGATCCTTCTGTCAAAGGGTAAAGATCCATCCATGAATGGGAATTGGTGCCCCATTAGCCTTCTTAATGTCGATAGAAAGATACTGGCAAAGATTTTTTTCTGGCGATTATCACCAGTGGCAGGCAGTTTGTTATCCCACCACCAGCACTGCTCGGTCCAGGGTAGAAGCACTTTTTCAGCAGTGTTAGCTGTCCGAGAAGCCTTGGAGTGTTGTAGGGCTGCTTGTTGGGGTAAATGTTTACTGAAATTAGATCAGGCTAAGGCCTTTGGGTTAATCATGAGTACTTATGGCTCCTTCTTGGCAAATATGGCCTGGAGGGGGGTTCATTGATTGGCTCAAGATTTTGTACAAAGGGACTGAACGCTTTCCTCTGGTTGGGTCCGGCAGCCCTTGGTGGTCGGCTCAGGTGTGCATCAGGAGTGTCCAGTGAGTCCTCTGCTATATGTGTTTGCAATCAACCCCTTCATTATAAGGCTAGAGCAGGGGTGCTCAACCTGTGGCTCTCCAGCTGTTGCGGAACTACAAGTCCCATGAGGCATAGCAAGACTCCGACAGCCACAAGCATGACACCCAGAGGCAAAGGCATGATGGGACTTGTAGTTTTGCAACAGCTGGAGAGCCACAGGTTGAGCACCCCTGGGCTAGGGAGTGGATCATTGTGTGGAGTACCTTTGGGCATCACTGGTGAACCTCCTTTGAAGGTTGTGGCCTATGCTGAGGACGTTTCTGTTTTTGTCTCTGGGACTGGGGAGGCGCAGGAAGTTGTCTCAGTGATAAGGCAGTATTCAGAGGCATCGGGTTCAAAGGTCAACCAGGACAAGTGTGAAGCTTTCTGGATGGGCGTGGAAGGTGAGATCTTTGTTCTTCCGGATGACTTCCCAGAGCCCAACAAAAAATTAGAGTTCTAGGCATTGAATTTGGCCCAGGTGACTATGGCCATGCAAATTGGGTGAACAGGCTGGAGAAAGCTGGAAAGGTTGGAGGTTTTCCTTGAGGGAAAAGGTTGATCTGATCAAGACTTACCTGATTCCGATTTTTCTGTATGCCAGTTTTGTTTGCGTTTTGCCAGTTTCTCTCTATACCAGGGACTATAGTTGTTTTCTCCAGCTGTTATGGGGGAACAGAATAAACCTTGTCAAAAGGAATGTGACTTACCTTCCTCTAATGTTTGTGAAGTAAAACCTTGGTAACATGTTGGCAGAGAGACTGGGTGGGTGGTTATTTTCCAGTCCTGGTTTAGGTCATTTCTGCGAGACTGGGAAAATGGTGGGCCAGTGAAAAGCCTGAGGGTCAAGCATCATAAGCTCCTGGCTTATGTTGCCCCGTGTTTGAAAATGCTTCGGCAATGGCAAGTAACAGCAGGAGAAGTCAGATCTCTTCTGAGAAAACTTCTTGAGAAGCGGATAATGAGCTTTGCTTTTTGCGAGCCACTGGCCTTGTGGGATTGTTCAAGCCTGGTTTTGGGGGTGGGTTAGCGATTGATTAATTTGGAGAGAATCCCAATGAAGTTGAGGGATCAGGCTTGGCTTGCCTTTCATGGAAAACTATATGTGAAGGGCAACTTGAAGTTTCTTTCCATGAGTGATCGGGGCTGCCCGAGAGTGGAGTGTGGAGGAGTGGTGGAGTCCAGGGATCACTTTCTACTACCTCAAGAGGATGGGGAGGGCTCTGAGTATACCCATCCTCACCCATAAGAGTTATGCAGAGTGGGTGTATGGGGCATTCCAGACTCGCCGGGATTATGATTTGGAAACACTTTTTTTATTTAGTCTAGAAATTCGTTATTTCACTTGGAGTGCACGGTGTCAGGTACCCTTATGGAGTAAATTCCTCCCTGTCGAAGTGGTGATGCAGAACATTCTGGGTGAGGTTGGGAAGATTCGGGCTCTTGAGAAAGACAGGTAGCGGCAGGAGGCCTGGATAAAGGCGTGGAGGAATATCAGGGCTCTGTAGCTGCTGCCTGTTGATCTCGGGGTGTGCGGCTTTCTTTGTATTCTTCTTTCACTCCCCTAGATTTTCAGATCAAATATATTTTTGATAAAAGTCTACATGCATGGTGACGGTGATGTTCCTTAGTCTGGCTCTCCCGTAGGTATTATGTTGTGCACAATTTGGTTTGCAACATTTATTATTTATTTATTATGTTGTTTTTTGTTTTGTTTTTTGGTTGTATAGTCATATTCAATTATTTTGTAAATATGTTTTATTTATTTATTTATTATGGTTGTATAAAAGTTGTTGTTTTTTTTACATTTTCCAATAAACAAAATTAACCCCTCATAATGGCCACAACAGGTGTACAAACCCGGGAACTCAGCACAGGAATGGCGGGAACCCCTCATAATGGGCACAGCAGGTGTACAGACCTGGGAACTCAGCACAGTGATGTTGAGAACCATGGGGGTCCGCAGAACTATTTCCAAGGGGGGGCATCATTTTAAGGCCACTCATGCTCCGCCCCTTTTCGACAATCTCATGAAAATCTTTCCACTGGTAATACATATGTGTTATATAACAGATAATTCACCTTCACTTTGTATTGGAAGTTACTCTGGTGGCTGTGTTCTATGCCCATATAGCCTAGAGAATGGACATCTTTTTACATTGCAATACATCTGTTGTGGCCAAATTTTGATCTCATACTGTCACTGTATAGGCTGTTTTCATCAAGATAAAATATGGCAACAACAGATGTATTGCAATGTATCGCAGCCACCTGAGTAACCTTGCGGATGCCCATGCTTTCAAAAACCAGCCCTGGAAAAAATTTCATACCAGCCTCACAGCATTATTATACCAGCCCAACAGCATTATTATACCAGCCCAACAGCATAACGTCATTATTTTCTTGTTCATGAAAGGGAAAACCATACATTTTACCAGTTAATAGTGGTAAGTGATCAATCATCAAGGGGACCCCAGGAACTCAGAATGTGGGGGGGACCACCTTCTGCAGAAAGAATACTCGAAGGTAAGGGGGGTGGGTTACTAATATAAGGAGGAAACCCTTTATATCAGTGCCCCTTACATTATCGTATTCACTCCCCCCTTACATCAGTAACCCCCGACTGGCCTGGCGGTGCTTTCACTGACCTCCTCTCAGGTGCACTGTGCAGGGCTCAGTCAGTCGGCTCCAGCTTGGTGGCTCTGGTTTTATCCTATAGTCTCTTGTCCACAGTCCACACAAGTCTGACTTTTCCCATGATCCCCATCCCGGCGGTGCTCCCACTCTTGACTTCTCTCCAGACTCCCTCAGAGGCTGCAGACATGCTACAGGAGATGGACAGAGACTGCAGACTTGATGCAAGAACTCAATGCAGCCTCACCAGTGCCCATAAAATGCAGCCTCACTGTGCCCACCAATGCAGCCTCACTGTTCCCACCAAATGCAGCCTCACTGTGCCCACCAAATGCAGCCCCACTGTGCCCACCAAATGCAGCCCCACTGTGCCCATCATTGCAGCCCCACCTGTGCCTCATGTCCAAGTCTGCAGTCCCTGTCTGTGGGAAGGTGTGTTGTTGATGCTTGGTACGGTACCTTGCATGCTAGCAGGATATCCATGATGGGCAGCAGCAGGCAGGGTCTGTTCTTGTTTTGGATGGGGACGGTGCTCCTTCCAGAGGATCTGTCTGCTGTGAGATGGAGTGGTCCCTGGCCACCTGCCCCTTCAGCCATCCTCATTTTCCGGCCCCAGTCAGCCTGTCCTCTGGTCCTGGGGAAGTGGAGAGCACTGGGTGGGAGTTGGAGAGAAGGGGGAGCGTACTAGAGAGTAGAGAGTACTGGCGGGGTTGGAGAACACATGGGTGGGGGCAAAGAGCGAGCGGGAGTGGAGATCACAGGGGTGGGGAGCAGAGAGCACTGGGGGGGAGCTTGAGAGCACTGGGGGGGCCAATAAGAACAGGGGTAGAGAGCATGGTAGGCTGAGAGCACTGGGGGGGCTAAGAGTGGGGGCGGTGAAGAGCACTGGGGGGGGCAGAAAAACGGGTGGAGAGCACGGGGGCTGGAGAGTACTGGGGGGGTACAAAGAGCAGGGGGGAGTGGAGAGCACCAGTGGGGGCCAGAAAGAACAGGGGTGGAAAGCACGGGGGACTGGAGAGCACTATGGGGGGTGGAGAGCACTGGTAGGGTTAGAGAGCACAAGGGGGGGCAAAATGCAGGGGTGGAGAGCACGGAGGGTAGAGAGCACTGGGGGGGGGCTGGAGAGCACCAGGGGGGCAGAAAGGACAGGGGTGGGGAGAATGGGGGGCTGGAGAGAACTGGGGTGGGGGCTGGAGAGTGATGGGGAGAGCTGAAGAGCACTGGGGGGAAAGAACAGGGGGGAGAGCACGGGGGGAGAGCACTGGGGGGGAGAGAACTGGAGGGAGTGGAGAGCACTGGGGGGGGAAGAACAGGGGGGAGAGCACTGGGGAGGAGAACGGTGGGAGAGCACGGAGGGGAGAGGACTGGGGGGAGTGGACAGCACTGTGGGGGGAGAGCACTGTGGAGAGTGGAGAGCACTGTGAGGGGAACAGGGGGAGGATAGCACTGGGGGGGCAGGGGGGAGAGCACTGGGGGGGACAGGTGGAAGAGCATTGGGGGGGGAACGGGGAAGAGCACTGCGATGGTGGCTAGAGAAGGATGGGGAGAGCTGGAGAGCAGGGGGGGCAGGAGAGTGTGGTGGTGGAGGAGAGCAGGGGGGGGGGGGCAGGAGAGTGTGGTGCAGTGAAGAGCACTGGGGGAGCAGAAAAACAGGGGTGGAGAGCACGGGGGCTGGAAAGTACTGGGGGGGTACAAAGAGCAGGGGGAGTGGAGAGCACCAGTGGGGGCCAGAAAGAACAAGGGTGGAAAGCACTGGGGACTGGAGAGCACTATGGGGGGTGGAGAGCACTGGTAGGGTTGGAGAGCACATGGGTGGGGGCAGAATGCAGGGGGAGTGGAGAGTACAGGGGTGGGGAGTGGAGAGTGCTGGGGGGAGCCAAAAAGAATAGGGGTGGAGAGCACTGGGGGGGGCTGGAGAGCACCAGGGGGGCAGAAAGAACAGATTTGGGGAGAATGGGGGGCTGGAGAGCATTGGGGTGGGGGCTGGAGAGTGATGGGGAGAGCTGAAGAGCACTGGGGGAAAGCACTGGGGGAGTGGAAAGAACAGGGGGGAGAAAGAACAGGGGGGAGAGCACTGGAGGGAGTGGAGAGCACTGGGGGGGAAAGAACAGGGGGGAGAGCACGGGGGGGGGGAGAACAGGGGGGAGAGCACGGAGGGGAGAGGATTGGGGGAGCGGAGAGCACTGTGGGGGGGAGAATGGGGAGAGCACTGGGGGGAGTGGAGAGCACTGGGCGGGGGGGGAACAGAGGGGAGAGCACTGAGGGGGGAGAGCACTGGGGGGGACGGGGGGAAGCACCGAGATGGTGGCTAGAGAAGGATGGGGAGAGTTGGTGGGCAGCAAGAACAGGGGAGGAGAAAACTGTGAGGGGGCAGGAGAGTGTGGTGGAGGAGAGCACTGGGGGGGAGGGCAGGAGAGTGTGGTGGTGGAGGAGCACTGGGGGGGGGGGGGCAGGGAGCACAAGGTGAACTGGGGACAGTAAAATAAGTTGGATAGGAGAATTGGCAGGGCCCCCCCCCCCCATCCTCCTATCCAGGCACTGTGGCACATAGGGCGGGCTGTACCTGCAGCATCTCCTTCTCTTGATCATAGTGCTGGATGGTTCTGTGTACTGTGGCCGCTCTGTAACATGGCCCCGCCCCCCCCAGACCGACTCATGTGATAGGGAGAACGTTGATTCTCTTTACTATCACACGGGCTGGTCTGAGGGGCGGGACTGTGTTAAAGAGCGGCTGCAGTACACAGAGCCATCCAGCGCTTTGATCCATAGGAGTCGGAGAGGGCGGAGGATGCAGCCGCCAGCCCAGCGGACAAAAAAAAAGAAAAAAAAAAGGTGAAAAAAAAATGCAGCATGGCGGCGGCTACGGCAGACACCTTGGGGATTCCAGGGTGGGGCACTTGACTCCCCTTGCCCCCTGCTGCGGACGCTCATGGTGGGAACCCCTCATATTGGCCACAGCATGTGTACAGACCTGGTAACTCGGCATAGGGATGGTGGGAACCCCTCATAATGGGTACAACAGGTGTAAGGACCCAGAAGCTCAGCACAGGGATGGTGGGAACCCCTCATAATGGGTACAGCAGGTATAGAGACCTGGGAACTCAGCGCAGAGTTATCATTTGCAGCCCATGCAAGTTAATAAGCTGCCTTAACACAACACATGCCAATGCATAATGTAATGCTCCTTAATGACCAGCAAAAAAAGATGTCAGTGGGACCCAAATAAAACAAACTAAACTAATCCAAAAACACGACCTTATAAAAAGAGGATGTAAAATAAAGATTTTTTTTTTAAATTCCAAAAATAAATAATAATATTTCATATGATATATATTTTTATAGAAATATAATGTAACCCATAACCCTTTGTAGGGCGGCCTTGACTTATTGGGCTTACCAGTTACCTCCGCTTGGCTTGTTCTTCCACGTCTAGGGGTTCCCAGGGTTGATACCCAACAACTTGGATGCTGACACCATAAAACTCCTTTTGAAAGGTTTTATTTTGCAGGGGTAACATCCAACAACACAGTCTTGTATAGGAACAGAGGGCAAGGGTGAAGAACTCAGGCACCTTGAACTGCAGACATAACAAAGTCTCTAAAACAACCCAGAGAGTAGCCACTCACAGCTGGGCACTTCAAAGCTGAACAAATCTCTAGCCAGAGATTATGGCAGTCAGCACGTTGATTCAGAACTTGTAAAATCTCTGAACGTGTACAAGTTGTAACTAAGAGTGAACAGAAACCTTTTTCCTGAGTACCTGGAACGTTCTCCGTCTCCTTGATAGTACTGGAAAAACATGAATTTGTCAATGTCCTTCCCTAATCAGTAACCAGGCACTTCTCAGGATGCCACTTGCAGGCCCTCCTCCGAAGAGTCCTCCCCCGGTCACCTTCATGAGCTGTGGTGTCCCTCCAAGCCGAGAGCACACCCGGACACCTTGAATCCTCCCTCAGTTACTGCGCCTCGGACCAGCCGGTTCCGAGACTCGGGAACAGACGGATCCCTACCCCAGACCAGGCGGGTCTATTGGGGGTAACCAATAGAAGCATGTTGCGGGATGTCGAACAACCCATGACCAGGACCCCTCACGGGGCTACCCCGGTCCTGGAAACAAGAACAGATCTCTAGGGCCTCACGAACTCCTACTGAACACGTGACCTCAACATCTTACGTACCCCTTCCCCAGACTCCTCAGCGAGGCCCGGCACACCCACTGATTGGCTCCGAGAAGGCTGATACCCAAAACGTCCAACCAGGCCTGGTTCTGGCTTGTCATGTGCACCTCACTGTACACATGACCAGGCAGAACTTCTAATGCCGCGTACACACGATCAAACTATCCGCCGGACAATCCGTGTGTGGGCTCCAGCGGAATTTTTTTCCCCAAAAGTCCAGTGGACTTAGAAAGTAGTTTTGACTTAAAAATTGTCTGCCGGACTGCGAGTTCGGCGGACAATCCGGCTGTCTGTGTGCTAGTCCGCTGGACTTTTGAAATGAACGGACTTTCCCGCAATGGAGAAAAGTCTGTTCATTTTGAACGCGGCTCCAGGTAGCCGGGACTAGCGCAGGAGGTCAATGTCGCCGCCTTCGGCAGCGAGATTGACGTGTCGCTGGCCCCGTAACCTGGTAGGGACTTAAAGGGGAAGCCCTACGCAAACCCCCCCCCCCCCCCCAGGTCCATATAAGACCCTTATCCGAGCATGCTACCCGGCCGGTCAGAAAAGGGGGTGGGGACGAGCGGAGGCCCGGCAAGAAGAACCAAAGAGGGGAACAAGACCCCCGAAGTTGGAAGAAGACCCCCGGGCGGCGACGAAAAAGAAAGCCGGGCTCCTCCACTAGTAAAAGAGCTAGCAGAAGATAGCGGAGGAGTCCGGCTAGAAGACCCCCCCAAGACGGAAGAAGACCCTCGGAGCTGTGCAATAAATTATTTTAAACCCTTGTGTGGTGTTTTTTTTTTTTTTTCACCAGGTGAATGGGTAGGGGTACATTGTATCCCATACTCATTCACATAGGGTGGGGGGCCCCCTTATTAAAGGGGGCTCCTGGATTCCGATAAGCCCCCTCGCCCGCAGACCCCGACAACCAACGGCCAGGGTTGTCAGGAAGAGGCCCTTGTCCTCATCAACATGGGGACAAGGTGCTTTGGGGTGGGGGGGCCGAAGGGCCCCTACTTCCCCAAAGCACCCCCCCATGTTGAGGGCACGTGGCCTGGTACGGCTCTGGAGGTGGGGGGGGGCGCTCGCTCGTCCCCACCCCCTTTCCTGGGCCGGGCTGCGTGCTCGGATAAGGGTCTTATATGGACCTTGGAGGGGGGACCCCCACGACCGTTTTTTCGGCGTAGGGCTTCCCCTTTAAGTCCATATCAGGTGACGGGGCCAGCGACGTGTCGCTTCCTTCGCTAGTCCCGGCTACCTGGAGCCGCATTCAAAATGAATAGACTTTCCTCCGTGTGCGGGCAAGTCCGTTCATTTCAAAAAGTACGGTGGACTCCCGCCATAGTAAAGTCCGGTTGTGTGTGGGCAGGTCCGCTCGTTCGGAAAAAGTCCGGCGGACCTCCGGCCGGACAGTCTGATCGCGTGTACGCGGCATAACACAGCCCAGCTAGACTGATGTCAAAGTTAACCTACATAATTAACCCTCTGTCTCTCTCTCTCTTATATATATATATATATATATATATATATATATATATATATATATATATATATATATATATATATATATTTCTCTCTCTCTATATATATATATATATATATATATATATATTTCTCTCTCTCCCTCATATATATATATATATATATATATATATATATATATATATATATATATATAGGGAGAGAGAAAAAATAAATAAAATATATATATATATATATATATATATATATATATATATATATAGAGAGAGAGAGAGAGAGAGAAAAATAAAATTATATATATATATATATATATATATATATATATATATATATATATAGGGAGAGAGAGAAAAAAATATATATATATAGAGAGAGAGAGAGAGAGAGAGAGAGAGAGAGAGAGAGAAAAAAATATATATATATATATATATATAATATATAGAGAGAGAGAAATATATATATATATATATATAATTTCTCTCTCTCTCTCTCTATATATATATATCTATATATATATTTTTTTTTTCTCTCCCTATATATATATATATTTTTTCTCTCTCTCTCTCTCTCTATATATATATATATATCTATATATATATTTTTTTTTTCTCTCCCTATATATATATATATTTTTTTTCTCTCTCTCTCTCTCTATATATATATATATATATATATATATATTTCTCTCTCTCTTTCTATCTCTATATATATATATATATATTTATATATATATATATATATATATATATATATATATATATAGATATTTCTCTCTCTCTCTCTCTCTCTCTCTCTCTATATATATATATACACACATATTTTTATTTTTATACACATACATACAATTTTATTTTTCATTTTTTTGTTTCACCAGTTAAGCACAATTGAGGGCTTCCTCTTCTACGGCAGCAAAATCAGTTTTTCCCAAAGCGTTCTGCTCATACTAATTGCAATTTCTACTGCTTTTTTTTTTTTTTTTCAATAAAACTCAGAAGATCTAATTTGACACATTGTTCCAACAGTCTGGGCAAATATTACCCAAATATTATCCTACAGAGTCGGTCAATGCCCGTACATTGGGGTGCGTCCTTACTTACACAAACCCCTAAATATAACCCCACTTTCTCTCTGCAAGGACTTAAGTATTTCAAAGTCAAGTCTGAATGTGTTTCCAGCCACCACCACCCCAGATCCGGTCTATTTCTGCTCCCCGATCACCCCCCCCCCCCACACACAAAGCACAGCGCACACAGCGTCCCTAAATTATCCCGGTACGCCGCCGAAAATAAATGGCGCCCCGTCATTTGTTTTTGAAACAGAGCTGGCGGAGGCGTTGGGGTGTTTTGAAGGGGAACATAAGCTGCCGCTCAACATCTCTCCCTGGCTGTTCAAAACCTCCGTTCGTTATTTAGGCGAGAAGGCGCGCCGGCGGAGGACGAGTTGAATAAAAACATCGCTCCGTGCCACATGGCTCTAATTGGGTATTTTATACGGGAACAGAAGCCAGGGATGGTGCCAAATGTCGGAAGATAAACATGAAAATTGAATTCACGCCGCATAACTCACGGCAGCGCGTGCGGAGGATTGGCGCAGGCTGCCTGTCAGCCATGCTAACAATGTGTTGACAGCGCTCTGACATCACACAGATGTCGGGAGCATCTGCCGTGCCTGGCTCATGAATATTAATCTCCCAGCGAGCACGCAGAATCGAAGGCTGCTTTCTCTGGCCGCTTGCTCTGGTTTTACGGGGATGCTGGACATACAGTTGTGCTCATAAGTTTACACACCCTGACCGAATTTTTGGTTTCTTGGCCATTTTTCAGAGAATATGAATGATAACACGAAAACTTTTCTTTCACTCATGGTTAGCGTTTGGCTGAAGCCAATTATTATCAATCAACTGTGTTTACTCTTTTTAACCACTTTCAGACCGGACCATTTTGCTGGTAAATGACCAGAGGTCTTTTTACACTTTGGCACTGCGCTGCTTTAACTGGTAATTGCGCGGTCATGCAATGTTGTACCCAAACAAAATTTGCGTCCTTTTCTTCCCACAAATAGAGCTTTCTTTTGATGGTATTTGATTGCCTCTGCGATTTTTATTTTTTGCGATATAAACGTAAAAAGACCGCAAATTTTGAAAAAAAATGATATTTTCTACTTTTTGTTATTAGAAAAATCCAATAAACTCAATTTTAGTCATACATTTAGGCCAAAATGTATTCAGCCACATGTCTTTGGTAAAAAAAAAGTCAATAATTGTATATTTATTGGTTTGCGCAAAAGTTGTCACATCTACAAACTAAGGTACGTTTTCTGGAATTTACGCAGCTTTTAGTTTACGACTGCCTATCTCATTTCTTGAGGTGCTAAATTGGCAGGGCAGTACAAAACCCCCCCAAATGACCCCATTTTGGAAAGTAGACCCCCTAAGGAAATTGATAAGAGGCATGTTGAGCCCATTGAATATTTTATTTTTTTGCCTCAAGCGATTGAATAATGACAAAAAAAAAAATTTTTTTTTTTTTACACAAAGTTGTCACTAAATGATATATTGCTCACACATGCTATGGGCATATGTGAAATGACACCCCAAAATAAATTCTGCTGCTTCTCCTGAGTACGGGGATACCACATATGTGGGACTTTTTGGGAGCCTAGCCGCGTACGGGGCCCCGAAAACCAAGCACCGCCTTCAGGCTTTCTAAGGGCGTAAATTTTTGAGTTCACTTCTCACTACCTATTACAGTTTTGAAGGCCATAAAATGCCAAGATGGCACAAAACCCCCACAAATGACCCCATTTTAGAAAGTAGACACCCCAAGCTATTTGCTGAGAGGCATGTTGAGTTCATGGAATATTTTATATTTTGCCACAAGTTGCGGGAAAATTACAAACTTTTTTTTTTTTTTTTTTTTACACAAAGTTGTCACTAAATGATATATTGCTCACACATGCTATGGGCATATGTGAAATGACACCCCAAAATAAATTCTGCTGCTTCTCCTGAGTACGGGGATACCACATATGTGGGACTTTTTGGGAGCCTAGCCACGTACGGGGCCCCGAAAACCAAGCACCGCCTTCAGGCTTTCTAAGGGCGTAAATTTTTGAGTTCACTTCTCACTACCTATTACAGTTTTGAAGGCCATAAAATGCCAAGATGGCACAAAACCCCCACAAATGACCCCATTTTAGAAAGTAGACACCCCAAGCTATTTGCTGAGAGGCATGTTGAGTTCATGGAATATTTTATATTTTGCCACAAGTTGCGGGAAAATTACAAACTTTTTTTTTTTTTTTTTTTTCACAAAGTTGTCACTAAATGATATATTGCTCATGCATGCCATGGGCATATGTGAAATGACACCCCAAAATAAATTCTGCTGCTTCTCCTGAGTACGGGGATACCACATATGTGGGACTTTTTGGGAGCCTAGCCGCGTACGGGGCCCCGAAATCCAAGCACCGCCTTCAGGCTTTCTAAGGGCGTAAATTTTTGAGTTCACTTCTCACTACCTATTACAGTTTTGAAGGCCATAAAATGCCAAGGTGGCACAAAACCCCCACAAATGACCCCATTTTAGAAAGTAGACACCCCAAGCTATTTGCTGAGAGGCATGTTGAGTCCATGGAATATTTTATATTTTGCCACAAGTTGCGGGAAAATTACAAACTTTTTTTTTTTTTTTTTTTAACAAAGTTGTCACTAAATGATATATTGCTCACGCATGCCATGGGCATATGTGAAATAACACCCCAAAATAAATTCTGCTGCTTCTCCTGAGTACGGGGATACCACATATGTGGGACTTTTTGGGAGCCTAGCCGCGCACGGGGCCCCGAAAACCAAGCACCGCCTTCAGGCTTTCTAAGGGCGTTACAGTTTTGAAGGCCATAAAATGCCAAGATGGCACAAACCCCCCCAAATGACCCCATTTTGGAAAGTAGACACCCCTAAATTTAGGGGTACACTAGTGAGACTAGGTAATAAATGGCGGGTGCCCTGAAACTATAAAAAAATAACTAACCAACCAGCGTCACCTGTAACAGTTATATGGTGATCACTGGTGAAAGGGTTAACTAGGGGGCAATCAGGGGGTTTTATGCGGTAGTATATGGGGGTCCCTGGCGCTATAAAAAGCTGCGGCGAACCTAAATACCTACCTGCCTAACTAGCGTCACCTGTGACACTAATACAGCGATCAGAAAAACTATCGCTTATTAGGCTGGGTTCACACTGGAGCGATGCGGGAACGCCACGAATCCGCGGCGGGTTCCCGCATCACATGCCTCCCGGCGGCAGTTCACACTGCCCTATGCGAACTGCTGGGAGTGTCAGTGAAATGTTAATGACACCCCCAGATCAGTTCGCATATCGCAGTGCGATCTGCAAACTTGGATCGCATGGTGTGAACACCCATGCGATCCAATTCTGCTGCGGACCAAAAAAGGGTCCCGTGCGAGTTTGCGGCGGGTGCGACACGAATTCAGCCATACTATCTGTATAGCTGAACTCGAATCGCACAGAGATCGGATGTGATTTGCACTGCAGTGCGGTGCGAATCACATCCGTTCTCATAAACCGCTGCAATGTGAACCCAGCCTTAGTGACACTGGCGACGGGGGGTGATCACGGGGTTAAACCTTTATTGGGGGGGTTAGGGGGGTACCTTAGAACTAAAGGGGGCTAACCCTAACTGCCCTAACAGTTATTAGTCACAAATGACACCCGCCGGGTGATCAGGGGGTTAAATCTTTATTAGGTAATAAATGGCGGGTGCCCTGAAACTATAAAAAAATAACTAACCAACCAGCGTCACCTGTAACAGTTATATGGTGATCACTGGTGAAAGGGTTAACTAGGGGGCAATCAGGGGGCTTTATGCGGTAGTATATGGGGGTCCCTGGCGCTATAAAAAGCTGCGGCGAACCTAAATACCTACCTGCCTAACTAGCGTCACCTGTGACACTAATACAGCGATCAGAAAAATGATCGCTTATTAGGCTGGGTTCACACTGGAGCGATGCGGGAACGCCACGAATGCACGGCGGGTTCCCGCATCGCATGCCTCCCGGCGGCAGTTCACACTGCCCTATGCGAACTGCTGGGAGTGTCAGTGAAATGTTACTGACACCCCCAGATCAGTTCGCATATCGCAGTGCGATCTGCAAACTCGGATCGCATGGTGTGAACACCCATGCGATCCGATTCTGCTGCGGGCCAAAAAAAGGGTCCCGTGCGAATTTGCGGCGGGTGCGGCGGGTGCGGCGAATGGCTGAACTCGAATCGCACAGAGATCGGATGTGATTTGCACTGCAGTGCGGTGCGAATCACATTCGTTCTCATAAACCGCTGCAATGTGAACCCAGCCTTAGTGACACTGGCGACGGGGGGTGATCACGGGGTTAAACCTTTATTGGGGGGGTTAGGGGGGTACATTAGAACTAAAGGGGGCTAACTCTAACTGCCCTAACAGTTATTACAGTCACAAATGACACCAATGCAAAAAAAAAAAAAAAAAATGACATTGGTGTCACTGTGACTGGGGGGCAGGGGTAATTGGGGGGGTGATCGGGGGGGTGTGAGTGTGCCTGGCATGTTCTACTGTGTGTGTAGAGTGTTGGTGCAACTCACCGATCCTCTCTCCTCCGTGTCGGAACGAAAAATACCGACACGGAGGAGAGAATACATCACTTCCTCTCCTGTGTTTACATTACCGGAGAGGAAGTGATGTCACGGGGGATTTCTATTCGTCGGGAGCGATCGCGAGGGGGTGGCCATGAATGAATGGCCGCCCCCTCGTCCCGGATCGCTCCCGGACGAAAACCGACCGCCACAGGCACCGGGCGGGGGCCCGATCGGGCCCCCGACCCGCGGGAAGGCAGGGACGTACAGGTACGCCCATATGCCTGCCCGTGCCATGCTGTCGACGTACATCGTCGTGCGGCGGTCGGCAACTGGTTAAATCATAATGGCAACAGAAACTACCCAAATGTCCCTGATCAAAAGTTTACATACCCCTGGTGATTTGGGCCTGATAACATGCACACAAGTTGACACAAAGGGGTTTGAATGGCTATTAAAGGTAACCGTCCTCACCTGTGATCTGTTTGCTTGTAATTAGTGTGTGTCTATAAAAGGTCAATGAGTTTCTGGACTCCTAACAGACCCTTGCATCTTTCATCCAGTGCTGCACTGACGTTTCTGGATTGGGAGTCATGGGGAAAGCAAAAGGATCTGCGGGAAAAGGTAGTTGAACTGTATAAAACAGGAAAGGGGTATAAACAGATATCCAAGGAATTGAGAATGCCAATCAGCAGTGTTCAAACTCTAATCAAGAAGTGGAAAATGAGGGGGTTCTGTTGAAATCAAACCACGGTCAGGTAGACCAACTAAAATTTCAGCCACAACTGCCAGGAAAATTGTTTTGGATGGAAAGAAAAACCCACAAATATCTTCAGGTGAAATACAGGACTGTCTGAAAAAACATGTGGTGTGGCTGTTTAAGATACATAATAAGGAGGCACTTGAAGAAAGATGGTCTGCATGGTGGAGTCGCCAGCAGAAAGCCATTACTATGCAAATGCCACAAAGTATACCTGGCTTACAATACGCCAAACAGCACAGAGACAAGCCTCAAACCTTCTTACACAAAGTTGTTTGGAGTGAGGAGACCCAAATTTAGCTTTTTGGCCACAATCCTAAACGCTACATCTGGAGAGGCGTCAACAAGACCTATGATGAAAGGTCCACCATCCCTACTGTGAAACACGGAGGTGGATCGCTGATGTTTTGGGGATGTGTGAGCTACAAAGGCACAGGAAATTTGGCCAAATTTGATGGCATGATGAATGCAGTATGTTATCAAAAAATACTGGAGGAACCTTTGCGTTCATCAGCCAGGAATATGCGCATGCTTTCTTTCTGTTTGGTCCTGGTCCTCCTAACCAGCCCCCAGGGCTCTCATAGCCTGGGGGTGCGGATCCACCCAATTCCGAGTCTCTGGGCTGGCTGGCCCGAGGCAAAGTAACTGGAAGGAAGGATTCTGAGGTGGTCCGGTGCCGTCTCGGTTTGTGGAGAGCACCAGCAACTGGAGAAGTATCCAGGGAGGACTCCTCGGGAGAAGGCCACGTAAAAGGCTGGCTTCTCGGAAGGAGCCTGGAGGCTATGTTGAAAGACCCCCAAGAGAATCTGGCCTTGTATGGTATCGCCGCACCGGCTGCAAGATACTGGTACCGTACGAGGGTTCTCTAAGTTTGTTTGGATCCTTCAGTTATTCAGGTGTTCTACAACATGTCTGTGGCAGAGATTTTGCTTTGTTTGAGCACTCTATCGGCTGCTGGGCCTGGTGAGAGAAGGACTATCCGATAAGGGTGAGGATCCAGTGGTGAATGGCTATTCACTGGATTTCCTACATATGAGAGACTCTTTTCTATTTGACTAAGTTCCAAGAGTACCTGGACTTTCTACCTAAACCCTCTAACCCTTTTTTCTTGCAAATAAAAATCCCTCAAGTGGATCTGGCGTCAGTCTCTAATGTTCTTGGGCCACCTACCTCGGGAAACCCCTAGACACACACGAGGTCAAGAAGGTAACGGTAAGGCCAATTAAATCAACCGCTCCTTCGGGGGTCAGTGCTAAGTCAACATAGCAAAAAGGGACACTTTTTACTGCCCAAAAAAGTTCTGACCTTGGCATTAGAGCCAGATAAAATAATTCTAGGATGCCCCGGGTGCACTTGTGGGGGCACCACATCCTAGGTATATTATAAATCCTTGTGTTCTATACCAAAAATAGACTTTTAAGGTTCCCCCAAAAAAGCCACACCAATACTATGTTAAAAATTAGGAAGAACTACACTCCCCTTTACAATTTCATTTATGCAAATGGTTAAAAAGACACATAAACCAATTTACAAATTCATAGCATAAAAGAAGGTACGGCGTCCACTATGATCAAACGGTGTGGTTTCTCTACGCATTTCATGGGGATCGATGACTGCTTCCTCAGGAGGCATGGCATTCACTTTAATCAAGCAGAGTTGTTTCTGCACTCTTTTTGCAGGAATCAAGCACTGCTTCCTCAGGAGGAAAATAAAATGGCAACGTTATTTAACCCCCTTCCCAACCAGCCACCGCAATTTTTCCACCCAGGGGTACCAACCTGCCACAGTATGTCGTTACCTTATGTCGGTTCGCCTTTTGGCCACTAGGGGGAGCGACACCGGAGCCGATGCGTGTGCCCGGCGGTCATGATGGCCAACAAGCACCCGTAATGACCGCCGAGCACCCGCGAATGCTCCACACAGAGACAGAAAGGAGATCTGTCAATGTAAACAGACAGATCTCTGTGCTGTCAGGGGTGAGGAGAGCGATCTGTTGTTCAAACTAAGTAGGAACAAGGATCGCTCTACTCACGCAGGCGGTCCCATCCCCCACAATTAGAATCACAGCTTGGACACACAATTAACCCCTTGATCGCCCCCTAGTGTTAACCCCTTTCCTGCCAGTGACATTTACACAGCGATCAGTGCATTTTTTATAGCACTGATTGCTGTATAAATGACAATGGTCCCAAAAATGTGCCAAAAGTGTCCGATGTGTCCGCCATAATGTCGCAGTCCCGATAAAAATCGCTGATCACTGCCACAACTAGTAAAAAAAAAAAAAATAGTAAAAATGCCATAAGTCTTTCCCCTATTTTGTAGATGCTATAACTTTTGCGCAAACCAATCAATATACGCCTATTGCGATTTTGATTACCAAAAATATGTAGAAGAATACGTATCGGCCTAAACTGAGGGAAAAAAAATTGCCTTTTTAAAATAAAAATGGGGATATTTATTATAGCAAAAAGTACAAAATATTTGTCATATCCTCCATGTTTCCCTCCTTTCAATATACTGTATATGGCGTCCACTTTAATTACACAGCGTTGTTTCTCTACAGTTTTGCAGGAGCCAATGTCTGCTTCCTCAGGAGGTGTGGCAACAATTTTAATTAAGCAGCGTTGTTTCTCTACGCGTTTTGCTGGAATCAATGTCTGCTTCCTCAGAAGGTATGGCGCTCACTTTAATTATACTGCGTTGTTTTTTTATGCATTTCGCAGGAATCAATGCCTGCTTCCTCAGGAGGAAAATAAAGGGGGGGATATTATTTAAAAGGTGGAGGTGTTAAGAAGTGTCGAGAAGGCTTCAAAACTTTTTTGGTATAGCGTTAGGACGGGTTAAAACCTTTGCTAGATAATGTGTGGGGATGGTTTGGAACCCTTTTTGGATAGAGTGGGGAGGGCTTCGAACTTTTTTAAGATAGAATAGGGAAAGGTTAGAACATTTTTCGACAGATCTAGGAGGGGTAAGAACATTTTTGGATGGAGTGTGGAGAGCTTAGATCCATTTTTGGGTAGAGTTGAGAAAGTTTAGAATCATTAAAATCGGTTATGGGAGATGGATCGCTGTGGAAGGAGTGCCAACAACATCTCCCTCACTGCAGGAGGCTGCCTCACCTGCCACATGTACACGCTTAACGACAGGCTGCTAGAGACACCTCCGTTACCCTTGGTAACCAATGTATCGTCACACTGTATTAACTCTTTTACTGATGTCTTTATACCCCAATGTGTCTAGTGACCCGAGCTGTGGACTATGTGTGTACTTGCATTACAACCCTTGAGTAACTTCAGATCATTAAAAGGCAAAGTTTCAAACGCTTTTCTTGAAGAATGAATTAAGATGTCGAATTTATAGTGCAAACATTCCCTAGCATCCCTATTTACCGGCTTGTGGCTGCCCCAGCATACAGTGGGGACGGAAAGTATTCAGACCCCCTTACATTTTCACTCATTGTTATACTGCAGCCATTTGCTAAAATCATTTAAGTTCTTTTTTTTTTTTCCTCATTTTTGTACACACAGCACCCCATATTGATAGAAAAACACAGAATTGTTGACATTTTAGCAGATTTATTAAAAAAGAAAAACTGAAATATCACATGGTCCTAAGTATTCAGACCCTCTGCTGTGACACTCATATATATAACTCTGGTGCTGTCCATTTCTTCTGATCATCCTTGAGATGGTTCTACGCCTTCATTTGAGTCCAGCTGTGTGTTGATTATACTGATTAGACTTGATTAGGAAAGCCGCACACCTGTCTATAAAAAAGACCTTAGGCCGCGTACACACGCGGGGACTGTTCGCTCAACTTTGTCCGCTGAACAGTGTTTCAGCGGACAGTCTGCTCGTGTGTGGGCTTCAGCGGACAGTCTGACGAACCAAGTTTTTCGGAAATTCCGTAAAACTGTCCGCTGAAACTTTGTTTGAGCGGACAGTCCGCCCGTGTGTAGGCTTGTTCGTCAAACTAAGTTCCGCGCATACTCAGAAAGGATTTACACGCCGAAGGTTGCATTGCAGTGTATAGGACGTCGTTTTCTAGTCCCGTCGTACGTGCCGTTCACGTCATCGCGCACGGTTTCAGCGGACTGTTCGTTCGTCGTGTGTGGCCAAGTCCGTCCATGCTAATTTTGAGCGGACTGTCCGCTGAAACTGTTTGATGAACAAAGTTGAGCGAACAGTCCCCGCGTGTGTACGCGGCCTTACAGCTCACAGTGCATGTCAGAGCAAATGAGAATAATGGAGGTCAAAGGAACTGCCTGAAGAGCTCAGAGACAGAATCGTGGCAAGGCACAGATCTGGCCAAGGTTACAAAAAAAATTCTGCTGCACGTATGGTTCCTAAGAGCACAGTGGCCTCCATAATCCTTAAATGGAAAACATTTGGGATGACCAGAACCCTTCCTAGAGCCGGCCGTCTGACCAAACTGAGCTATGGGGGGAGAAGAGCCCTGGTGAGAGAGGTAAAGAAGAACCCAAAGATCACTGTGGCTGAGCTCCAGAGATGCAGTCGGGAGATGGGAGAAAGTTGTAGAAAGTCAATCACTTCAGTCCTCCACCAGTCGGGGCTTTATGGCAGAGTGGCGCCGATGGAAGCCTCTGCTCGGTGCAAGACACATGAAAGCCCACATGGAGTTTGCTAAATAACACCTGAAGGACTCCAAGATGGTGAGAAATAAGATTCTCTGGTCTGATGAGACCAAGATAGAACTTTTTGTCCTTAATTCCAAGCGGTATGTGTGGAGAAAACCAGGCACTGCTCATCACCTGTCCAATACAATCCCAACAGTGAAGCATGGTGGCGGCAGCATCATGCTGTGGGGGTGTTTTTCAGCTGCAGGGACAGGACGACTGGTTGCAATCAGGGGAAAGATGAATGCGGCCAAGTACAGGGATATCCTGGACGAAAACCTTCTCCAGAGTGCTCAGGACCTCAGACTGGGCTGAAGGTTTACCTTCCAACAAGACAATGACCATAAGCACACAGCTAAAATAACGAAAGAGCGGCTTCACAACAACTCCGTGACTGTTCTTGAATGGCCCAGCCAGAGCCCTGACTTAAACCCAACTGAGCATCTCTGGAGAGACCTAAAAATGGCCGTCCACCAACATTTACCATCCAACCTTACAGAACTGGAGAGGATCTGCAAGGAGGAATGGCCGAGGATCCCCAAATCCAAGTGTGAAAAACTTGCTGCATCTTTCCCAAAAAGACTCCCCAAAAAAAGATGGCTGTATTACATCAAAAGGGGTTTCTACTAAATACTGAGCAAAGGGTCTGAATACTTAGGACCAGGTGATATTTCAGCTTTTCTTTTTTAATAAATCTGCAAAAATGTCAACAATTCTGTGTTTTTCTGTCAATATGGGGTGCTGTGTGTACATTAATGAGGGAAAAAAATGAACTTAAGTGATTTTAGCAAATGGCTACAATATAACAAAGAGTGAAAAATTTAAGGGGGTCTGAATACTTTCCATCCCCACTGTACATGTTCAAGCAAAGTCCAATGCTGGCTGAGTCCATGTCTGGAATTTAGCTATTTAGCTCCATCTTTGACAGCACACAGGTTATTCAGACTCCGGCAACGGCACCAGGTAGAGCATCCCTCCCCCAGTGTGTGTTAGTCCCCCCCCCCCCCCCCTCCACAGGATTCAGGCCCTCTTCCCTTTTATAGCACACAGGACTGGAGGGTCAGACCCAAGTAGAATCTTCCAAGAAAAACCCAGGAGTTGCAGCTAACCCCTAACTTCCCACTGGGGCAGCTGTAACCTCTACCCGCCTACAAGCAAAGAGGATTTACAACCATTTTTGGATAGACTATGGAAGGGTTAGAACTTTTTAGATAGAGTGGGGAGGAGCTAGAACTTTTTTTGTTGGATCTGAGAGGGGTAAGAACCATTTTTGGATATGGAGCAGTAAGAACTTTTATGAATTGAGTTAGGAGGGCTTAGAATAATGTATTTGGAGACAGTAGGGAGGGGTAAGAACCATTGTGGATAAAGATGGGAGGGCTTATGCCGCGTATACACACGACCCGACTTTTCGACGGACTAGGTCTGACGGTCTTTCCGACGGACTTTCGGCGGAGTTCCGACGGACTTTCCGAAGGAACGGACTTGGCCACATACAATCACACTAGACATGTGCAAAAGGAAAAAATTTGTTTAGTTTCGTTTCGTTTTAATTCGTTAATTCATTAATTTCGTTTAGTTATATTCGTTAACTTCCTTAAATTCGTTTTCGGATTTCGTTTAGTTTTCTACCGAATTTGAAAAATCGGCCACATTCGAAAATATTTCAACCAAATTTAAAAATATTTCTACCGGATTCGAAATGATTTCAACCGCATTCGAAAATATTTTGTGACCCGACTTTAGGGCCATGTATCTCGGGGTCACTTGGTGCTAGAAACTCCAAATTTGGATATGTTGTAGTGCTAGTACTATTGTGTTTGCATACCAAATTTGTAGTTTCTAGCTATAAGTGACCCCGAGATATGTGGCCCCAAAATCGGGTCGCAAAATGTCATTCTCTGCTGCAGAAAAGTGCTTGACATTTTGTGACCCGAATTTGGGGCCAAGTATCTCGGGATCACTTGGTGCTAGAAACTCCAAATTTGGATATGTTGTAGTGCTAGTACTATTGTGATGGTATACCAAATATGGGGTTTCTAGCTATAAGTGACCCACGAGATATGTGGCCCCAAATTCGGGTCGCAAAATGTCATTCTCTGCTGCAGAAAAGTACTTGACATATTGCCTATATCTATTGGACTATAAGATTTACTTTGAGCTGACCTTTTGTTTCATTAGATCTTTAAAGAATTACCGAATTCATTCGAATTCATTCGTTATATTTCTTTCGTATTCGTTGTTATTCGTTATTTTTTTATTCGGACATTCGGATGCATCCGAATGTCCGAAAGATGCAAAATTCGGCCGAATTTCGATTCGTCACGAAACGAATTGCACAAGCCTAAATCACACCAAAGTCCGACGGATTCGAACGTGATGACGTACGACCGGACTAGAATAAGGAAGTTCATAGCCAGTAGCCAATAGCTGCCCTAGCGTCGGTTTTTGTCCCTCGGACCAGCATACACACGAACGGGATTTCTCGGTCCGGCGGAGTTCCGGGGGGAAAAATTTACCGCTGGATTTTTGGCAATCAAAGGTCCGATGGAGCCCACACACGATCGAATTGTCCAACGGACTCGTTCCGTCGGACCATTGCCGTCAAAAAGTCCGGTCGTGTGTACGCGGCATTACAATAATGCGCGTGTGTGTGTGGGGGGGGGGGAACCATTGCTGATACCCCCTTGCCTATTAACCACTTTCAGACCGGACCAATTTGCTGGTCAAAGACCAGACCACTTTTGCGATTCAGCACTGCGTCGCTTTAACTGACAATTGCGCGGTCGTGCGACGTGGCTCCCAAACAAAATTAACGTCCTTTTTTCCCCACAAATAGAGCTTTCTTTTGGTGGTATTTGATCACCCCTGCGGTTTTTATTTTTTGCGCTATAAACAAAAATAGAGCGATAATTTTGAAAAAAACGCATTATTTTTTACTTTTTGTAATAATAAATATCCCCCAAAAATATATAAAAAACATTTTTTTCCCTCAGTTTAGGCCGATATGTATTCTTCTACATATTTTTGGTAAAAAAAATCGCAATAAGCGATTATTGATTGGTTTGCGCAAAAGTTATAGCGTTTACAAAATAGGGATAGTTTTATAGCATTTTTATTAATAATTTTTTATTATTTTTTTTTTACTAGTAATGGCGGCGATCAGCGATTTTTATTGTGACTGCGACATTGTGGGGGACCATCGGACATTTTTGACACATTTTTGGGACCATTGTCATTTATACAGTAATCACTGCTATATAAATGCAGTGATTCCTGTGTAAATGACACTGGCAGTGAAAGGGTTAACCAGTGGGTGGCAGTGTAGGGGTTAAGTGTTCCTAGGGGTGTGTTACTAACTGTGGGGGGGTTGGGCTTTCATTTAGTGAACACTGATCTCTGCTCCAATCACATGGAGCAGAGATCAGCGTCACTAGTTGCTAGGCAGAATGGAAAAATGTTGTTTATACAGCATTTCCTCCATTCGGCCGCTCCGTGAGACGATCGCGGGGATGCCCGCGGTGATCGAGTCCGCGGGTCCCGCGACCGGACTCACGGGGGTCCCGACCAGCGCGGGAGCGCGCCGCCGGCGGCGCGCTCCCGATGGCACGGCGGCAACGAATATTGGACGTACATGTACGCCAATATGCCTGCCCATGCCATTCTGTCGACGTACATCGTCGTGCGCTGGTCGGGAAGTGGTTAAACCAGAAATTAGCCATTTTTAATTTGATAGATTCAGCTTCCACTGATTTCAACGGAGTTCGGGTTCAGCATCTGAACTTCGAAGTTCACTGAGCCCTGCTTGAACCAAACCCAGGGCAGTTCAGCTTTTAGGCTAGGCGGATGGTACCTTCTCCATGTTCCCCTCCTGGTTGGGGCGCCAAGTGTGAGTCACATAGGAGGCCTATCCTGGGGTGGGTTCTTCTAGGCTATACTAGGCACTTTGAACAGGGTCACCGCCTTACACATAGGCTACCTTCATTTGTACAGATGACTAAGCTTAGTTAACTCTCTTGATGTTAATTTACACCACTACTTCACTCGTTGAATTTAGGATAGGCCCGCAGAGTCAATGCCCTCTTCACTTTTCCAGTCCGTCTCCGCTACCTCACTTCCAGTAACGGTATGGAGTTCCTCTATGTACCTAGTATGGGCTCCATGTGTGCACTTATCTCATCCTCTTCCGTACCTGTGCACAGTTTGGGGACTGATCTGCTCCCGTTGCTATGGGAGATGGACTGCTCAAGGAGAGGGTGCAAGAGGTTATCCCACCGGCCCCAGGCACACACTTACGACAGGCTGCGTGTTAAACCTTTGTTACCCTTAAAGGAGTTGAACTGACCCAAACTGTAAACTATGTGTAGCAAAGTCCCAGACCTCCTTCGGTCTAATGAGAACCTCCAGGGCCAGGGATAGCTGACATCCTTCTGTATGTTGTGGGTTGTGAGGCATGGTGGGTGTAAATTTGTTAAAATTATCGGGCGCCAGACACTTCTTGGATGCAAAAAAATGTTTATTCCTATTAACAACCCTTTTTGGGGGAGAGAGGGTTAGGGCCAGGACACCCTTAGGTAGTTGCAAAATTAATTGGCAGACTCAGAGACTTCAAAAAGAGGACAGCCATGCAGGGAAAGGCACCCAGCAAGACACCACATCTGCATGTGCAGGAATGCTGTATCCTATGGCAACAGTCTTTAACAGTTCCAACACAAGGCTTAACAGTTCCTTCACTTTCACTACAATCACTCCTTGTAGTTCTTCAATACACTGAGCTCCCGGTCTCTCACTAGATCCACTGATTCACTGTCACTGAATCCCTTGAGCTCCTCCAATATTCACGGTGGTATCTTCCTCAAACGTCACCCACTCTTCTCTGTGGGGGCCCTAGCTTGGCACTCTAGATACCCAGGGCTCAAGTCCTGCGGGAACGCATGGGAACGGAGTTCCTGTACTTTTTCCACAACGGGAACGCAGTTCCCTTTAGAGGGACTGGCCTTTGAAGGGGGGAGGTCTGAGCTGGGAGGGCAGTCTGCTGCGCTGCATTCCAGGAGTTGTAGTCCGGACCGCGTTCCTGGTGGCGGTGGGTGGAGACTGAAGAGAACTGAGCAGCGCAGGAGGAAACTACAACTCCCCGAGTCCCAAACACCGGCTGTGAGTGTCCCGGTATAATGGCAAACCTCGTAGAATCGGCATGCCTGGTGTGTGATGTCAAAGGTGTGCCCATTCCACTCTCCTTCCCAATTCCTCCTCCTTCACCCCGCTGCCGCACACATCTCCACTACTACCGATACCACCTAGCCTCTACTCTACGGGGCCACCGCTGCCACCTCATGGTCAGTGAAGGAACAGCACCACACTGCTGTCAGCTCATCACCCCGCTGACATGTCAGTTGAGATCTCACCAGCCCCCACTGTTCCAGGAACTGAAAATTACTGGGGGGGGGGGGGGGTGAAGGGGGCAGAGGACATTACTGGGGGGGGAGGTGAGGGGGCAGGGGACATACTGGGAGGGAGGTGAAGGGGGGCAGAGGACATTACTAGGGGGTGAAGGGGCAAAGGACATAACTGGGAGGGGGAGTGAAGGGAGGCAGAGAATGTTACTGGGGGGTGAAGGGGACAGAGGTCATTACTGGGGGGGGTGAAGGGGACAGAGGTCATTACTGGGGGGAGTGAAGAGGACAGAGGACATTACTGGGGGGGGGGAGTGAAGGGGACAGAGGACATTACTGGGGGGAGTGAAGGATACAGAGAACACTAGGGGGCAGAGTGAAGGGGGCCGAGTTACCGGCGTTCCCCTTTTCATCAGAGTCTGCAGGATTCCCCCTTACACTGCAATTACTGGGGGGAAGGTGAGGGGGCAGAGGACATTACTGGGAGGGAGGTGAAGGGGGGCAGAGGATATTACTCGGGGGGTGAAGGGGGCAAAGGACATAACTGGGAGGGGGAGTGAAGGGAGGCAGAGAATGTTACTGGAGGGTGAAGGGGACAGAGGTCATTACTGGGGGGGTGAAGGGGACAGAGGTTATTACTGGGGGGGGGACAGAGGACATTACTGGGGGGGAGTGAAGGATACAGAGAACACTCCGGCGTTCCCCTTTACATCAGAGTCTGCAGGATTCCCCCTTACACTGCAAGGGGGAACTCTGCAGACCCTGATGTAAAGGCGATATACACACATTTTGGATTTTTGAGGTGGGGGGTGGGGGATCTTGGGTGAGTTCCCGTACTTTTTTTCCCTGGACTTGACCCCTGTAGATACCTATCAAGCTTCAACCATGCTCGGTCCCTAGCTTGACACACAAGGCTGCTCTGCAAGTGTCACCTCCGCTGGCTGGGTCCCTGGCTTGATTCCCACTGAAGTTTCCCGATTCTCTACCATCCCTGGTTGGTGAGAATGCTGCTTCGATAACTTACTGTGGTCCCTGGTAATAAGGCGGATAGTCCCTTACTGGTGACAGCTTCCCCTCTACCTCCGACCACGACAGGTTCTCCAGCCAACAGCACCGTCTCTTTTGGTTGGACTGCAAGCCACAATCCCAACCCTGCACTGCTCTCTTGCTTCTGGATAGACCCTCAGACAGTCTAGCAGCCAGATGTGCCTGGGATAGGCCCAAACTCCAAACTCGCAATACGGCACGTCTACCCAGACAGTTGTCCAGGTGGCACAGAACACAGATCACCTGACCTCAACCGAATATATAGGCTTTCCCAGCAGACCAAGGGATCCAAGAAAATCCATGCCCATTGGCTGAAATACCCCTTATACCCATAACTTGACTTAGCGTTGCCCTTCTCGTATCTAGTACCACCAAGTACCCGGGCACCTAGTGGTAGAAGAGAAAAGTGCAACAAGGCCAAACCTAGGGAGAAATCAATAGATCTCTTTCAATCGGCCGGGATAACTACTCCTGGCAAGGAAATTTGTGAGAAGCAACCCTGTCTAAACTCCATGGTGCTACATGTGTGTGGCGGTTACTTGCATTGCACCCCTTTATTAAAGTGGTTGTAAACCCTTACAACACACTTTGACCTACAGGTAAGCCTAGATTAAGGCTTACCTGTAGGTCCAAGAAATATCTCCTAATCCTACACGGTATAGGAGACATTTGCCGAAAGACAGGCACCGCTGTCTACGGCGCATGCGCCGTAGACAGCGGTGCGCAGGCGCACTGAGCGCGCCGCGGTCAACGGCGATATGCCGCGAGTGTCGGCTCCCGTGCGCATGCGCGGGAGTGACGTCATCACGGCTTCGCCGAATGACAGCGGCGGAGCAGTGAGACCCACCGAGAAGATGGATGCTCCGGACTACAGGTAAGTGACACATAATGGACTACTATGCGATGCGATGCGATGCATAGTAGTCCATTATGCTTTACCTTTGCAGGGAATGAAAGAGGAAGTAAACCCATCAGGGTTTACTTCCTCTTTAACTTCCGACCAGGCAAAGACAACATTTCAAAAGCCTTACTTAAATATCTTGGCATGACAATCAAGCAAGGCCAACAGTCTTTCCCTAAGCCAATTCATAAGTCAGGCTTGTGGCTGCCCCAGCGAACCTGCACAGGAAATAGTACATTTTTGGCAAAGTCCAAGGTGGCAGTCTCCAGGGTTGGTATCTTCAGGGCAGGCTGCAGGTCCCAGCAATCCCCCTACATTGTGGAAGACTCCTAAAGCCAGGTGTTCATCAGCAGGCACTCTGGATGGTGGACTCTGGCAATGGCATTAGTAGTGAGAACAATAACGGCAGCCCGCGGGATCCTAACCCTTGTCCCTTTTATAATTACACGGGACCAATGGGTCAGATCCAAGAAGCTCACAAAAAAAAAACCTAGGAAACCTAACATACTTTATCCCTTCCGACTGGGGGAGCATCTAACTAGGCTGAATCAGGCGACCTGTCTACAAGCTCATCACTAATAAAAACAACATGTACAAAAACTTTTCCCAGGAAGCTGCAGGATCAGGTACTTACTGTGGTCCCTGGTAATAAGGCAGGGGGTTGGAGGGTAAGCCGGTGGGTCGTTAGTGGTAGGCTGCCTGCATTGGGAAGAAGCATTTAGTTTAAGAGGATGAAGAAGGAGGCATGGGACCCAGTGTATGAATTAGTGTGTGTTTTTTTGGGTACACAGGGTCAGTATAGGGCCACTTGTAGACAAAAATATTCCTGCTAAAAGAAGAGAGAATGTACTTACCTTTCCTACATCTTGAAAGGTCCCCACTTTTCTGCTCCTCGGATGCTTCAAGCATTCGACCAGTTGAAAAAGGTTGACTACCCATTTCCTTACCACGTGCAGTGGTTCCTC